>NC_046971.1:8604019-8976519 GCF_009769545.1 Cyclopterus lumpus | reverse complement strand
GGCAACATACCATGTAAAAGAGATTAGCTGTACCACACGGTGTTCAGGCGTAGTTACCGTTGATCACGCTCAATCGTCTTCTTCGAAAATGTTTTGATGCCGATATTTAAAACTCCTTTGTCCCTGAAGGCAACCAGAGCAGGTGAGTGAGTGATGCCTGGATCTTTGTTGTTGCCCGTGTCACAATTATTGTTGGCTTTCAAGGTTCGGACTCTCAGTTTAGTTTTTGAAGTGGAGTTACTACTTAACCCAGAGATGGCTAAATGCATGGCACAGAACACCACGCCACTGTGTTAAGGGACCAATTTAAGCTATTACCTGTATATTAGCCTCTCATAATCTGCTTCAACATTGCGTATGGGTTATAAGAAGACTATTGTATACATCTGTCACTCACGCTTAAGCTCTCAGGTATGTGTGAGTTACGAGTCCTGGTCTGGAGCAGTAAGCCCTGTTTTTGAAAAGAGGCGTCTCCCTCCTCAGTGAATGCCTACGCATGCTGCCTTTACGGTCCACGTCTGCGTCTATTCTTAGTGGTCCACAGGACCATGTGCAGGCGGACGGGAGATATTTGCATCACTCACATGTCACACATGTTTACCAAAACATGATCTGGCCATGTCTGCAGCAGTGCACTTATTTCAAGAGTTCATTGCAATTAAGGCTGGTCGATATGACGATATGAAATGCTGTCAACGGTTTAGCTGTACAGATATTGCTGTGCAGTTTATACTGTGGAAGCTTTCCCTTTTTAATATCTCTGCATGCATTAGACTATTAAAGTGGATGATGAAAATCAGTGAGCAAGACAGCATTATGGCAATGAAAGATTTTTTGAATTAATGTGAAGTATCTAGCACTATAATGGGTTTAATTTATTAGTAATTCATTAATGAATATATGTGTGTTTGTGTGTGCACATACACACATGTATGTATGTATGTATGTATGTATGTATGTATGTATGTATGTATGTATGTATGTATTTATGTACTATGATAACATATTGTATGCACTTTTATAAGTGCAGTCAGTCCAGAAAAGACATGATGGGTAAGCTAATCAGTCGTGTCTTATACATGGATATGATTTGGATATTAGGGATCCAGTAAATAACACAGTAAACCTCCGATGTGCAGCGGGTCTTCAAACCTCTCATTGGTCAAAACATTAAACATTTCTTTCTCAACATGTGTTTGCTCTGTTTTGTAGTGTGAATTATGTTTTGACAAACTGTCAAAAACTTTGACTTTGTGACCATGCCTTTATGGATGTGCAGGCTACATGTACGCAGGTAAGAGTCATGGCTCTGTTCCTTTTGTTAAGCGAGAGCTGGCTGAGATGATCAAAAAGTGTAATACAAAAATAGAAGTATGTCATCAGGCCTACACTTACCTACGCTAAACTTCACCATTAACTCTTATGTACAATGCTGCCTGCCATATTGAAACACAACTCGGAGCCAAATTCAGAATTTTGACTGCTTTTGTTTTGAGGGCTTGCCTTCTCTTCTACTCTTTTGTTTGTTAAAAAGATAGAGGTCAGGTTCACCGCCAAACAAAAGTGTTTGAAAGCACCCTTATTTCTTTAGAAATGCTGTGTGGTCATTTTAAAATGCACCCTCAGCCGCTCAGTTCACAGTCCCCCCTTCCCCCTCCCCTCCATCCCAGTGTGCTTAGAGCGCCAGGCTTCAGTGACAGTGTAATCCCGCCTCACTCTTTTTGCACACACGGGCACACAAAATCCATGCCGGCCCAGTTAGTGATGTGACACACTAATACAAACGGGTTAGTCTGTGTTGGTCCTCTGACCACTCCATTGTGTTTCTTTGCAAATAGAGGCTCGCTAAACCTACCATGTATTTATTTGTACATAAACTTTTAGCGATCTAAACTCCCTTGTCCCTTTGCAGGTAGATATACAGTATAGATGTTTTTCAGGCTTCGATATGGGATTTGTTGACTTTGTCATGGAGCCGTGGTAAACACAAAGATGGTTGTCGTTTAGCGCTGGTGTTTCGCTACAGCTGTTACTGTGTTCGTACAGCATAGCCATGTCCACGGTGGGCTCCTGCTGTCTGGAGACGAGCAGCAACCTAGACAGGACAGTCATTTTAAGCAGACGCACTCAAATGGAGAGGTTCATAACATTTTAGCAAAGATGTGGTGGTCTCCGTTTGTGGGTGTGTGCATTGTTTTGGTAGTTGAGAAATGAATACCGGAGAGGCCGTGAAGAGTTAAAAGAGCTGAAGACTAAAGACTTGTCCTCTGAAACCACTTCGTCAAAGCTTTATTCACAGTGTTTACACATATGTTGTATTGGCACAGGACTTAACTTTGTGATTGGTATTGTGCAAATGTAAACTAGTGCTAGCCATCAGTCAATTAATCAAAAACTATTTTGATGATGTATTCATTTTAAGTCATTCAAGTTTTTTAAGCACAAATGCCATAAATGACCGAGCTGCTGCAGCTCAGTTGTTAGGATTTGCTTCTTTTAGTGATGATGATCTCTTTTTCAGTTTACATTTTAATACCCAAATACAATATCTACTGTCGTGCTCTAAGCTATTTGTATCTGTTTGACACTTTTATTCTATTGTTCTCCATCTGCTTGTAGACACAGGACAGATTTGACACTAAAGCAATTTGATATACACGCACTACTTTTCAATTTGTCTGCATACAGATTGATGATCAGGCCCAAACTAATTATCAACAAAACCCCAACGCACACAAACACTCTGCAGCTCAGGGACTGTAAATGGTCTGCGGGCCTAATAGAGAATAAAATAGAGCGACGCCTCTCTTACAACAGAATCGGTCCATTTCCTCCACCACTCCAACCTGTGTGTGTTTTTGATGGCTGGTCGACACACACCATTGATTATAGTTCACTTAGGATTTTGCCTGTCACTGGAAGTGCAGAAAATCCTCTGAGCTCATTTTCTTGAGCGAGGTCATTAGTTGGAGAAGACGGACAATCTCAGTGGCCACTCATCACTCTGCACAAGCGGCTATTTCAGAGTAGAGAGTTGAAAGATTGTATGCACTTCAACTTGGGAGTGCTTTAGTCACCCACTTGTCCATCCAACGACTTCCTTGATGGAGTCACCTCTATACAGAACCCCCTTATGTATTTGGTAACTTACAATAAGAAAAGATATTTTTTGTGTCTGACATTCTTTTACTGAACAAGCAATCATAGGATCTCATGAACATGATGGTTCAATCGGGCTGCTTCTGGCAGCCAAGTCTTACCTGAAAACAAACACGCCATTTAATTTTTCTTCTACACTCAGGTGAGATAGAGTTAGTCTGTGATCATCATCGTGTTGGTAATATCAGATCTGTCATTGCGCTGCACGGAAATGAGCATCCTGCGTGTGTGGCCTTCTGCTGTGAGCCCAGCTGATCCCTTGTGATCCCTTTTCATGTGTGTGCACCTTGAGTATGACAGCATGGAGTCTGAATTGTCAAAGCATTTTTAAATTGACTCTGAGTTTCCTTTTTTTGAGTGTTAATAGTCTCGTCTGTGTTCCTAACGGATGGATAGATTGAATCTATATAAAGATTGATCTAGTTGGCACTGATGGTAGTACATGTAGATGACGCATCATTTGTGCTGACTGGTACCAAATAATGTGACGTTTTTGAACATCAGGACATTCATCAAATGAGCAGGTTAGATGGGGGAGTTTTCTGTGTAGGGTTGGTGGTTTTTGTCCTCATTCAGTGACCTTAAACTAATATATCTGAGGCGATTTTTCTTTTCATGGTTGCAGTATTTCTGCTCTACTCTGTTTTTGCTGCCTTGCTCCCTCTAGACCACAACGCTGTTCCCTTCCTCAATAATGTACTATATCTCCATGGGCCAGAGACAACTTTCTTCACAAGGTGTTCTATCCTATGGCAATTGTATTGAACTCAGTATGCTTTCAAGTTTTGCTTTTAAAATAGTTAAGTCTTTCAGAGGCATGCTGACCTGATTCACTGCAGCAACTGCTGCATTTCAATATGTCAGGCAGACTTTGCAGTCCATTTTAAAGCTGCAAGACAACTGGGAATGTATCTGCAGTGACATGGTGGGAGTAATTGGCATGATTCATAGGCCCATGTTGAGGTCTCATTATAACAGTTTGGACTTCAGAGAGATGAGGGAACAGACTAAAGTCTGCTTCTTCCTATTCTCTTTTCTTTTTTTTATATCAAGGTCGGCACATAAATTGCCTATATTTCTTGTATATCCATCATATTTCTGACTGATTTGCTTATATGGTCTTGGCATGCTTTGTGTTTTCTTAAATTTGTTCAGATCTGCCTCCAAAGTGCCGGCGAATGAGAAGAAGGATCGGCCACTAAGCACCATGAGCGAGGCCTCCAACTACACAGGCGGCTCGGACTACGCCGCAAACCCCAGTAGCCAAGCGGAAAGAGTGAGTGACACAGATGAATACAGGATAATCATGCATGTGTGTTAGGTTATGGAAAATAATGGAAAACCAGTCGAGAAGTTTAAAAGTCAAGAATTCTTATTTCTTTTCTGGATTGCGCTCACTTTACCATTTTCTCTTTCATACTGTATTTCTAGTCGTCTAGACCTTCCAAAAAAATCCACAACTTTGGGAAGAGATCCAACTCCATCCGGAGGAATCCCAGTGCCCCAGTAATCAAGAGAAACTGGCTTTATAAACAGGTGAGCAATAGTAACCTTACGCATAATCTTTAGCCGCACATGCCCAGCGGTGTCTGTCTGTCAAGACTGAACTGTCTCAACAGCTAGCCGATGGATTGCCATGAAATCTGGGAAATACATTGATTGTTTGCATTTATTTTACATTAGCATGACATATTAATCGAACATAAAGTCACAATAATAGAGCAACCAATTTGAAATGCACAAAAAGACTGATGTGATTGAAATTTGAAGTATATTCGATATGCTATTTGGAGGAGGGTTCCATGAATCTAGCTTCGAACATCTTGTGAATGCAAACTCTGTGTTTAGACAACTTTCCTTCTTTTTACACATTGAACAATGTTACGTTCTCCCTGTAAGATTTGCTGCAACAGTCTTAAGCACAAAGGAAGCTGTTTGATGTCTTACAGGATCTGAGCAGTTCTTTGTCCAGCGTCTCTGCTCAGCCAGTCATCCAGTGCGGGCAGTCTGTATAAATACCAATCCCTCATCACAGCTCCCTGGTTACTAATGGGAGGGTGCAAAGGGGGTGCTTGAGGCAGCTCTTTGCCAGACAGGAATCTCTCATGCTTCCTAAGTGGAAGACTCATTTACTTTTGATTGCAGCCTCCCGGCGTAGTTTTGTGAACACATGATGGCTTCCTTTGGTACAGCTGCCAGCTGCTATTTCTTTGGGGACCTTAAATCGGGGTGACGTAGATCAAGCAAAAGACTCACAAATCTGCTCCCCTAAATAAAAGGCTGGATTTGCACTTTTATTTCCCTGCCTCATTGAAACCTGGAAGCTATTGAAGTCCTTGGCTGAGGAAAAGCTGCAGCCCTTCAGTCGATCCACTGGGAGAACAAAATGCCACAGTGATTGATGTGATGGCGAAGGTCTCGTTTTCTTTTCCCCGCCTGAACTGGGCACGATCCGACAGAACTTCTGATAAAGTGTATACATGAACACGTTGTGAAACGAGTGGTAAAGACCTGGATTGAACAGAAGGAAGGTGATGAATTCATGGACACAAGAGGTTTGAATCTCTGCATTGCATTCCTGATGCGTCTCCATCATGAGCAGCATCTGGTATTACGACTTTTTGATACTAATGTGTTAAACATACTGGTTCATGGTAGAAGATTTCCATTTCAAGAAAACTGCAGCTCACATGCCGTTTGACCATAATGACAGAGTTGTTGAGGTCCCTCCTCCTACTTTTGTCCCTGGGTGGAATCCGCGATTAAGGACTCTGCTCAAGTTTTCCAATAACGCGAATGGGGGAGTTAATACCCTTTTCCTCACCCTTCATCCTTTTCAAGCAGCAGCCTGGAAAGCCCTTTGATCACAGCATTACGATACCAAAGAACAATTTAAGCAGAGGAGATTTATTTCCGTTGCCTATTGAACACCATACTTCCTTTTGAAAAAAGAGAGCGCTGTTTATTTGGTTGCATTTATCTACACGGTGGAGTACTCTCTATATTATGTTTATTTCATGACAGAAATCCAATCTTTCCTCTGAACCAGATGAAGAACCCGTACTCCATTTCAGGCCAATATCTGACTTTTGAGATGAGTTCCACGCAATCCCCATTAATGAATGTAAATACCAAAAAGAGTCCAAGGAGGCAATTTAGACCCCAATGTGCAGAAAACGAGAAGTGATATTTGGTTTGTAGATGACCTATTAATGAGTTGGCGGCACAGCATAGAAATGTGTCAACGGATTATAACCCATAATTCAAACAAATGAAAAAAGTAATGGATTGGCTTCAGTCTTTTTGGATGCACTGTATAACAGTAGCAGGCAGTTAATCACACGTAAAAAACAATTTAACGAATTAAATCCAAGGAAGTGAGTGAGTGGACGACGGCGAGTACTTTCTTTTCACAGTCTTAACCATTCACACTGGTTTGCGGAGTAAATGATCCCGATTTCCTTTTGGTGTCTTTTCAGGACAGCACGGGGATGAAGCTGTGGAAAAAGAGGTGGTTTGTGCTGTCTGATCTGTGCCTCTTCTACTACAGAGGTGAGTCCCGTCTTCTCAGCGGAATGTGCATGTTTCACTCCTACTGCACTGATGACAACAACACTGTTATTCGATTAGTAGTTCTAAGGGCTGCTGTGACCTTCAGAGCCATAATAGATGTTCATATATCTGGCTCCAAGGCCCTGTGGTAAGCAGCCTGACAGGACCACCCAGGGAGATCTATTAATTGAAATGCCTCTCCTGTCATCTGATTTGCCGTTTGAGTGATCATTATATCCCCTCAAGCAAAGCCAGGGCTTTTAAATAAAGCTTGGATGCAGCCGTACTGTTGATAGAGAAAGCACAGCAGGAAATGAGATCTTGCACTAATGTTAAAGTCATGAAACAAGTTTCCAGAGATGATGTTGTTTTTATTCCAGTGGTTGCATACTCGCGTAATTCTTGGATTCAGTCGCATTAAAAAGTCTTTATCTTGCAAACAGTTAAAGATCCTCTTCTAAATCCACATTGGAGGGGCCGCTGCTGTATCACCACTGTGATCATCCTTCTGAATATGTGGAGTATTTACATTGTTCTGGTATTGAGTGAAGACAAACTATTATTTCATAACCAAGTTTTCTTTTTAAAGTCAATTTATTCTGAAGCAGACACCTGAATGGATTTCTATCCCATCTGCTGTTCTATTTCTATCATGTTGTTTCATGATAGGCTTATTGTGGGAAGCCCAAACCAGTTTAAAAACATTCCATTTAGTTACTAAAATCTGTCTGTCCTTATAAACCCTCCTCTTTAACATGTGCATGCTTCAGATGTAATCTTTTTTTTATGAGACGCTATTGACTGAGCTGCTATTGACTGGGCATCCTGGCTTCACTCATGCAGTACTAATGTTCATATAAAATATTTACACAGCTGTGTCCGGAGAACAGTTGAGAGCTTTCCTCCTGAAAAGAAAAGAAACTAATACAGTGAATCTGTGTGGCCGTAAAGTAATTGTAGTAAAGGTCTACCGTTGGGCTGCTGCTACAGAGAGAGTATAAGTCTGGCCTGGCACAAGTCCACATATCCCAGTGCCCCCTGCTCACTCGATGCAGATACAGTCATCATTTCTGCTGATCAGGATGACATGTAGTCTGTGTTATTCCTGGTGTCTGCCAGTCCTGTCGCCATCGTTCCGCCCACTGACTGATAAAAGCCACAGACAGCAGCAGACCCAAAGGCTTAATCCAGACGGACATGTTGAGAAATCCACCCATCAGCAGAGAGTTGGCAGAGAGGTCATGAACTGCGCTGCCCCTCAACTAAGCACAACTGCTATCTGTTGTGGTTATTAGACTATTATTGGGAGCTTTGGATCCCCACAGTGCAGCGACACAGAGAAATAAATGAATATGGGGCTAGTGGGCTGCAGGTGATGCTGGTGAACCGATCAATCCTCCAGACTTCAGTAATGGGCTCCACTGCCCCGCAGCTCAAACATACTGTAATTGTAACTACCAGAGGTTGACCAGAGTTCAGATACCACTCATTCCCCCAAATATTACTCACCCGTTCACCTTTAGCCTTCAGCCTTTCACTTTAACACAACATCCCCAGTCAACACACACACACACACACACACACACACACACACACACAAATACACACGCATACACACTCATACCAATCAGACAAAGCAAATGCACGTTTGGGACTGCAGCTGCCACTGCCCTGATATACTTTGTTTTCCTCCACTGTTTTGGGTATGCAATGCAGATTGCTTATAACAAATTAGGAGGTTAAGCGATTCTCTGCTTAAAGCTCGGGACTCAATCTAATCCCCCCTGTGGAGAGGGCTCCATTGTTACTATGGAGCCCTGTCTGCTAACTTAATGAGGATTAGAGCGGCATAGCTGCATAGGACATTGAATCAATGCTCATATTTTCCACTGATTGGACACTGCTCATCTGACCAACGCTCTTTTAGATTTCATCTCGATTTCCACTTGGTGGTTTGGCTTCTGGCCCTTTTTTTATGTTTACAAATTAGTATTCCGCTTCAGAGTTTAGTGTAATATCTTGGAGAAATTGAACTCGACTGGTAAAAATAGACCCTAATGCATTCCGTCGACTTGTTTTTTTTCTCTGTAGATGAAAAAGAGGAGGGGATACTTGGCAGCCTCCTCCTACCAAGCTTTCGTGTTACCATGCTGTCTGTGGATGACCACATTAACAGAAAATATGCCTTCAAGGTCAGTGCATGTTTGTAAGATGGACATTTAGAGCTAAAGTAAATCATTAGTAGTCTAATACAATCAGACGTTGAATGTACTAACCTCCCAAAAGGTACTTTTAAATCTCCGGTACACCGTTTGAAAGTTAGAAAATAGTTATTTCTTCAACATATATAGCAGAGCAGTTAACTTGGCTTCAACAACTGAAAGTTACTGTGTGGAACTTTTAACTGGTTTTAAATTATTACTGATGCCTCTCTATGACCTAAAAGAGACCATCAGCCAGAAGACTGGCTTTTTTTATATGTAGTTATTCTTAATGCTTGTCATCGGTGCCACCGGGTCGGATTCCGCGCAAAATCCGATGAAATGATGCAGGTTCACCAGAAAGTCCTTCAGCCGGGACTCCAGCAGCGACCAGCTGCCGTGGACAGGAGCCGCTTTCGACCTGCAGACGGATGCTCTGGCGGGAGGAGGAGAGCTCCGCTCCTGGCAGCAGCGTCTCCTTCTCCGACCAGGAGCAGAGCTGGGAGCAAACCCTGGCACTGTGCTGCTGGAGACCCCGGCCATATATGCTGGGCCCGCTGGAGGGAAGGGAGGCATGGAAGAACCAGAACCAGGACTGGGCAGATCACACCGTCAGACCTGGTTCTGGTTTGTTGACTCAAAAAGTACCTTGTAGCAACTTCCAATTGACTTTAGAGTGAAGTAATGCACGTCATTTGTCAAGACTTCAACTGCACTCTGCTCATGCTTAGAAAGCAAAGAAAGCGCTTGTAAGTTGACTCGGAAACCCCAAGTTACAGGGCAACAGGCATATTTTATGGGAGTTCAGTGGTGTGTACACTATTTGACTGTGGGTCCTTCATAAACCCGAAGAGACAACAAAGTTGTCCTGCCAAGTACAGCCGAACACAGACGCCCAGGAGTCTGCTCAAGGTCTCTCCAACCACAGAGCCCACTCTTTTTCCAACTTAGACTCGAAGAGAGAGAAAGTTGAGGTAAAGAGAGAATCACAAGAGCAGCCCACGACCTCTTCAGTTTACAGTGATTTGACTTTTCATTTTCAACTTTTCCTGTCTCTTAAACGGCCATGTCATTAAACGTTCCTTATTCCCCAAGATAATTCTGATTTAATTGGAGCACTGACTGTGCTTATTTTGTTTTTCAGACATTGGTAAACAGGATATTGAGGTTGTTCACTAAACATTCTGTTTTTCTCTCTCTGTGTCTGGCTTTAACAATAAATTGGTTTGTTCACTGCAAGGGAACAGAGCAACTAAGGAACAATGTGTCTGCCATACAATGAACTGCATGGTAAGTCCGACAGTATTGTGGCAGATTTACTCCCCTAATTAGTGGTATGCATGAAACTCCAGTTTCTCATTGTTTGATTTACATATGGGGATAATATAAATGCCCACAGCCAGGAGTATTTCACAAACCATCACATGATATGCATGAAAAGTGATTTGTTGCCCCACAAAGTGCCCCTGCTCTACCTAATTCATATTTGGTGATACACCTACATAAAAGCAAACCAGTCACCAGTAAGGGTTTCAGTGTGAAACATCCCAGTTGACTTGATTCTTTTCTCCTCTCTCTTTCAGGTAACTTTCTCTGTGTGTCACTTTTCCTGTCCATTGTCCAAACAGGCAACGCATCCCAACATGCGGACGTACTATTTTTGCTCCGACACAGCCAAAGAGATGGAGGCTTGGATGAAAGTAATGACAGATGCTGCACTTGTGCATTCCGAGCCGGTCAAAAGGTTTGTAAAAAGATCACTATTATAGTCATTTTTACAGAGAGCCTGTGTTTGATTTGAAGTTGGGAGATTGTGTCTCGTTTTGCTTTTGAATTGAGAAAAAGACATTTGAAAATGGTATTTGAGTTTTTTTTTTTCTTCTTCTCAATCCAGAGTTTTCTTTTTTAGCATTTGTGCTGGAAGCAAGTGCTTTTAAATCCCTTGGTTAGGCCTGTTGAATTCTTCAGCAACAATGCATCACCCGGTTATGACATTTCTGGACCGTCTTTAACAATTTTTTACTGTTTAAGTTTATTACAGAGCAGCATGCAGTCGAATGCCGCGTGGGCACACAGTCTCTGTGAATGCATTGTGCTGGTTGATCTTCGGATGTTGTGCACAGCTGCGCTGGCTGATGAGGATCAGTGACTCATCAGGATATTTCTTTTCCTGTCTTTTTGAAACTGTATAAAATGTCTGTCATTTGGCAGCCCGCCTGTCAAATGCCCTCCTTTTTCATGGGTGAGCAGAGGCGCAGTGGGAAAGTGCTTTGTAATTACACAGAGCAGTGGTGCCTGAAACTCACTGAATAGCAAAAGGACAGTGCAATGCTGTTATAAGGCAGTAGCATAACAGCATGGCAACGTCTATCTCGACTAAAGGTTATCCTGATTTCAAAGTATCTAGTGTATTGTATACTATGGACAGTATTGTCATATATGTTCATATTTGCAGGTGGTCTAAAAGAACAAGATATGGTAGCCAAATCCTTATCTGTTAAAGACCTTTCCCTTTAAGTTGTTCTACAGACTCTTCAACAACTCTTTAAAAGTATGAGTACATGCACACAGCCCTTTTTGTTTTGACCAAATGTGTGCTCTACTGGTCTGGTGGAGCCACAGATGGCTGGGGAAGACATTACGTGACTAGTGCTGCTATTTAAAAGGATTCAAGTGGAAACTCTGAAGGAAAGCCTTTCCTCCTCCCCTCCCATTGCTAACCCAGTGAGCCATGCTGCTAAAGGGAATTTACCAAACTTTGAAGCTGTGACCTTGAGTCTGTCTAAGGCCAAGGAGTAGTGGTGTCAATTACCTCCGGAGACCTCCCTAAGGACCCCAGATCTGTATATAGGTCTTCTAGAGAGGAGGCGAAAGGGAGCTGCAAATGGATTACCGGAGTCTGAGTAGCACCTTTTTGTGAACTGCCCCAGAAGAGGCAAAGTTTTATTGGAGATATCTGATTTCCTTTCACAGGCCTGGCCTCCTCTAGCAGCTGGAAGAATCATTGTACACCTCCACCCATTTTCTTTGCGCCTTCTTTTTGTTTCCGAGCTGCCCCCATTAGCAGGGTTCACAAAGGCAATGCATTAGGTCTGCAGTACATTTGATCCATACACTGTCTCAATCGCCTTTTCCTGGTGATCTGTCACACAGATGAATATTCCAGCTTCCCATTCAATCTAATATAGTGATCATCTTTAGCTCTCTGTGCAGGTGTCTTGATTGCCTTTAGCTAACATAGGGTCTCTTGGATGTTTCTTATTATAAGGTGTCCTCTTTGTCTTTATCAGGTTTGACAGACTAAAAGTGGAGCAGTGTGGCCCACAAGAGATAAATCATGTGGCCAACCACAGGCCTCCTCTCACACAGCCTGAGATCCAGAACAATCAACTGAACCGCGAGGTTGCCCGTGAGCGCAGTGCAGCGGTCCCCTCCACCGCAGCAGATGAAGAGAGGAAGCAGCGCGACGCTGAACGCTACGGCTTTCAGAAGGATGGAGTGGAGCGCGAGCGCCCACTCACCAAGATCAACAGTATCAAACTGCAGCCGGCCCAGGCGGCAGCCGTCAAGGCCAACATTGCCTCGCCGCAGACTCCGACAGAAATGGACGGGTCCCATCGCAGCCCCCAGGTCAACGGCTCTGGAGAGCATTGTCCACCTGATGGGACCGGAGTCCCTCCTCAGCAAAGTCCCACTCATGAGCCAGACCGCACCCTGACCAGGACCAGCTCCATGCAGCAACTAGAGCACTGGGTCCGTACTCAGAGAGGACGTAACCAGGACGATGACACCAGGAGGTTGGCTTGATTATATGATCTTTTTGTGGGTTTAAAAAACAAAAATACCTTTATCGTTTATTTGTATTTTTTATGTGATCTCAAACTATTGGTGCTGCAAGAGGAGCACAGGTTGTTTTTTTTAGCTTATTGCACAAGAGTCGAGTCATCTCCTGCTTCGACAACACAAGGGTGGAACTTTGCTAAATGTTTCTATAAATGCTGATTCAACCTTATCTTGAGACAGGAGGAGTTCTCCTTCAGCTTATGACTGCCCAAATGCAGTAAATACGCAGACCGCCATTTTCCAAAGCTTCTTAGTCCCATTTCTCTCAAAAGCCATTGTGTTTAAAGCCAGAGGAATCACACGCTCCTCGCCACGATTTAAACACTTTGATATTACACTGTGAAGTGTACTGGTAAGTAGAACTGGGGATAAACAATAGCCGAGCACAGCTGGTAGCCAGAGTTACTGCCTGCCATCGGCCCTGCTGTTAGAGCCCCATTTTTAATTGGTTGGAATTAATCTTTGTCTCTCCCTGTCTGCCTGCTTGCCTGTCTGCCCGTCTGTCAGTGTGTCTCTCTCCATCTGTTTATTGTCACCTGGCTTGTGCTCATGTTTGACACAGCCTTGGCCTCTTTGCCACTATTCACTGCTTGAGTACGTTAGTAAAAGAAAAAGAAAAAAAAGGGCATACTTGCTATGAATTTATAAAGATCCTTGCTCCTTATTTCTGTAGCGGTCCCTTGTGATAAGAGTGTAAATATGATCTCGCCATTCAAGTCTTTCAGCAGTCTCTATGTGTCACTACATGCATGTTCTGCAGAAGAATGTTTAGTTTCCATGTAGTCACTTTTCTTTTCTTTTTTCTTTTAGTCTTAACAGGAAGCTCTCGGTGACAGATGCACTGACCTTGAACTCACCGTGGAAGTGGAGCTTTTCAAAGCTTTGTTATCACTGGAAAGAGATCATTTGTTAGTCCAAATCTATCGCAGATTTGCTGTATCATAACATGACAGTGCTTTGATGAGTTCAGTAGCTAGCGAGTTAAAATAGGGGTGTTTTTGTTTTGTAAAAAATTAGATTCTAGTTGACTACAAACTGTACTTTTTCTGTACTTTGAACCTGCCACGTGAAGCCTATTATTCATGACACAAAACCCAATTAAAAAGAAAAAATAATAAAGTAGTTGAAGACTTATTAAATTGTACCTCCTTTGATGGCTGATGGCAATTTCCTAATAAAGATATATAGATATAAAAGTAGATAATGGACGACATGTGAAATGAGTATCTCCTGCTACTTATAATTTGTAATTGGTACTACTAAATAGTTTTACTTTCACTGAACATAGTCAAAGAGTTTACCTTTTCTTTTCCCCAGCATCACGTCATACCAGACGCTGCCTCGAAACATGCCCAGCTATCGGGTGCCATACGTGCCTCATTATGGCGATGGCTACTGCAGCATGCCCCGGAATAGCATGGCCCAGCGGGACAGCATCTGCAGCATGTCGCCTTCGTTGTACGACCAGGCCCTGGGTCCCTCGCCAGTTGACAAGCGCCGCTCCATGCGCGACGACACCATGTGGCAGTTGTTTGAGTGGCAGCAGAGACAGGGTTACACCAGGCCGCCGGGGCTCTACGGCGATATGGTCAGTCCCAAAACCATGATCAACCTGTCGGATCATGCTGCACCAAGCCACTCCATCCCACCCTCCCCCTCCCACGGCTCCTTGTCTATGTATGGCGGCTACTCTCCGATGCGATCCTACAATATGAACAGTGCTCGCTCAGAGGTATCCTCTCCCATTTACAGAGGAGATGTGAGCATCGACAGACGGCACAGGCCACAACTCAACAAGGTCAGTTAAGGCGCACACAACATGAACATGTTTGTCACTTCATTTAGTGGTGTCTAGTTCTATTTTTTTTTTTGTTAAATTGCCTTCCACAATTAGATCAGATCATGCTGCTAACAGTTTCCATTTACTTCAGAAACAGTCTTTTGAAAAACTGTTGACAGCAAATACTTTTATTATCTTTTAGAGTGTTTGAGCTAATTTAGTTATACAGTGTTCTCAGAGGTCAACACTGAATCCAAGTTTCCATCCATCAAGCAATTAAAACAATATATTTTGAGAAGCACAGACCATCATTTTGATGTATTTGTGGTGACAGGATCTCAATATTTTTGACAAATACAACAGAAAGTGTATTAATGGCTAAACATCACTAAGGATATGTACAAGTACAGGCGCTCATCTGTGAATGACTACTTCATTTTAACATGCTGCTTTGTTTTGAATTCATTGTGTCCTGCAGTATGCCTACACACCTGATAGGAGGTCAATGCCTGTGGGGATCCCAGTCCAGAACATCTCTGCCCAGTCTCTCCAAGGCAAAACAGTACGTTCCCTTTCTGTGTCCATCAATATCCTCTAACTGAATTTCTGTAATACACCGCCACATAATTTCACACTTGAATAAGTGTGTAGGGCACACAGTTATTAATTTGGGTTTAATTGGACTTCTTTGAAATACAAGGCTATTTTTACAACGCCACCTACCCTCCCTTTTTCCCTCTCCCTCTTTCCGTCCTTTCTTCCCTTCGAAGAAGACGTGGCGACAGAATCTATGGAGACAGATTTAGGCAGAACTCAGATGTATGTTCCAAGTGGTCGGATTTAAGGGTATGCTCACTTTAGGAGCTCCTTTGACTCGCTTCACATCAGTTGAGACTTAAAAACCCCGTCACTCACAACTTTCTAAGCCAGATCAGGAATTTATGTCAAAGCCGTACACAGTGCTCTGTCCTCATGGAGCCGGTAAAGTGTGAACTGGATTCTGTAATAAATGCTAAACTGCTCTCTTGTCTCGAGTGGACGTGATGAATTTGCATGCTGCTGACAGCGATTGCACCTTGGATAATCTCACGGTCCCGAGCTGCACGAGAAGCTAGATAGAGCAACTATTCACCTATTGAGAGCCTGCTATATCTAAATCTCCTGTCCTGGTGTCTTCTCTCCTCTCCTCCCACTCCCTTTGCGGTGTGTCCCTGTTTCATTGTGGCTGTATTTCCCTCCCTCCCTCCCTCCCTCGCAGCCTGAGGAACTGACTCTGCTGCTGATAAAGCTGCGGCGGCAGCAGGCAGAGCTAAACAGTATCCGGGAGCACACTGTAGCGCAGCTTATGCAACTAAACATGGATGGAGACAACCCAAAGGTCAGGCCCCCAGAGATGCTCCTGCAGCCTTGTGTGTTAGCGTGTGGTGTGTATGCCATCTTTAACCACTTCCATCATCCATCTCGATCCAGAGGATTTTTGTTGGTCTTCACACCTGGCTGATTTTAAGGAGGAAAGGCGCTGCAGTAGGCATTTATTCTCCGTGAAGGGTTTTTCTTTGGCTAGAAGTTTTCCCTTTATTTAGGGAACCGCTAATCTGCTTTCAACTTTTTCGCAAAACATGCAAAATGTCTGGAAAAAAATAACGTTATTTCACAACCAGCATTCAATGTGATGTAGTTCATAAAATCATTACATTTTGATCCATTTCAAGCAGTTGATTTAAGTAGTCCACACAGATGTCAGCCGGAAATGAAACTTAAAGCCAATGGTGAGCTTAGAAAGTGGCTGGCTAAGGAGGTTCAGGCCACTGGCACAAGTAAATGTTAATTCAGGATTTTTGCATTTCAAGTCTGCTCTAAGACGTCAGAGTGCAGATTTGACTGTTCCTGATGTGGGTCAATCAGGCCCGAGGTGGAAGATGGTCGGGTCTGAGGCATTTAGGTTCATAGTCAATCTTGTCTCCTTGTAAAGATTGTTGCCCTACCAGATCTAGTTCCCTAGGTTTAGTATTAAGATACTCTCGTCCAGTCGAAGTGATGTTATTGAGGTATTATTTCAACCTCATCTTATTGTTTTCTTCATGTTTCCCCGCATTGCGCCGGTACACGGCTGCACAAGTTGGTCATTATGGAGCTCTAGTCTCTCATTTCCCATCGTGAACTCACTCTGTTACTTTATATAGTACACCTGCTGCCTGATTTCTTCACCTTGACTTTGTCCTTTCTTTTTGTTCATTCATATTTAGGCACACTGTACGTGCCATACGAGTGTGTTTGAGAGAGAGAGCGAGAGAGCATCAGAGAAAGACTGTAACGTCCTTTTCTTGTGTCTCACTCTCTTGTTGCGTTTTATTTCCTCTCCTTTTTGCTGCTGATGCTAGAACGACATTCTCTCCCATCACCTCCAAAGGAACCTCATGTATTTGGACAATCAGGTGGGGTAATGCATGACTGCATGGCCCTGTCTCCTGTTATGAACTGAATTGAACATTTAATGCTTTGCTATTGTTGTATTAAACAGTCTGCTGAAAAAGCCTTTGATTTCCTGTTTGATGCTCTGTTACTGATCTTATTCTATCTTATTTCATGTTCTACTACATTACTTGGACCAATGTCACATACCACAGCATTTATAGCCCAAAGCTAGTTTGCAGTGCCCATCCCTAGATGGGCCTCTTCATTCATTTATTAGTCTGACTACGTACTCTAAACTCATGGTCAGCTATATTAACTGAATATCTGGATATCACTCAATTCTCTATAGTTTAGAGAATTATGTTTTTCCATTTACAGCGCATCTAGAGAGATGTGTATCATGTTAGTGAACAGTTGCAAAGTGCCTGCAAAGAAATTGTATCTGCGGTTATTTCATTGCTCTGAAGTGCTTTGAGAGTTTGAGTGATTATAAAAGTCGTACACAGAGGCACAATACCACATTCATGATAGTAATATAGGGTTTCAAATGTCCATGAAATGAGTTTGCCTCAGATTTGTGTAACCATTGAGGATTATGTAACTGTGCTCCTCCCTCTGAAAGTATTTACCATCTACTGCCACGTAAGCGTTTTAGAGCTTTGTATAACACTGTCTTGTTGTTTTGTGAGCATCTCTTACTGCTTCTCGTTGCCTCTATCCCTGTTTGAGTCTGCTTCATGAGAGAGAGAGAGAGAGAGAGAAAGAGAAAGAGAGAGAGAGAGAGGTGTGGCGTGGCAACGTTGTCAGTGTTGTCTCTGAAGTGAAGCACTGCTATAAACTGACACTCGCTCCTCTCCACACTGGACTAGATGAAGGGAAATGAGCCTTTAATCGCCATGACTCACACTTTGATTGAGAACTCTGCCCCAAGGCCTCAACTTTACCAGCAAGTAAGGCCAGCCAAAGGCTTTGCTCCTCCTCATCCTCACCAGTCGCTGTTGTTATTTTGGTCTGTTTTGCGATGCTCCTCCTTCGGTGTCCAAGTCCTCATGGCATCTTGATACTGGTCTCCCTGTATTGTCTGTATCGCCAGCACCTCCTCATCCATTGCTTTTGACTGTTCTCTTGCAAGTCATCCTAATATGGGCATGACTTGTGAAATGAGTAGTATGATGTGTTTACTTCCCTGTCCAGTTAAATGCTCTGTAAGTTGCTCCATGTTTAGAAAACACTCAGCGAGCTGTGAGACAACAGCTAAAGCGTTTGCTGCACCCAGATCACTTGGCGAGCAACGCCTCGAGTATTTACTCCTCTTGTTTTATCACCTAAACAGTGAAGGTTAGTGTGTGATGTTTCATAACCCCTTATAGAATGCTTTCCCTCTCATTAGGCGAGCCGCCTGCATTTGACAGGCGGACTCTAATTAGTGTTACTTCATTCTGTGCTGTCAGACATGTCACTTCTAAATCCAGCGCAATACCAGATACTATTATCCTACTGTGAAAAAAGGAACTGAAGGGGATTGTCTTCATGGCATAGTTTAGGTGCAGTAAGATACATCTTCACTCGTACTAGGACACAATAACATCCCACTATCCTGAAACTAATATCCACACCAAAGTTATACTCTGCTTACAGTTCATTTGGAGTCTACAAGTGCTGTTTTAATTTTTGTTTTGATGTAGTGGTCTTAAACTGGCTATACAGTATCCGCTGTGGAATACAGTATACCTATCTCGCCAGTGGGCGATGATGAAGATAAACACAGATGTTTTCTTGGGGAACGTTCTCTTCCCTTTTAGCTGTCTGCATTACCTCCCTCTCACCCCCCCCTCTTGTTGTTCTACCGGTGGAAAGGTGAAAGAGGGCCGGCTTGCGTGTGACTGGCTATGACATCACTTTGCCACTTTTGTGACCGCCTCTTGCGGCGTAAAAGTGCCGCCGAAGCCCCCCCCTGCCCCCCATCTGACAACAGCTGCATTCCCACCTGTTCAGCTGCCAGAGATCTGTCTCCCTCCTCCCCCCTCGCCATGTCACTCATACTCCACACCACAGTGAAGCCCCCCGCGCTGTGGGAGAGTCTGCATGTTTCTGTGTGGAATGCCATGTGGACCTCAGGTCCCACCTGCTTTAACTGTATCGTGTGGTTCCGCTGAGGAAAAATGGTGTCACGAACAATGTGTGTGTGTGTGTGTGAAAGACTGCAGGTGTGAGTGTGGAACATGGATATCCAGTGGAGTCGACACATGTTTGGACAGTGAGTCATTGTTGTCGTTGTTTTGGTTCTGTAGAACTGCTCATTGGATTTGAAACGTGATATTGTCTCTGAAGTTACAGTGCTGACGGTAAGAATTAATGCAGGGTAATTAATCAAAACAAAACAGATATGGGATCTGAAATGTTAATGCTAATGTTATTACTTGCTGAAGACAAGAAAGCAAGAAAACAAAAACAAAAAAGCAAGAAGGGGAAAATGTCTGTAGTTCAGGTCTGGCAGAGTGTCTGCTGATGTCTGTAGTTTGTAGACTAGCCAGGCATTTGCCTGCACATTATTTGATACTATATATATATTAAATATGATTACTTCATTTGTGTATGTTTGATTAGTGTCTAATATCCAATGTTAGTACACACACAGAACAACACAGATGGCTCACTGTCCTAATATGTACGGACAGCACATGTATTGATTTAGATTCAGAAGAGTGGATGAATGATGAAGCATTATGTGAAGAATGGATTTTCTGGAAACATGGGATCCAATGCAGTTGAAATGATTTCCCGTTTGAGCACTGTGCCTTTTTTGCTTCTTTAAAATAAGTAGATGAGTGTTATTAACACAAGTAGAGAGAAGGATACGTTTGTTTTTTTAAACATAGCTGTTGCAATATATTTGTCCTAAACGTTACTCGTGTACGTTCAAAGGTCCTCAGAATATCCGTGGTTATGTCGTTGTTCTGGTAATATCTTCCAGTATTACACTAAGTTGACCACAGCTACCAAACAGTCTTTGGACCAATAGCTGTAGAGAATGTGCTGGAGAGTAAGAACACAGTTGGTGGATGCAGTTTATGCGCCGACTCTAGAGTTCAGTAAGCAAGATTGTTTCACGTGCATTCCCGATAACACCACTGCATTGTGCTGATGCAGACAAGCAGCTGTGGGTAACCGTCCGAGAGCACGCTGTGTTTGGACGGGCTGCCCTCCCGCTGTTGCTTTGTCCACTTAGATTGTCTGATTCAGTAAAATATGAGTTTCCACACGAGGACAAAATCCCGCGGCTCAGTGAGAGAGCCTCGTCATGACACTGCATTAGATCTCCAGATTCTAATGTGTATGTGCATGTTTGGCGACTCTGTCTAAAGTCCTGTCTGTCCTCACAGCTGAGTCCAGAAGACTACAGGGATCACGCCTATACATGTGTGCCAGAAGAAGTGGACATTGACGTAAGTTCAGTGCGGCGCCCTCACGCGACGCTCCGTTCCTCTACATTGTACATGACGGGTCACAAGTCTCTATTGTTTTCTCTTCAGACCAAACTTAGCAGGTTGTGTGAGCAGGACAAAGTGGTGAGGACACAGGAGGAGAAGCTTCAGCAGCTGTACAGAGAGAAGGTGACTAAACACTGCACATCTGTCATCACGGTCACACAGTTTATACTCTGTTTTTAGTGTGTAAGAGAAACATATCTAAGAAAAGCTTAAGTTTATATGAGATGAGAAAAACAGAAGTCTATTATATTTGTATATTTATAGCCGAGCTACTGTCATCAACTTGCAAGACTTGTCTGGCTTCATAGCCACGTCATGATTAGCAGAATGTGGTTGCTGTGCGGAGAAAAAAATCAAGTTTGAAGTCCACACTGCAACAACAGTAATGCACTGTTTATTCACCATATATTTATTTGTTTTATGAAATGAGGTGAAATGTTGCGCATTCTGTAGTCTATTTGGAGTTGCCCCCATGCCCAACTAAGTAAAATAAATAAACATAACATACTAAAATGTATTTCTGAAATATTATTATTTTACAGACAAGAAAATGTAAGTTTTGGTTATGAATTCTCGAATTAAGTAATTGCTCAAGTTGGGATACTAAACAAAAGCTGGTTCAAGGTCGTGCAGTTTGAGTTTTGCGTATTTTTATTTTTCACACACTTTATTTGTCATTTTTCATATTTGCATGAACAGCAATCACTTGATAACAAAAAATTACACAAGAAATACACAGTTCTACGGATAAATAAAATAAGTTACTTCTAGTCATACTTTTTCTCTCTCTTTATTTTATCTTTGCGAGAAGTATGCAAGTTAAAAACGGGACCCACGGGGCCAGAAAAGAGGCTCAAACCACCCACAGGACTAAAGTTGGCTGATTGTTGTGTGGCGTGTTCCCTCAGCACACCCTGGAGACGGCTCTGCTTTCAGCCAGCCAGGAGATCGAGGTGGGCTCTGATAACCCTGCTGACATGCAGAGTGTTATCCAGCAGAGTGACTTGCTGCAGAGCGGCCTGCTCAGCACCTGCAGAGAGCTCTCCAGAATTGCAGCTGTGAGTCATTCAGTGCACTCGCTCGCGCACACTAAGACTGGACTCTGAAGATCTCTTTCTTCCGGAGGGTTATCACGATTCGATTTTTTTTTTTTTTGCCTGCTTTTTCTTTTCTTTTGTCATTCACAAAGTGTATCTCTGTCAAACCAGGAGTTGGAGATGTCGGGGAGGGAGTACGAGAAGCTGGAAGGAGATGTGACTCTGGCTAAGAACAACCTCCTGGAACAGCTTGAAGCACTGGGAAGCCCTCAGGTAGGATCCTTCTCCAGACTCCTTTAATCTCACGCGGCTTGTGCTGTCTAAAACTGGCATGGCACAATAGTCAGACCTTGCTAACTGTAAAGCTTTTAAAAAAAATGCTGAATTTGTGGCAGATTCCCTTGAACACCTAGTCATCCTTTTTGTAGACTTTGGGGGGAAAGCAAAGCGGGTTTCTGAGCTCCAGTGAGTGCCCTTAGCTGCAACCGAGAAATCAAAGCAACGTAGTCGGTGATTGATGACGGTAGCAATGATAGAGCAGGTCTTAATTAAGTCTGTCTTTTATCTTATCCTTCATCACGGAAGAAGTGTAGAGACGGAGAGAAACTGTTCTAGTAGCTCTTCCTGGTTGAGCTTGTGTCGGAGCCCAAGCTAATTCAGAGTAGAGAAGTCGGGGCCTGCAGGGAGCCTGGACATCCATTTCTTAAGTGTCCTTCACTGACCCCTGTCCCCTGTGTTCAGAACGCCAAGTTAATCTTCAGGTAATAATTTGGTTCTGTGTGTATGTGTGTGTGTGTGTGTTTGGTGTGCACACTCAAGACGGAGCCTCCCAGCCAGCAGCATGTCCGCATCCAGAAAGAACTTTGGAGTATTCAAGATGTGATTGAGGCCCTCAATAAAAATAAAGCTCAGAGAATTGCTGACGGTATGAGCTTGTATGGGCCCAAGACCAACATCAGCACACATACAAATGAGGTGAGGCACCGCCAGTAACAGACATGTTCTTACAATTCTGCACTTCCAGCATATGTTTTGTTCCTTTTCTCTTTTTGAATACCATCGTGTTTTGGACGTCGTCGTAAGTTTTATTTCTGATATTTTATAGATTAAATAATTTATCCATTGTAATCGATCAGTAGTTGAAGCCCTCCAGCTGTACACAAGGACCAATTTAAGCTGAGTGGTCAACCTGCCGGCCCTGGTCATGCTGGTGGTCTCTTAGTGGACGTGTCAGTCGCCCTGTAACAGCTCGTGGAGCTCTCTCTCTGGCTAATCAGCTGGGTTGCCCATCCTGTGTGCCAGAACTACTCTGGACCAGATGGTGGTTGCCCTGAGCGTGCGTGGTGGCGCCATGTGTCACTTTGCTTGCCGTCCTGTCATGCACTGTACAATCTCCAGGAGGACGACTCCGTACCGCCACGGCCACCCCTCCCCCAGTCCTATGAGCCCAACCCCCCCAACGTGCCCCCTTTGCCCTCTCATGCTGGTGTGCGCCCTTCGTCACTTCACAGGCCAGAGGACAGAAAGGCCAGCCACAGGAATGGCACGCACAGTGTAAGCTCGTTGACTCGTCAACCTCACGGTTGAGCCTGCCCTCATCTGTGTCATCACACATCATTGCTAGCTGTGATGGTTCTCACTTTCATTTTGACTGACATTTCATGTCTCTTTTTGGTATTTTTTTCAGTTTTTTGTTATGTACTTGATGCCATACTTCCATTATCTTATATTTTCAGTTAATTGGATGAAGCCTCACTCATGTGTCTTTTTTTTCTTTATCCCTCTTGTTAATTGAATTGCCTTGTTTTCCTTTTCTGTGCCTCCTTTGTGTGTTGAAAAGTAGCGATTTTGTTCTATTTTGCTGTATTCTGTCCTGTTTGACTGCTGCCTACTTGTGTGTCATACTCAGACAACATGGAGAGTTTTTCTTCAAGCTGTCTATATTTCTGTTTTGAGATTGCCCAGTCTGTGAAAGACTCATTTTGTTGAAAAGGCATGTCTGTTTGCCACCATCTCTGAAGTCATTCTGCAAGAGAAAATGGCCTAATTATTGTCAAATGTTTGAAATCTTAAGTTGGAGCCAAACTCTCCATGACTATAAATCAATCATGCCTATAAATCAAAGTGTGTGTGTTGAACTCGTTCTTTCCTTATCTGCAGGGCCCAGACTACCGACTGTATAAGAGTGAACCAGAGCTCACCACAGTGGCTGAAGTGGATGAGAGCAATGGAGAGGACAGATCTGAGCACCCGTCAGATCGAGAACATTCTGGGAGCAAAGGTACATTACGCCGAGTATTATGATGCCAGTTTCTGATAACTGTGCAGTTTTCCATAAAATTATCAATTTGGTTGGCACCAACACAAACTCGATTGCCTGATGAAATAATGAATGTGTGACCTAATAAACTTGTTTCCAGCACTGATAGTTGCCACGGTTACCATGGTATTTACACAGGCATCACTTTGACTCAGAGCATAAATACAAGGTTAGGCTTCTCCAAATCATTACGCCCGGTCAATATATCGCAAAGTGAATCTCATGGCAACCAGTATTTGGCACACTGGATTTAAATTCCACTGCTCAGGTTTGCATTTCAGTAACTTTGTTAACCAATTAACTCGACTTCATTTAGGCCTTGTGGCAAAAAAGGTACTTTAGAAAAGAGCAAATTGGCCTACCTTTGAAACGTTTCACACGGCACGGGTTCTGAAGTTGAATGATTACACTGTAGCTCCTCGCTTGTTTCCCACAAAATCAATAGTAGCAACTTGCCGATGCTGCAACTGCTGCGGGAAATACTGTCATTGTCGGTAGAGTGTGCTTGATGCCAGAGTTTACACTCAAGGTCTCACCAACGCCCAGAAGATTGAATCTGATAAACTGAAGGAAATATGCTATGCCAAACTGATGGGAAAATGATCATACTTTGTAGTACAGGCTTATGACCTTTCTTTAATGACACTGTATTTCAATATTGTAATTAAATATGATATAATATTCTGTGAATTGTGTTGTCATTACACCTTGTGGCTTACTGACCTCTGTTTTTCTTTACCTGCTAGGGATGTCCTACCCAGTTGGCATTGTCCCACCATGGACCAGATCTCCAGTGTCTGACTCCTCCTCCATAGCGTCATATGTTACCTTAAGGAAGAACAAGAGGCCGGACCCCAGGACGATGAGTCTAATGGTAACTCTTAATTGTTCTAAGCATGTGCCAGATATTGACATCAGTTGTCAGGAACTAACTTTAAAATGTAAAAAGTGATAAGCCTATTTTTTTTGGTGTGTGGCAAAACATTTTTTTCTCTAAGCTCTATAATAATTAGCATAATAATAATGCTGATTTATTTTTCTTGTTATCTCATCATTGTAAACCTCCTGTGGTCACACCAAACGTGCCACCACTCCAGTTGCATTTACTTCCTAATCGGTTGTTATGGTTATTAAGCTGTTGACATGTGACATGTGGCAGTCATCACGCGACACGGGTGTGACTCGTGCTCCTAAAACCAGGCTGTCATAAAATAGATGCCAAGATTTGTTTATAAAGTTTCCAGCCTCCGCTACGATGAACTTAAATATACTAACCATGTCATCGGTGCACCACAGTGTAGGGTGTGTCTGTATGTGTTTGGAAACAATGATGGACATATAGTAGAAATGTCAGCTGAGCACACATACACAACTGCAGTCTTCCCTGTTGGCCACATAGCCTTCAGTTGTAAAAGAGTGTGTTACAGAGTTCAGCGTGGGCCCTTGGACACGAGCCTGTTGAACAATCTGGACAGTGGATGCTGCGTTTCCTTGGGCTCTGGACTGAACCCAGATCTGCCAACCCCTCACGGCATTACATAAACCTGAAACTTCTCCTCAGTTCACTTCACATCATCAGCCTGTCCTGCTCCGGCATTAATAAGCCCCGAACCTCTCTGAGTGCACCCATGTGTGCCCGCAGGAGCGCGCGCGTGTGTGTGTGTGTGTGTGCGCACCGCAGCCAGGCAAGTTCTGGTTCTAAGAGCGTGAACAATAAAGAGCCGCTTCAGTCATTGTTGTGGTTATTATGTCAATCCTATTTTGAAGTAGTTGAAAACGTTTTTTTTCCCAGTACGTGCAGTATTTGCCGGAGAAGATTAGTCTACATGGTCTAATGGAGACTGTGTTCAGACGACAGCTAGTATACACCGACCACACGGTGACGCAACTTGGCTGCACACCCAAACTGTGGTTCTGCCTCGTGAAACTCTACAGTAGTGACATCTGTCCTCCGAGCATGCAGCAGTGTTATTAACTTCTCTAAATGTGCGTGTGTGTTGTTTGTGTCCCTTTCCGGTCTGTGGTTGTCCTCTCTGGCTAACAGGAGCGTCCTCGCAGCGCGGTGGAGCAGCAGCTGTGCGCCGTGGAAACCGGGCGGCCCAGGATGAGTGTGGAGGAGCAGCTGGACAGGATCCGCCGCCACCAGCAGGGTGCCCTCAGGGAGAAGAAGAAAGGTCTCCACGTCCGGGGTGGCAGCCAGGAGAACACGCCGTCTCGCAGTCACTCGTTCAAAGAGAACCAATTTCGGATGCAGGTATTGGGTGACTGCTGACTTGAGTTCTGAGTAGGCTGGTATCAAATCCTGCACTTCATGCCATGTGAACCAATCTCCTTGCATTTGTCCCTTTTTTCCCCCGTCTCTCTTTAGTCCCAAATGAGACGCAGAGAAGAGGGGATAAGCTGTGACATTGACGAGCTGGAGGCTTCACTTAGGCAGCAGGAGGTGGTGAGGGACCAGGAGACGCCCGCAGAGGAGATTGCCCGTCTCAGAGAAGCCTCGCAGTATGACCACTTAAATATGGACCGAGAGGTGAGGCACAGCGGTTGGCTGTCTGACTCCTCAGACTGAGTGGGCTAATATTAATACGCGCAAATTATTTAGGAAATCACTTCAAGTATCGTGGATTTGATTCTCAATACCACTTATCCAAATTAAAGAAACATACCCAATTACATGGTATTAGTATTAAATCACATCTTGTTACCTTGATATCACACGTGTTTAATGTATGTGCATGTAGCAAAATGATCAAGGAAATATTACAAATGTGTGTCTTGATTGACAGGTACATTTTGAAAAAGGATACTCTGGTTTTAGCGAGATGAAGAGCCATGGTTGTGTGCACCACAGTGCATTTGACAACACTTCATTACATGTCATTTAGCTGACGCTGTTATCCAAAGCGACTTACAATTAATTACATTAATACACCGTAGACACAGCTACAGGGAACAATTCAGGGTTAAGTGTCTTGCTCAAGGACACATTGATTGAACCACCAACCCCCTGATTGAAAGACAGAGCTGCTAACCACTTCCATACTTGTAGTCCTTCCGCAGAAATCAATTACTTAATTGTAATTACTTTTTCTTTCTTTTTTTTTAATCAATCCAAAAATGCAAAGTTGCATAACATTGTACAGTAGGCAGGAATTATTCCAAAGGCATGTGCAGTAGACTATGAATATTTCCATAGGCTGCCTATAAGCCATACACTTGATTTTAAGTTGCTTCTCGCTGTTTTTGTAAGAGTTCACGCCCCTTTCTCTGGATCACATCGACAGAATTCACAACTGGGCTCTGCATGCTCGGTGGGGATGATTGATTTAGTTCGTACACACCCAAATGAGAATGTGGAACAGGCTCCCTGTACGGACGATGACGATCATCTGTTATTTGTTGATAAATGTTCTGTTTATATCATTTTCTGATTCAAGATCTTTTTAGATTGTGGTGTTTTTCTTTAATTTGTTAAAGCATGTCATATCCCATTCATTTGAATGAAGTGTTTGTTTGTGTTTTATTTCTTTAGCTGTCTGTGCCGGACAAAGTGCTGATTCCTGAGCGTTATGTGGAGTCAGAGCCCGAGGAGGCCCTGAGCCCTCAGCAGGAGGCTGATAAGCAGAGGAAAGTGGATCGCATCAAAGCCCTCATAGCCAAAAACAGGTACGAGAGCCATCATGGTCCGCCTGTACCTTCATGGTCTGGACAAGGTTGCTCAGACCATTGATGTTATTTGGATCGTTGGACAGAGAGGCTATCTTTGTAGGTGAGCGCTGATATTTCCCCAGCAGGGTTCATGCAGGAAATTCTTTCTCGAAGTGAGGGGTAAGTTTGGCATCATAGCAGGACATCACGATAGAGGTCTGCTCTTACATGCACATCAGTGCCTCATATGTTCATAGAAGCCCATGCTCTTATCCCCTAGCTACTGTGACATTTGATTCTAAATGTCAGTCCTCTTGAATTGATTTAAAAGAGATAGCCTCTCTGTCCCGAGGTAATTGTGTTTATTCAGAAACCATGTTTACAGTTACAGCTGTATACTGCGTATCACATGGGCCATATCGTATGTGTATTTGTTCTCCCAGCATGCAGAATGTGCTGCCTAGTATGGCCCTGAGCCCCGAGGAGGAGACCGAAGTAGAGGTTACCGTACAGGAGAAAGAGAAGATGATTAATATCTCCTATGAGCTGGCAGCGGAGGCCTCCAAGCGCAGCAAGCTGGTAGCAGGTACATCTCCAGAGAGAAGAATAATGCATGTGATAAAACAAACGCTTGTGTGAGGCTGTTCTTAAAAATGGCTACTCTTTAATTGTGGTTCATCAAACTGCAGCTGCTTCCATTGTCTTTGTGTTTAGTCATTTTAACTGTTGTCTCAGTAGGTTCTTCACTCATTATGTTCTGTGTCGTTTGGCCGTTTTTCTCCCGATGTGATTTGTTTTTTGTTATTTTGTGTTTCCTGCGTGTGTTGGACTTCTTGCTCTGTTTCATTGCAGTGAAGAGCCTGTCGTCCTCTTCCTCACCCCTCCCACAGCCTCCTAACACACCCCCCCAACTCACTGATGGGTCTCACTTCATGTGTGTGTAGTAGCACCAGTAAGGGCCTTCGTCAACATGTTTTGTCCATACTCACGATGCTAAAGTGTTCTCAATGTTTTAGTCGTTGCCTCTGGGTAGAACGAGCATGTCATAATGAAAGGATTGATGGAGAGTTATGTCAAAGTATGAGGGGAGCCCGTTGTGATGTGTTTGTGTGCTATCTGTGTTTCTGTAGATCCACACTCTTCTCATTTTGTGGTATTGGCTTGTAGTCTGTAGTCACATGACAAAACTCAACGTTGCTGTAGGACCATTATGTTTTCATCTTTGACCCTATCCTTGTAATCATAAGACTCAAATTACTTTTTTGGCAATGCAAAGCTCAGCCATATAATCTACCTTTACAAACTTTACAATGTTAAATCTGTGTTGACATGGTCAGAAATTGAGATTCAATCAATTGTGTATTACTGAGTTAAAATCGTTAAAGTTGGTGTTGTACTGATATTGTCCTTCGCATTTACATACGTGAGGTGGCAGGATATTGAGGAAAACCTTCAACACCACCACTAAATATGACAATTTAATTAACACCTTTTTTATGAATGGGGTCAACACAACCTGAATGTTATAGGCATGATAAAAGTTGACTTTATGGCAGTTGTTTTGGCTCACATGAGACTGCACAGGTGGCCGCTGAATGGTTAGGGGAACTATGTCAAGTATCCCTTGTCTGGTATTATTTTTGGAGCATAATTTAACCTTTGCCCCCATTAAAAAGTCTTACATTCTCTCTCTCTCTCTCTCGCTACAGCACAGGCTCTGGCCTCAGTGAAAAGCTACACATGAAGGAAACAGCAGAGGAGGTGTGAAGATGCCCCTGAAGACTTCCCCAAGGACATCAGCACAAGGCCGCAGCCTACAGAGAGTGAGACTGCCTACTCCGTACTCTGGATCATTAACCTCTGACTTCTGTATGCTCACTGTGACGTCTTACGCTCTTATGCCACCAACAACACTTTCCCTGTGATATTTCTCTGTTAATTCCCCTCGCCACAGTATAGAGCTTGATACTGTTATTGTTGCAGTTCCATTTGTAGTTTTTACAAGGTTTTTAAGGTTATTTTCATTATTTATATGGTTTTATTAGGTTCTTGTTTTAATGTGGGCCCACATTGGTCTATATATGTATATACATGAGGCTAATAGACTGAGCTCTGTTGTTGGCTTAAGGGTCTTGGGACAAAATGTTTTGGCTGAATTTTCCATTCATGTTTCACTATATGTTCTAAAAGGTTTCAAAAACATATTTTCACATAATTTTACATTTACCAGATAACTATAATCTTTTATAAGTCGCTAACCATTCATATTTATCCATTTATTGTAAAGAACATTTGTCAAATGCGAAAGATGAGTTTATAAAAAATGTAGATCTCTCCATTATAAATGAAAGGAGGAGCCACTTTATTGCTGCAGACCAAGATTATTTTTAATTTCTCCTGTTTCTGGGTTGTAATTATTTAAAAATGGGATCTTCTGTTGTCCCCGTCGCGTTGTTGCCGACACATATGTGAATGTTTAAGTCACTCTATTCTGTCTTTTTTTGTATTGCTGAGAGATATATTTAAACAGAGAAGGAAAACAAATCTGAGTTTGGTTCTATTTTATGATATGTTAGTTTGAAGACTTGGAACTAAAGAAAAAAAAAAAGTTAGCACATGTAAAAAGCAATAACAAATTAAATGTTTGTGGATCCAGGATTTTGTGTGTACAAAGTGTAATTATCAGAGCTTTACTGTGTATATAATGTACATGGTACAGCAGGATGGGGGATGTATCCAACATAAGGTTACATACTAAATTTGATTTGCAAATGTTCATATCCCATCTGTTTTATATCATGTTAAATAAATGTTGCTGTTCTTAAGGAGAGGTTGTGTTTTGTTATTTGCCTCCCATGTGAGCCAGCTGAGAATAGAGCCATGTAGACCTACTCGCTACACTGGAGCGCTGGACTTGTACAGCAAAATATTATGCTAACATAACACAGGACTGAATGCATTTTACACAATATTGAAAAGGTATTCTATATTTCAGATCTTACATTTTTAATGCATGAATAGTGGACTTATAATTTGAAAGATCAGTATCCTCAAATATAATCAATAGTACACACATATACATACATACATTGGCCACTCAGATCTGAGGTCTTCAGTGAGTGACAGCTGGTTTAAATGTAGAACTCTGGCTCCCTCTGGTGGTTTTGCAGCTGCACAATTATTATTTAACTAACTTTGTACACAGCTTGTATCGTAGTGGAGACCTCATTGTTCAACTTCATAGAGCCCAAATAAGACCCACGACATATCATTTGTCCCTGAAATGTTTTTTATATGCTGTACAACAAAACACAGAGAGGAGAGGGGGGGGGGGGTTGTCCATATTTCCTAATAGCCTTGAGATTAAATGGTTTGGGGCTCCTGGGCAATTCTCTATTCTAGTCCCCCTTTGCTCAGTTGACAATCAATCATTGTAATAACTATCTATTAAAACGCTCAAACGAGCCATCCAGGAGTTATAAATGTAGAAAAGATGTCCATGAATTGATTTTGGTTCATATTCTTCGCAGGTTTTTCCAGAAGTGGTCCTGCTGGATTAGGATGAAAAGCACCTAAATGTGTGTCTCCAGCGACACGTTATTTTTATTAGAGCATTGATTCAAGTTTACTGTCCCTCTACAGATACTAAAAACTAAACTTCCATATTTAAAAGAAGCTGTGTGTTTTGGGAAACACATGGAAAGTTTAAATACCAACGTCAGAGTTTCTCCTCCTCGTGCCGCCTCCGACCAATCAGAGTGCAGAATGAGGGATCTGACCCAGCCCTTCTTCTGCAGTGAGGCGTTTTTCGGTGCTCGGGGCGAATCTCAATACCGTAAGTGACTCACGACGCGCCGCTGAAATGGCTGCCGCGGCTACAGAAGAAGCGACCGCACTGGGTGTTGAGAACGACGCACCGTCCGCGGAGACACCAAACGAGAGCAACCGTGAGGAGAGAGACGAGGGCCCCTGCGAACCGGAAACGGGGGAACCGGGCAGGAGCGCAGCACCGAAAATAGAAGCGGTGGACGCGGAGGCCGGCGAAGAGAAGCCCGCTGTCGCGGCAGACAAGGCCGCGAGCGAGGCGGTGACAGACGACAGCGCTGTGGCGGTGAACCGGGAGGCGACGGACGCTCCGGGAGAACCGGAGCAGAAGACGGAGCTGCTGGAAAGGCCGGGAGGCGGAAACGAAGAACACGCCCCCGATAATGCATCGAAAGAAGCGAAGGAGGAACCGGGAGAGGGCGGCCGGTGTTCGGGGATAAACTGCGAAAAGAGCAAAACAGTTAGTGAAGATGGGGAGAAGCCCGGCGGCGGGGCGCTGGGCGACAAGAGGCGGCCGAGCGTGGAGATCTCCTCCTCGGACGGTGAACCGCTGAGCCGCATGGACTCGGAGGACAGGTCGGTTGATGGCGTGACAGGTTTACAGTTGCTCCGGGGGTCGGGTGGGAACAGACTGATGCCACAATTGTAATGTCAGTTATTTCGTCCCATCTTGGCTAATTAACGTTGAGCCAATCATAGCTTGAGCTGTTAAATACGCGCTTCAGTAGGTCGGGAGCCAAAACACGCCTAAACACCTCCATTCATGTCCATGTGTACCTGTCATATTAGCGAATAACAAGACTGGTTTTGAAAACATTATAGAATACTCTGCATGACTAATTGTATCTATTAAAAATGAAAATGATTCTCCTTCTCCCTGTTTGGACGATCCACAGTCTCTGTATTTGCAATTATACAAAAGTACTTGCACCATATTTAAGTATATTTTTCAAAACTTTCTTTGCTGGATGCAAGTTGTTTCACTGAAAAGTACATTTTCAGATGTTCCCATCACACTTTAAGTAAAGTTGCACGTTGCACCATGATTGTTACAGAGAAGGTCAATCATCCATTTCTTGAAAGGTACTTCTACTGGTCCAATGAATGAAACTGTAGCCAAAATATTGGACTAGAAATGGTAACAAGTAATGGTGACTGATTGAGTGATACAGCCTTTTTGTGAAGTTGACAGTGCAGTAAGTTAATAATATAGTCCTAGGAGCATTGAATACAACGATATAATTGATTTGACATTAGTGATTAAAGTGGCATGCATGGAAAATCAGTTGCAGCCTGAAGGCTTTCAGGCATAGTAACTATATAATGTGGCTTGACATGTCTGCACCTGTTCTACACGGCTGTGCAAAGCCTGAGCTAAGCTATGAAGACATTCTACATGGCCTTAGCACCCATGTTTTATGACAACGGGACTGTGTTCCTCCTCCTTCATCTCTCTCTCACACTCTCTACCAACCCACCCTCTTCTCCCTCAGCATCAGCAGCACCCTGATGGAGATGGAGAGCACCGTGTCGAGTGGGCGCTCCACCCCTGCTATGATGAACGGGCAGAGCAGCGTCGGCTCCTCTGGGGCTAAGACGGTGGCTTACCCCTGCTGCTGGGACCTCTGTCCGCAGTGCTTCAACTCCAGTCCGGATCTGGCAGAGCACATCCGAGGCATTCATGTGGATGGACAGAGAGGAGGGGTCAGCAGACTATGAACTTTAGCACAAACTTCATGTTGGTCTCCTTTTTTCTGTCTGAGGCGTAGCCAAAGAAAAAGAACATCCTGTTTTAGCTTAAAATGGACAGTCCAGGCAGTCTAGTCAAGACAGAGTTTAACGATTCACTGCCAAAAACAGGATTTGTTCAAGAGGCGGTAGGCATGGAAACTACTTTCTACTGAAGATATACTCTCTATGAGAACTTTTCTCTCTCTCTCTCTCTATATATATATATATATATATATATATATATATATATATATATATATATATATATATATATATATTACAGATATTTTAAAACCCAGAAAACATTAAAAAAATACCGATATCGATACAATAAGTGAACTGACAGCTTTATTGTTTGCTTGATCATTGGCAGTATCATTAAATCAGTATGCACTCAGAATACAGTATTTTCTTTAAGTTTCCGCCTGCACAATCGGGATTAAGTTTTACAAAAAACCAATCAGCTGTGATGGTCGGTATCACAATCTGGTTTATTACCAAGTAGGATTTCACAGACTATGAATCTGCTTCAACATTGTATGGGAACAAAACAAAAGCAAGCATTCATTTATCTCTGTTGTGATCTTTATTTTATGTTTGAATTGTGCAAATAAAAAAAATAAAATGTAAAAAAATCATAAATATAAAAAAGATTTACTTAAATATATCAGTTTTTAAATGAAAAGGGCTCTACGGTGTTTAAAACGAAGGTGACTAAATTTGCTAAATATGGACAAAAGAATGTACGATTTTCCCCAGTATGAATAACGTGCAATAATGTAACCTGTTGTTTTAGGTTTGCAGGCACATGTTGACATTTTCTATTTCTTAACGAAGACAAAAAAGACACCAGAAAACCCTGGGACCTTTTCTGCATTCAAGAAAGTCCAGGACAGATCTAATTAGAGAACTCTCTCTCTGTCTGCCTGACCAATAAGCTCACAGCTCTCTTGACGACTTTCTTTCTCTTATGTTTTTCTACTTTTCTCCTCTCTTCACGGCTCTCCCTCACTGCCCTCAGGTGTTTGTGTGTCTGTGGAAGGGTTGTAAAGTGTATAACACACCGTCCACCAGTCAAAGTTGGCTCCAGAGACACATGCTGACCCACAGCGGAGACAAGCCCTTCAAGGTAAGAGACACGGCACATTTGCAGCCGCTTCTCCATCTAAACTGAGTCATCAATTGAGTTGTTTCACTTGTAATGGAGACGGGTTGCAGAGGACAGTTTCCTTCATGTGTATGTTGGTGATAGTAGTTTGTTCATAAAGTTGTCGTCTCGTCCTGTTTAGTAGCAAATATTCCAAATATCCGTGTCGTTGTGCTCCGCTGCAGTGTGTAGTTGGTGGCTGCAACGCCAGCTTTGCCTCCCAAGGAGGGTTGGCTCGCCATGTCCCGAGCCACTTCAGCCAGCAGAGCTCCTCCAAAATGTCCAGCCAGGCCAAACTCAAGGAAGACTCACCCTCCAAGGCGGGACTCAACAAGAGGAAGAAACTCAAGAACAAACGCAGGTGCTCCCTACGTACGTACCTAACAGGCACTCAAACTAACCTCGTTTTTAAAATGTTTCACTCTTCTGGTAATTGGTAAGGATCCCAAGCTGAACACATATATTACGGTACTGCCATGTTCGTTGTGCTGAAGCTGATGTTTTCGGCTTCTCTAACCTCCCTTCTTTTGGAGAGGCTAGAACTGGACAGCACGCACACAAACTGGTCCAGACTCTTGTGCCAGCGAGACAGATTCTCCCCGTAAGCAATGTTCTGCATGTCAGAGAACAAGTTTTTAGTGTATTCACATAGTTTCTGTCAGTCGATGCTTTTGATACTGATGCTGAACTTCTTGGTTTTTTCCTCAGATGGCCTGTGTCTGCATTATTTAAACTCTGTCCTTCTTCTTGTCTTGGGATCCAAGAAATTATAGTTTTTACTGTCTGAATTTGTGTGAATCTTTTTTTTAACATTACGATCACATAGTATGTTTCAGTTCCCTGCATATCTCCCTTTACTTTACATTTGAGTTAAAGATGTATATGGTCATGAAGAGACCACAATAGTGGTTTTACATATTTCAGTCCATACTTGAAGTTATTGTCAACTGTTTTACCAAGCATCCCGTTTTAGATTGATTTCCTCCTAGATAACCATTACATTGATTTAACAAAAACAACTATCCTCGACTCAAAACTTGATTAACCATCTAAGTTCTAAGTAAGTATTTAAAACTTCTTTGTGTTGCATTCAAAGACACTCTCGTCTTCTAACAGTTGATGGTTGAATGCCAAACAGCATTTAATTCACAAGACAAATCATCAGCATTGTTTATGTTAGAAGGATCCTTTTTGCTGTTAACAAAAGATGACGTTTGACAAATGACTGTCTTTGAATTAGAGCCGTGCACGGGCCAGAGTCTCCAGCCCTAGCCCAGCCCAAAAAAACTCAGGTGTGCAGCTTCTACCTTGAATTCAGCAACAGGTCAGCGGACAGGTTGCCACTTCATTACAATCAGATGATAATGTAACATAATCATAATCAACTGCCTGGAAATCAGTGGCTGTCTTGAGGTTGATATTCTTGCATCAACCTCTTCCTGTTGATTGTTGTTGTGTTTTGTTTAGTTGTGAGTGGTAACAGTTGCAAGCAATATTCTTGAAGAGATCCATTGAGTCTTTAGCAACATGCTGGACAATAGGGATGAAGCTGATGCTTGGAATAGTATGTATCCATCTAAATGTTGTCTGTTCTCTGGGCTTTAGTCTCTGGACATGGCTAAACGAGTGCTTTGCATAGACCTCGGCCCAAAACCCTGAATACATGTACTTTCTTATTAGTTAACATTTCACACGGACTGAGTACCCGTGACACTTAATATGTGCGGTGAAGCACTTATTCAGAGCACTCAACCATAAGAATCTCATTACCATAGTTTCCAATGGTGTTGCACCTATTTCTTAACCTCTTAATCTCTTTACCTTTTGGTCTTTGTCGCTGCAAAGCAACATTTAAAAGTCAGAAAGGAATTACATTTTTCAGTCATGAGTTCATTCTGATGTCGTTCTGGTTATATAACAATTCCTCGGTTTTTCAAGTCCTTCCATATCGGATCACGTTGTCTGACTCTCATATGGATCTGTTTCCGTCCTCCAGCGAGGCCCCACGACTTCTTCGACGCCCAAACCATGGATGCTATTCGGCACAGGGCCATCTGTCTTAACCTCGCCACCCACATCGAAAGTGTGGGCAACGGCCACAGTGTGGTCTTCAACAGCACGGTGAGTCCGTGTGCAGCAACACTACTTGTTGACGGCTTGTATTCATGGCCTCTGCCTACCTGTTTCCATTTGAATGGGTTCAGATACAGCCAGTAGCTGAGCGAATTTAAAGACAAGGGTCGAAGGATGCATTCACTTTTCTTTTCTTTTTATGTGGTATGAAATACCAGATGCATTTCTCTGAATCGGTGCAAAACACTAACTATGCTCTTTCCCACTTGATCAGCAAAAGGTCAACTTTAATGCAGAAACAGAATTTAACCAAAGATATAAAAATATTAAAACTGCTTATTTTACACATGGGCACATCACCAGAAATTGTGATAATAATGTTAGAATGATATATATATTTTGAAAGGTCAACGAGTGATATGGATCATATGGTAGCAGTGGGATCAGTAATCAGTATTCCTGTGCTCCATAAACACTGACATAACGTATTCAGAAGACAAAACGTCAATCAATGTATCTCTATTGAGACATTGTTGAAAAAAAAAAAATATATATATATATATATATATATATATATATGAAGCTTATTGTTGGTCCTTACCATGTTTATGCCTACATTTTAATACTTTTTTAAACGTTTCACATTTGTATACCTCTTTTGTCTTTTTCTTATGTTTCATTATTAGACAACAGGGGGCATCAAATAATCACTATTTGAAAATGTGCCTCCGATCACTGCAGATCTTTTCTGAGTGCACTTGAAGTGAACCTTGTGCATCGCCCTCCGGCTCGATGTTGTTTTTCTGTGAATCACGCTTCACGGGAAAGACAATTGGATTGATTTTTGCGTAGTCCATTCTGAGCCCAGCGCGTGATACATTATTACTGAGCTCTAAAATGCCTTTGCACCCTTCTGTTGAGGGCACAAACATGAGCACTCGCAGTAAAAACAATTTTTCCCCGGTGCAAGATTCTCCTTCTCTCACTGACAACGGCTTCAAAGAGCGTAGGAATTATTGAGGGAGGTTAAAACCATGATGACATCTTGGTGTGAATGGCCGATTGATTTTGTGAATGACAAACAGTGCAGTTCCACTAGGGAGCGCTCTCTCCCCTGTTCAAGACGGTGGAAAGATGAGAGCATCATCATCTACTGTTTCTCAGGAGTCTCTCATATTCATACAGAAACGGACTCTTTAGTCGTTAACAATGAATCGGTTTCCACTGGGAGCCTCACAGCAGACATTTGGCCTTTATTGTCTGTTTCTCGCACTGTGTGAAGTAAATTAGTTTTTTGTGTTTGTTTTTTCCCCCAGCGAGTTAAATAAATTATATCACAATATGGTAAATCATGTAAAAAAGCTAAGAACGGGCATCCACTGTTACATGAGACCCATTTCTTAATTTGTGTAAAAGAAAACTTCAATAACTTAATTAGTTGGATTTTAAGTACAGCTTGCTTGTGGAAGCGTACATTACATATACAAGCAGAAAAACAAAACCCCATCCAAGAAAAATATCATATTTTCATAATGATTTAAGTTTCCTGATGCAAAGACTGTAAACTATAGTTTATTGTGTGTGTGTGTGTGTGTGTGTGTGTGTGTGTGTGTGTGTGTGTGTGTGTGTGTGTGTGTGTGTGTGTGTGTGTGTGTGTGTGTGTGTGTGTGTGTGTGTGTGTGTGTGTGTGTGTGTGTGTGTGTGTGTGTGTGTGTGTGTGTGTGTGTGTGTGTGTGTGTGTGTGTGTGTGTGTGTGTGTGTGTGTGTGTGTGTGCCCGCCCGCCCGCCCACAAGGTTACATAATGATGTATATAGATCTAAATGTCTCTAATGCATGTATGTACATGTACAGCATGCAAATAGATGGCCATGAAGCTACTTCATGCAGCAAAAGGATTTCCACCCCAAATAATTCAAGCATTTCAGAAAATGTGCAGTTTTAGACAAACTTGCTGTCCATGCTTCTGTTCTTGTGAAAGTGTAATTAGAGTGTTGATACTGCTCTTGTCCTCACTACAGTATTTGCTCTCAGATCGGCCCCTTTCAACTCTTTTCTGCTTTGCTCTGCTCCCTGCAAACCTCAACTGCTCACCCGCAGCCAAGAATTTTAAAAGAAAAGCTCAGAAAAAAAAAAAAGCCAGTGAAGATAAAGCTTGGGAAGAGGTTAAGAGAGGTAACCACATAGTTGGACACAGACTGAGAGGAGAGGAAGAGCCAGCCAGGGGAGGGAGAGAAACAGAGAAAGGACAAGTAAAAAGGGGTTAAGTGAAGTTCAGGGTCATGGAATCGGAAGGAGATCTGTCCAGTTCCTTTGGCATTCATTCTCCTTTTCTCTAATCCCTGGAGGCTTGTGGTGGAGAAGGACTGCGGCGCTGCGTCAGACCCCAGGCCCCAGCGGACCCTCCCAGGCATGGGGAGACGGAGTGGAGCTGTGGGGGTTCTGTGGAGTTTGGCCAGTGGGCCTGCTGACATGCCAGAGCAGCTCAGCCATGTTTATGATGCGATATTTTTGTTATTGGGCCAATCTGCGTCATCCACAGCTTGACCCCCTGAAACTAGACAGGCACCCGGTTTTAGCAGGCCTGCCCTCCCCCCGGCTTTCGTCGTGCACTTTTCACCGCCTTGCTTCGGAGCCTCACTAATGTTCACTCCCCATATCCTCCTGCTCTTTCTTACCTCCCTCTCTTGGGTCTATATAGGATTAAGATCTGTCCCTTCAAGCACCAACTGCCATCATCAAACCACTCGGCTCGCAAATCACTTCATGCCGGTTAAACACAAGCCCACTTCTTCATCTTCAGGCTTTACATACATGACCATGGCCGGTTCAAGTGTAGCCTGGGATTGTGATCATTAACCTGGTGCTGTGAGTAGCCCGGGGGCACATAATAGCTATGCTGCTTTGATTAAAAGGGCAGTGAAGCAGCTGCTGGTGCACGGAGTCTTAACCTCGAGACATTTACTGGAGGGCCCATTGCAGCCAGCGCAGGATTCGGGCTCGTGCTGCAGCCTGTTGTTGACTCTGAGAGGTTGTCTCTTCACCCAGGTGTGGATCCAGTAGCAGCCAAGCCCTGGTGGGAAGCTGGTAGATAAAGGCAGAGGCAAATAAACAAGAGCAAATGGCGATGCTAATTTATGACGTGAAAAAAAGGGGTGGGGAAGGGTTTTCTTTCTTTCTTTTTTTTAAAGATTGATTTGGAAACGTCAAAGAGGGGTCTCTAATAGGATGCAGAAATTACAATTATTTTTTTTTTGTTGCCTAAAAAGTCAGACCGTGGTACCCATATTTCTTTTAGATTTCACATCGACAGTAATTCTATTCAAGTGTGAGAAGCTCCAGTCATTTGACTGTTTCCTCACTGATATTGTAACTCTGCCTTCTTGTTCTCTTTTCCAGTTTTACGCTCGAACACTGTATTGCAGACAAGAGGCAACAGCAGGGTTGATTTGCCAACTTGGCTGCTGTTTGCGCAGCTTCTCACAGACGAGATGTAAGGCACCAAGCCAACAACAACAACATTCATATCTCCGAGCAGAGCCTCAATATTTCTTACTAAAGGTTGATCAAAGTGTAGCTAAATGTGTTGGTTGTGTCAGACGGCAGCTTATCAAAAGTAAACGCCTCTCCTTGCCGCTCTTTTACTCACGGCAATACGGGAGGAGGATATTTTCTAACATAACAGTTTAGAAAGTACGGAAGAGCCAAATAACACACTGTTTTGCTTTGTGCTCGACGGCAGACGAAAACAAGGACCAATTTGTCAGATCGGGGAGATAAATGAAGAATAAGGTTACAAAACGTTGGCTCAAAAGAAGGAGGACAGGAAAGGCTGTAAGAAGAGGAAGAAAGTGATTCTGTGTCGCCTCTCAGTGGAGCCTCGTCCCTCCCGTCCTCCAACCAGTTTCCATCAATGCCGCAGCCTTTCCCCAGAGTCACAGAAATTATTTCAGATATTTATGTGCGTAAGCGAAGTTCTTCACGTGTGAGCTCATTCCCTGTCCTAAAAATAGACATTCCTAACAGAAAAAGAGCCAATTGACGCAAAAGGTTGTATCTCTAGCTATTTCTGACACTCCTGGTTATTTTTCCAGCTTTACTTTCCCCTACTTGCAATAATTTCTGTGAATTCCAGTCCAGTTTTACTATAAACCAACACAGCATGATAGATGACATGTTATGCATGAAAGAGGCCAACTATTTAGGGAACCGGGTATTGTCTCAACTGTATTTTCACAAGAAGAAAGACCTTGATATTTGTGGTTGTTTAAGCAGATTAAGACCTGGTTATACCAAAAATAAAATGAACGTGACTTATAATGTTAATGCAGCAAATGTTGACAGTGGGTGTCAGTCATCAGATGCACTCCTGTCTAAAGCATCGAAGTGTTTACGGTGAAAAGCGCTCCTTGCGTCGCCCTCGTCTATCTTCTTTGCTCTCGGCCGCGGTTCTCAGCGAAGTCTCGATGCTTTCGGATTTTGATTTCTTGGTCTTACACTATGTTGCGGGGGAATGTGAGATGGATCTTGTTGAAAATAGAAATCTCACTGAGCTCCTGCATGCATTATTAAGAGTGCTCACATTGCTTATTAGTGTAATGATCAGCCACTGCATCACTCGGTGAGATGTTTGAAGCATGTAGCCTCGTTATACGTCAGAGAGATGGGGCCAGGATGGGGGCATGCCTTTTGAAGCCGGTTCTTCACAGACGAGAGAAAGAGAGAGAGAGAGAGAGAGAGAGAGAGAGAGAGAGAGAGAGAGAGAGAGAGAGAATGCTGCAATCGGAGACAAACCCAACACATTTATGCTAATCAGACGCTTGTAAACTGTGTTGGAATTAACCATAAAATGTAGGTTAAATGATATGGCAATGTCTATTTTTGGTGGATATTTTCATTGTTATAGCCGGTTAGAGGTTACTCAGCTATGCCTGTGCCGGATGCCGACAGCACGGCACAGGCAAACTGACAGCATGAGGACAGGAGTAGTCATTTTCCTTGGCTCGTAGCACTGACTGTGTCATTTTATTGCTCAGCTTGTGTTTTTGCTTGATTGTCTCTGTGCAGGTGGTAGCCAAAAGGAAAGAGGGTTCTGGCAAGGTGAAGATCCTCCTACATTGGACACCTGAGGACATGTGAGTAAAACGTCCCGTGCACTATCCTGGACATCTGCAGAAACATTCACCACAGATAGAATTTCAAGAATTGAAAAATGTAGAACAAATGGAGGCATATATATATATATATATATATATATATATATATATATATATATATATATATATATAGCAAATAATCATCATGATAAAACGCAAGAATGAAAGTGCTGGGAACCGTTTACTGTCAAAGTATTATTTGACAGTAAACTATTTCTGATTTACTCAAATACTGTAGCAGATGGTGAGGGATGGACTGATCACACCGAGCACGAGTTCCTTCATTTTGACTGATATGAGTACTGAGGAGCATCTGATGAAAATAAAAACATCGGTTGACATTTATCGTTGGAACTGTCATGGTGTTATTAACACTCTGACTGTAACAAATTAAATATACAACATGACATTTTAACATTCATCATTGTGTTTTCCTGATGCACACAGAGCATAACTCTTTGCAGTACGGCTGTTAATAATTCATCCTTTAAACCTGCTATCAGTTAAAGACCTAAAAGATGTTAAAAGAATATATTTTTTTGAATGCGCAAAACTCAGAGGAGTGGCATGTCACTCAAAGTTGGGGGATAATTTGTGGATTCAACCTGTGTGTTATCGTTGCAGCTGGGCCTTGATTAGGCTCAACTGACAAGAGGTAGAAACTTGTGCTCGTTGTGCACTGCGTCTCTGTTGCTCTTGTGGTGAACCATAGCATTGCAGTTACTTCTGAGATGTCCCAACTACCTGCCAAGGTTATTCATTGTAGCTTTATTCCTATTGGGGAACTGGTTATGGTAGATTTGAAATACTGTTCTGTATATGGAGGGCTTGTTTGCATGACAGATATGTGTCCATAAACACTTTGAGATTTGTAGATGACCTTTAAAAATATCACTGACAGCAGCACATTTACAAACCCCATGCACATTGCTTACCATGTAAAGTCTTCACACAAACATTTCCTTTTCGAGCAGCAGGGGTCGCATGCATGTACACGTGAACATCAACAACGTATATGTATCTCTCTCTGATAGTTTTACGAATCCCGTTGTGCACTCAACATGGTGGCCTTCCTCTGCGCCAGGGCTTGCAATAAATCCTCGCAAGCTCCGTCTGTTGGCTGATCCAGTATTTGTTTTAGAGCGCTCTGTGTCAGGATTTCAGGTCCCCTTCTAGTCCACATCACACTGGCACCTCATCTTGTGGCCCCGGGGCTCTCCTCAAAGGGGGCTGAGGGCATCAGCCACGATTATCCACCAGCATCCTCACTGATGTAGAGGTCCGTCTCTGTCCCTCTCTGGTTGGTGATGTTGGTTCTGTACCATCTGCTTGGTCTCACCCATACAGGCCTTCAATTGATCCATTAAAGTGTCTTCTTAAATGTTGGATCAGCACCCAAAATGTCTTGATTTCTTTTTTATTCCCAATACTTTTTTAGATGAATTCCCCATTTAAGGGAAGGTGAACCTTGGCACCACTTAAGCCTTTGAAAGAAGGAAGAAGGGCGAGCAGGTTTGAAATGTGCTTATAAAATGGTTGTGTCTCAGAGAGAGAGAGCTTCAAAGAACGCTGTAACATTCAGCTCCCACCACACTCTCATTAAAGAGTTTGACTGCACGGCCTCTGAGTATGATCAGTGAGAGGAAGAATGAAAGGGAAGAGAAAAGAAGGTGAAGGAGTTGGGAGATGAGATGAAGTTAGCGGAAAGGGAAAAGAGGCGAATAAAGGGAGAGGAGGAGGAGGAGGAGGAGGAAGGGTAAAAGAGAACAAGGTCAGGGGAGACAGAGAAGAGGATGGACAACAAAGGGAAAAATGGATTTGGCGAAGATGGCACCGGGCAGAGAAAACCCAGATGATGCATCGTGAAGTAGATCGCAGCTGACAGCTTCCGATGTACATACTGTAGCTAAGACCTTGTTCTATCAGTCTTTTCCCATCCTTCCTTTTTACCCTCTCTGATCCACCTCTGCTATCTCCTCTTCGCCCTCCGAGTGGGAGTTTAATCTTGGTCATTGAAAAATAATGAGAGAAAGGGGAAAGATGAACTTTAGTGATCATGAAAGACTCCTTAGGTTAATCCCAAACAGAGAGGTAGAGATTAGACGTAGATGGAGATTGATACTCGGCGTCAAAAGACAGATGGAGGCAGAATGGAGGAAGACAAAAAATGGACAACGGAGTAAGAGTTGGCAGAAAATGATTGTCGGAGAGAGAAAGGAAAGGCAGAAAGAAAACCGAGTGAATGATGGGGGGGTAAACGGAAAGATGGAAAACGAGAGTGAGATGCATTTTATTTTTTTATTTTTCTCGTCCATGCAGGAGAAATCTGCGATGCGACTCAATCTTGTGCTTGCTCTGAAGCAAGAGAGTGCTCTGATCATTAATAAGGATAATGCATCCACAGAGGGATGGAGAAGGAACACACAATGATAGCTTTAATCTGTGAGGGTGGCTTTATTATCGCCACACAGATAAAAGTTGACCAGGAGATTAAAGTATGTACATTATGTATACATGGATTAGCTCCATGAATTGGTTAAAAACTCAGTGTTTAATGTTTCCAGCTTTAAATCAAGAATCTTGTCAAAGGGATCAATTTATGGCTCCATTCATGATATGGCCCTAAAAGGCAAATGCTAAAGCTACATCTCTCAGGCAAAATGTCAGCATCCTCATCAGTTGATGATTGACATGGAGAGAGCGTTGTGCTTGTGTTGCAGTGTCCAGGTAGTTAAGGTCTTTTGGGTGACTTTGGTCAGGTTGCATGTTAATTTCCCCAAATTCTCTAAATAGCTGGATAGAGCTACTAATTTAAGGCTAAAGATCTGACAGTGCCCTGCTAGTTAGCTGGACATGCAGATGATTGCAGAGACATTAGAGGAGATAAACTTACTATTAATCGCCTTGCATAAATGACAGCTATTGCTTTTAGTCCAGCCTCACTCGCACCGCTTCAGCATGTGCAGGAATCAAAAGCTTTGCAGGCATGCAATCACTGTTCAGGGAGGGATCTTGCGTGCTGTAAACTGTTTTGAAACACGGATGGTTGGTAGTGAGTCCGTTTGGCCAAGTTAATATTTAGTCTTTGGCTCAGTGTAATGTCCTCGTATCTAACGGGCTATTCGGTGGTCATTTAGTCAGCCATCAAGTGTCGTGACCCTAAGGTCAAGTGCTGTACTCTCGCTGTTTATGTATGTGTGTGTGTGTGTGTGTGTGTGCATGTATAAATGCATGTGTTTCTCAGTCATTGAGTCAATGATTAGCAATGTGAAAGTGGGAGGTCATGTTTATTAATGTTGGAGCAAACCATTCACATTCTGACCGACACTCATTAACTCCATTTGGATTAATGAGTAACTGATTAACATGAACCATTCTGAACATGAACCACCAGCGGCTCACTCAGGAGGAGGAGGAGGAGGAGGAGGAGGAGGAGGGTGGGCTGAGGGAGAAAGAGAACCATAACTGCTGTCTAATCTTTGATGGATGGGTGAATGGATTCCCCCTTCATGCCGTTGAATGATGGGTTTAACTCTGAAAGCTTTGTGAGCTAGTTTGTGATCTCATTATTTGGTAACTGCCTAAATACAAACAAGGCAATGAAGTTTTTTTTACAGTTTGTACATTTTGTAAAAGCTAATGGGAAATTTAATTTGACATCAATGCACCTCAATCTCTCGTGGCTGTTGTCACATTCCATTATATGACTTTTATCGATCATATAGCATGTATTCATAATAATTATTATAATAATAATAAAAACATCCTTGGAACTTGGTCACATCAAATTGGCAACACTAATTCAGACTCTCTCTAAATACACTAATGGTCCATAATCATAAGTGAAAATGCTTTTGCTTCTTTTGATCAGCGAGGGCCAGCGGTACATGAATGACTGACTGCATTATGAGCGTGAGTGTCATTTTGTTCTGCACCATAAACAGTTGCATTGCTGGCCTCTAGTATAAAGAAACAAGACTGCACTTTGATGCTTTACTGCGGTTTATAAATGTAGTAAAGTTCCCAATTGAGGAACCACTGTTTTACCTTGTCGTAGTAAAACGATCTTCCTTTCGGGGTTAAAGGGTCGCACACTGGCAAACCAGTCAATCAATTTGCATTAATTTGCAAAATAATATCCGTCTCTACCCGGATTCATCTAATACAACTCGGGGCTGGACCCTGAGGAAGATGTGAGGTCGATACCTGATGGTCCACTATGAGTGGGGCTCAATGAGAATTAGCATGGCGAGCCACCTAATACATCTTTCTAACTACTATATCACTATTTTGATTAGTTACACCCATCAATGAGGCATGTGGGAGTGCAATCACGACAGTGAAGCGTCTGCACTGTGATTGTACGCTCTCACTCTTTTCGGCTGACACGTTTTTCCTTTAGGCTGCAATGACCTTCGCAGTCCCTGAACCAGCTCTCTCAGCCTGCTCTCCTCTGATGATGCAGTTTATAAGGACATTGCACTCCCACAGTCCTTCCTGCTAGTCCATATATAGCCATCTCGTGTGTTAGCGATTTACCGTACACTTTGCTGCTTTGTTATGAACTTATTACTCCTTTCAACACTGGGAGCTTCAAGGCCTGGAGCCAGCCATCAATCCAGGCTGGAAGGCTGGGCTTCACTCTGGCAGGCACCCCCAGTAGCTCTCTCCCCGCGGAGGCCTCGCTCACAATATACATTTCTATCTCATAAAGAAGCAAGCCAAATAACAGTCTCCTCTGGAAAATAAAGTAAATCCATTTGTCTTTATTAGGCTTGGTGTGACTGAATGGAGTCTTTGCGTGGAGATGTCTTTGAAAATCCGTTTGTGTGTGCGTTTGGGGGGAGGGATATGAACTCTTGGGTGTTTTTAAATGTGTGTGCGTGAAATGTGTCTCACATACTGACCCCCCCCCCCCGGGGCATCCCTCCTGTGGGCCTCACATCCATCAGAATATAATAACTCATCAGTACCACGGCACACTCGCTCCGAATTGTTTACGGGGACTCCGGAGTCGAGGCAAGTGAGCGTGCTCACACACAAACACACAAGTGTTTACTACATTTTTAACTCTCGGCCCTCGTCTGTCATTGGAGGTTTGGCTTGCACAAGGACACTAACTCAAGACTAACCCAAACTTTAAAAGCTGCTTTGAAGGGAACTGTTTCTTGTCTTGTCCCTGCCTATTCTCAACTTCCTCTTTCTTCCATTCCAAACATTAAAGGGGATAGAGACACTTTTGATGCACAACATCATTTAAAAAAAAAAGAAAAGGAGAACTTAACTAACTAGTTAGTATATATCATCATATATTTTACAAATGACTTAACCAAGTACCTTTTCAATGATTTTACCAAAATTAGAACAATTTCTTTATCCCATTAGTGCTTATCCATACATTCAAAATCACAGGGTTTTTTTACGTCTCAATTTACTAAATTGTTCTACCTTCCAGAAATGTAAACATGCCATAAAGCAATCTCTGTTAAAGTGAGCTTTTGTACAGTAACATGAGCCACTTCTTTTTTCTTTTCCCCCTTCCCTCTGCTTTTTTTTTTTTTGTACTGTCCAATCCATTCCTCACTTTTCTATCACCTTTCCTCTTTTGTTCTCCGTCTCTTACCTGCACCCAGATGAGCTGACTGATGCATGTGAAGTGCAACCTGCACACCATCCCACTGAATGGGCTGACTAGGCATGTGAATGAGTGATTTGGCTGGGTGGCTGCCTGCTTGCCTAACTGCCGCCTGCAGTGATTGTGTGAGTGTGTGTGTGTGTGTGCGTGCGAGTATGTCTGCATCTCTGGGGGCTCCTGTGATGACGCACATTGTGACGGGGGGAATGCTGGGGGTGGAGACGGAGTGCGGGCTGGAGGAAGGAGGGAGGGAGGGAGGGAGGGGAGGCGCAGTCGACTTGCAAAGCTCTTTGTTTCTACTGCACCTCGACTTGCCATGCCAGTGCTCGCTCTCTCCCTTCTTTCAAAGGGAGATCGCACTGCGCAGTGTACAGTCTGGTGCTCCTGAGCAGTACAGTACATCATGTGCACATGTGTGTATGTGCGGCCGTCTCTGAAGACAGAGGTGGAAAAAGTTGTTCTGCGGCGCACAGTGTTTGTACTTCAAGCTACTTTCACGTTGGATCATTTAAAAGGCACAAAAACACTTAAATGCATGCACACAAGCACTGAAATGCAGTCCTTCACATGTCCCACATTTGATTTCTAAGTGAACACATGCCAATTATGAAGATACAGTGTAAAAGTTACTTGATAATTAACAACATGGGAGGAGAGTACGCTTCGTCCTCTCTCTGTGTGTGTGTGTGTGTGTGTGTGTGTGTTGGTCCCAGTGCTTTGGTCAAGGCCATGTTACTTATGGAAACGTACTCAGTGTTCAGAGGAAGGTGTTAACATGTGTGCTGGACTCAATGAGGCTCTTTGTCCATCCCTGCCCCCACTCCTTTTCTCTCCCTCTTTCTTCAACCCTGACCACATGTCTTCTCTCTTTGTGTGTGTCTGTTGTCTTACAGACTACCTGACGTATGGGTGAATGAAACGGAGCGATCTCAGCTGAAGTCCAAAGTGGTGCACTTATCCCAGTTACCGCAGGACGCTGCCATGCTGCTAGACCCAAACATCTATAGGTGAGTGTGTGACGACACACCAGTGGCCTCTTTGTGCACACACACAGACACACACACTGCTGCAGATCCATTGTGTGTCAGCAAAACACATGTTGCCCATGTGTAAATGTTTTCTAAACCTCAGTAGAATTCATTGTGTGAAGCATTTAAGTGCCACAAAAAAGTGCTTCCCCTGCCCTCGACACCTGTGTGTGTGTGTGTGTGTGTGTGTGTGTGTGTTCCACCAGGTGGCACCAACCCCTGATTTCAACAATTTGATTAATAAGGTGTGTGTGTGTGTGTGTGTGTGTGTGTGTGTGTGTGTGTGCATGTATAAATGCATGTGTTTCTCAGTCATTGAGTCAATGATTAGCAGTGTGTGTGTGTGTGTGCAACCTGATCAAGTAGGTCAGCTGCAGTTGCAAAACATCTTTTTTAGAAATTCCAAACACAAAAGCAAAATAGAACTAATAACTGATTTTAAACCCAGGAAAAATGTCTTGCTTTCATGCAAATGCAACTCCGCTGCCTATTTTCTTTCTCTGTCTTTAAGTGCATCACGTTCCACTAAACATTAACTACGATGATATTTGAATCCTGTGCTGACGTGGTCGACTCATCACCGAGATGAAAAAACAAGGTTAGCTTTTATGATGCACCATAAAAGGCTGAAAATGAATCCTGAAAGAGGAACAATGTGCCTAAAATAACAAGAGTGGTCATCTTACCGGAGATATATGGCTCACGGGTCTGCTGATCAGAACACAGGCTGGTTGATTTTAATTAGACCCGAAGGCTCAGTAACTGCAGGGGCTGCTGCTGGACTCTGGTTTCATAGTTGAATATAACCGTCAGCACTCAGCCAGTTTACGTCAAGGTTGTCCTAATGCATGAAATCCCCAAACAAATGAGGTGGTTGGTGCCTGTGGCAGTAAATATAGCAGTGTGTTTGAACCCCTCTACATGTGAATGGGCTGGCAGGAAGAGGCTGACGTAGTGGCAGTCTAGGATTATATTGTTTCAACAATGTTTCCATGTTGATATTCTTGCACTTTGTCACAAGTCCTACTGGCCCGAAATCAGCTCTTAACCCATGATCATATTGTACGATGTTTTTTTCTCAGTGACCTCACAAACCTTTCCTATCTTTTCAGAGCACTTCCTCAAAAGCAGCTGAAGCGCAGGTAAGCTGTAAACAGTTCATCGTGTGTTGGATACAGTTTAAAAATATGATGATTTACACTTCATGGTCTATTTAGATATGGATTCTACACACCCGGTACAATGATGTGTGTTTGGCTGTAACACAGCCCGGTCTTAGCGCACAGCCAACAATTAGCCTTGTGAGAATGAATTACAGTGAGTTACTTGACCTGCTTATTGATGCCGACACGTTTAACAACCAATACAGGATTTAACGTGGATTCTTAACTAGCAGCCACTGGATGCACACAAAGGGAAAGCCGATGCATAAAACAGAGCGGAGTGATGCATTGATGTCACAGCATCAGTTGCTTGTATCAACATCCGTGCACAGCTTTTGTAGTTGACAAACAACGCAGCATAATTCTTGCTTCATAGCTCAACAATCATGCGTCTCTACACTGTTGTACCGTACGCTTTTACATTTTCATATTCTTTGTGCCCTAGTGGAGATCAAACAATGCTGATGCCTCTATGGTATGGTAATAATCGTGCATCCGCAGTATTACTCGACTCCACTGTGGTGAAACATCATCGTAGATGATTACTTATCGCCCACAGTTTCTTGGTTCCTATGTACCGTGAAGCCAGTTAATTGGGAATCGGGCCATTTTGGAGGCACGACCCTTGGCATTCCCTTGTCTGACTGAAAAGACGAGGTCATATATGGATGTTGTTCATTATTCCATTAATTGACCTCAGTAGTTCCATGCAGCATTAGCTCTAAAATACAGTGTCATGTGTCTGCAAATGAAGTGCTGTGTGTGAACATCCAGGATAAAGCCTGTTTCTCATACTATTACTAGTAGTTACTATACATAGTTAGTTACTATACATACTACTCATACCTCTCATGACACGGAGAACAACTCATTCTCTCCCCCTCTGTGTCTTTCTCTCCTGTCTTTGTGCTCAGCCTGTAAAGAGTCATCTGTGGACTTGATACTGAAGGGAAACGCTTGTTCATAGGAGCTTTATCTATATGGGATGCGACGCTCTTCATCTGTCTCAGCTGAACGGGGCCGAGTGAAGTGCCGATAAAAGGAAATGAAACTTGGCAATGCTGCAGATTTTTTTTCTCTCTTCAGTTTTGTATATCTGAACTGTTGTAGCCAAGCGTTTTTTTTTTAAAAGTTTGTGTTCATCAAAAATTCAAATTAATGTTTTTTTTTTAACAAGCCGCAAACTAAAAAATATTCTTAATACCCAATTGTGTAAAAATATGTTTTGTGTAACTATGTCAGAAAATACAGCATATTTTATAACTGTTTTTGTGTAAACTATTTATGCAGATTTTTAACTTATTTTTATACCATAAAAATGCTGATGTAATGTGGATTTTTGTGAAAGTTTTAAACAGAACCGTATTTACTGTGATAATCAATGTTAACTGTCACTTGAAGGCATATTTGGACATTTCTAGTTGTAACTAAGCTGTACATGACAGAAGTCTTATCCTATTTATACCTCCAGAATGCAGTACTTTGTAAATGACGATGAAGACTGAGGTTGTGCCAGGCATAATCTTAATCTTACCCAGTGTGTAGACAGTCAGCATAGAAAGGACTAACATTTCATCACACACTCCAAGTGTAAATCACAACTTCCTCTTCCCCAAGTAACATAAACTGTGTATATCATAGTTGGTGTGTCACATTACTGCTATTTAAGCACTCAAAAGTTATTGTTCAAATAAAGTTGTTTTCTACTGTAGTGGAATACTCTGTAATAAAACGAGGGAAACGACGGATGTCGACAAATGCAAGTCGTTTGTACAAATGATGAGGATGCAAGCTGTTTGAATGGCAGAAAGGAGCAATGCATCCATTGTCGTATGAATGTGAGTTCCTTATGTGTGCGTCGGAGGGATTGGCTGGGTTCTGTGGCGTCCATTAGCAGAGCAGCTTTGGGAGCGCGCTGTGGAGGAGCTAACCACTGGGCCAGCAGGGCAGAACCCCTGCTGCCTTCAGCTGTTAGTGAACATGCCTGCAGAGGAAACTGAGTTCAGGGAGAGGTCCGCTACAATAAGGCTGAACTGCTCCTCAGTATCTCATGCACTTACACGCTATCACATATTACATTCATGTATGTGAGATATAATGAGGCTTTCAGGTGTTCTTTTGTTGGGGAAAGCACTGAAAGTTTGTTGGCACCCTGTTGTTTTTGTGTGCTTTTGTTTTATGTCTTTCTCATATCTGCAATGGTCTGCGGCAGCTTTTAGACTTTTTTTTTTGTGGCAAATTGATAAGAGATGAGTCCAAGATTTGCAGGCAACACATATTGGGGTCATTACAATGAGGCCACCATCAGCCCGACTGACATTACAGGGAATTGTGAACCTTTTCATATTTTTGTCTGGTTTCTTGGCTCAAAACAAATTAAAAACAAACAATTTAACTTGAAAAATATTCTGGTCAATTTGAGCTATTTTCATGTTTCTGATGTTTGCCAATAATTCTCTTTTTTCTTTTTTTTCCATCAGACAAAGGTTGAGCCAGCCTTTTTATATCTGAAAGTGTCACAACTTCCAACAGGAAGCAAAATAATGTCGGTGAAAATGCATAGTCGATGCATGAGCCATAATGATAAGAAAATGTCCAGTGTATATATGAAAATCCAACAAGCCGTGTGGCAGCACCATTAGGCCTTCAGAAGTATTTGAACCCTTTTACAAATTGACAATACATAATTTGTATTTATTCTAAGTTACTTGGATAATTGCAAGTCCATTAATATAATCAAGTTAAATACATATTTCTCTCCTCCCCTACAGGCCGATTCAATCATATGTGAAAGAAACCAGCATTGAGATGCCTTAAATGTGAAGGATGTGAGGATTTCATAATTCAACCCATTTCACTTCATGATTTTAGGTTATTGGTGTCTTTGTTTGAACATGGAAACACAATAAAAACAACATTTAAATTCTATAACACTTGTTCAGAAACGTAAATTAAAGGTTTTATTCTGTCCCATTTTAGCTGCTTGAAGGGGCATTTAACACACTTCTTTGTGCTTGCAGTTTGATAAGTGGAGTGTTGGACTTATCACAGGATCACAGATGTAATGCTATCAGTGGGCAGGAAGTTCTCAAAGATAAGCATGTACTGTGAGGTGAGTGTGTGTGCACATTATTTACAACAATTCAGTTACTCATGAGTCATAGTGCAAGACAGTTGAATAGGCCGCTTTCTTGTATCAGTGCGTGAATAACATTCCCACAGTTCTGTGGACAACTCGATTAATCAACTGCAGACCATTTGGCTGTGACAAATTTGGAATCGGGGTTACAAACAGGAAGTAGGTCACATCTGCTGTTCTTTCTCTGATATTGATCAATATTTCTAAAGAGGAAGACTGGCTTGTATGTGTTTGCAATGTACTCTCCTTGGTTGCCTTGGGATCTCCTTTTTATAGTTCTGTGAGCCTTTACCTGCAGCCCCTTTTGTTCAGGATTGTGGAGCATTAATAGTTTCTGACAGTCATCATCCTGTGTGTGTTGATCAGGTCTTAAATATCGCAAAGAGCGTTATTCTTTGCTTTTGTTACTATGAGAATAACTGTTTGTAGTTGCTGTATATTTTTATGAATTTCTTGAATGTACCTCGACAATCCAAGAGTGCCCATTCAAACCTGCAGATATTTAATTATTTCATGTAATTTTTATAAAATTGTTTTTATGTACCATAACCTAGAAGTGGAAACCTTGAGTTTGATCAATATTCTTGTATATTCCTAGAATGCATAATATCCAACTTTGGAAGCATTTCAAGGTTCAATAATGGCTTGAGCGTCCATATTTATTTAATGTCTTCATTCTCTTTGGAGCATCGTGTTTCCAACATTTCCCTCAAGTGAGTGTCCGCATTGTGACCGAGGCTCGTTGGAACCATGACTTCAGAAGTGACATCAGATGGTTGATAGAAAGACTGGCAGGCAGATTGAGAAAGTGGACAGCCGCTCTGCCCGCGGAACCTAATCCTGCCTCGTTCCTCTCTGAAGGGAACACTGGGACTCGACCCTGGAGGGATGTCTGTTCACTCAACCCATGAGATGAGTTTCCCTCCTTGAGCTCCTCTTCTTCCACGTTTGATGCCAATCCCTTCGCCTCTATCTCCACTGGAAAATCCCAGATACATTTTTTGGGGGTTTTGGATTCATTTGAGCATGTTGTGAACTTCTCAACGTCACATTCTTTAATATTGATTTCCCAGTTACACTAGTATTGGAAGTACATTCTGTACTGTGACTGGGTCCTCGTTGAGCCGGTCCATTAGTCGTGTGTGACAGTACGTCCTGTACGTGTTGTCCACATCAGTTTTGTGGTCCGACCGCTCAAACCTGAGACTTCCATTGGCTGCATCTCCGTGAAGCATCCATCTGAGCTTCTCATTGTGCATACAGTCTTCCCTTTTGCTTTGGCTACATGCATTGCTGTGTGCATAAAGAAGGAAGGCATTACATCATGAACAAGCTGATCATGGACTGTTTTTTCCACTGTGTTTCTGAGATTTTCGAGCAAGAAATCCATGGAAAAGAATAGCACTTGTCCAAAGCTAAAGAGTGAAGTTACAAGTATTATGTTATCAGCTGTGCAATTATTGACATTGACTGTTAACATGTTATTGTTAAGTTTAGTGCAGTGGTCATTAGACTTGAAACCACAACTTTATGATTTAAATTGATTAAAATTTATCATAAAAATAGTTGGGATCATTATTGGTGGATCAATGTTGTGATGCATGATAGTAAATCAGCCAATACCGCAGCTTTGTAGCTCACATGATGAATTACAAGAAATAACGTCAACTCATTGGTCCATTCTTTGTCTCTGGTGTAAGAATTAGGCAGAGACTAAAGGCACTAAACTCACGATTACAGGTTCTTATTAAAAAAAAAAAAAAAGAAATTCCTTTCACCTATTTTATTTTTATTTTGTGATGGATCAACATTGATCCATCACAAAATGGGGAGATAAAAGGCGAAGGGAATTTCAGTCTAATATGTTTGTTTGTTTGTTTAAAAAAAAATTATTACGTTTCTGTCAGTTTTGTGTCCGTCAACATGGCTTTTTAGTCAATTAATAATTGACAGATTAATCAATTATCAAAATAGTTGTTAGTTGCAGCCCGAGACTTGCTTGTCACTTCACACTAAGACATTTCACTGCATACTTCACTACATACAGATATGGTTTAGAATAACATATGTATTACTTTAGCTCAGATAATATATATGCCTCTGGTTAAATGCCTTCTTTTTCATCAACAACATCTAGCTTTGATCATATTGGCAGTGTCATATGCATCAGTGTGACAACGACCCACATAAGGGATGTAAGCGAGGACCTGGAGCGAGTTTACACATGGTGCGTGTCAGCAAGAAAGAGGACAAGGGCATATCGGCTGCAAGAGTATTTGTAAACTGCCTCGCTCTTCCTTTGTAGATATCTTTTTAATTGGGTTTCCGTCATGTTTCTCATTGTTCTGCTACAGCAAGAAGCCCTAATGGGCTTTTTATTGAGTGCCCTCTCTATCTCAGTGTTTTTCTTTCAAGCCTATTTGATATGCTGCAAATCTGTGTTGTGTCATAACCGTCCATCCGAAGCTTCATCTCCTTGTATTATTCATTCTGATGGGTTATTCATTTGTTAAAGCATTGTGCACAAATCTATTTTGATGGCTTTGGACCATTCCATTAGGGCAGGCTGCACGGAGAAACGGTCAATAATCTGTCCTTAAGTGGCCTTGACTGTTGACCCCTCCTGTCAACACAACGATCTGATCCTGTCTAAACATCTTCCAGCTGTTTTCCATCTTGCTCCTGTCCTTGTGGTCTTCCGGCTCGCAAGCCACCAGGTTAAATGGTATCCCTTCCTTTTCTTTTTATCTCAGATTTTGTGGAGCTCAGGCTTTTTTTCTGTCCTCGTGGAGCAATTTAGCAAAAATAATGGTGGGAGGAACTCCTGCCGCATTATTTGATCACAAGTTATTTCAGCTCTGTGATGCTGAGTATCAACTCAAATGGCCATAATATGCCGTTGCTCAAGTAGGGGTCATCTGCGAGCGTTGGATGGGAAGATTGATACCATTCAAATTGTTTGTGCATTAAGTAGGGATCTTGGGATAAGAGGCAATTGGCTTAGCTTAGTTTAGCTTAAAGACTAGAAGATGGGGAAACCGCTAACCTAGCGCTCTCCAAAATCAGCACCTTCGAGCACGCTATGTCTCTCTCACGTCACTCTGAAGTCTCTGGATAAGGGAAGACAAGAGAGTGAACTCATCTGGCAGAAGCCCCGGCCTTTTGGTGTTATCTAGATGCTGGAGATTCGTACATGGTTGACGTTTTTAAACTTTCGTAGTTAATGTTATAACACGTGGTCAACGTTGTGAAACGGTGGCGGTTAGGTTGAGGCAACAATTGCGCCTCATTTGTAAAGTAACTTAAGCTACGAGTGTAACGCCACGTGACTCTGTGACGTAGCATCGCGTGACGTAGCATCGCGTGACGTAGCATCGCGTGACGTAGCATCGCGTGACGTAGCATCGCGTGACGTAGCATCGGCCTCCTGAGGGGTGTGATGCTGTCCTGTGTTTGTTGGAGCCATCCTCCCTCCGCCTTTAGCCTTTAGCTCGTAATAGTGCCGTTGTGTCCAATAATCACGCAGATGGGTTCACATTGGTGTTAGCTTGAAAGCCTCACACAGATGCTAAAGGGTGCCTTATGCATCCGTATGAAGAGGCTGAGGCCCAAGCGTTCCCCCCCCCCCCCCGGTGTAATCAGGTGTTTACTTAATCTGTACCGTTTAGGAGGAGTTACATGCTTATTTGTCAAGAAAAAGGGACACCAAGTAAACTCCCTTTAAAGCCACAAAGGAACGGGATACAGTGTGTTCATTTGTCAGCACTCCTGGTGTTGGTAGGCGTTTTGAGCTTGGGTGCCGCTTCCAAACTGTATGCCGAGTTCATCTAATCACCTCCTGGTTTAATCTTTATACTTTAAAATCAGAATAAGTTATATTTTCAAAAAAAATAACAATGTAATCCTTTAATATACAATCAGCCTGTCAGTATCCTTTATAACGGCTGTCCAGCCCAAAAGAAGCACCCGGTTCCTCCCTCAGTACAATCGGTCCAAGAGAGTTGACACCATAAAAATATCACAGCGCGACCTTCTGGAGTCAGTGTTTAGTGGTTATGTAGGTCATCATCAAGGTTGAACTGCAAGCAACGAGAAGGCCGGCGTTAATGAGTTAAAGTCGAGCGCTGCCTTTGTGCTTGCCCGAGACTCTTTCGCTGCTGTTTCAACATTCAGACAACATGCAGAGAGACTGCAGCCCTTTTACCCATCATTACACTCCCTCTTCCTGCTCCCATCAGGCTGTGCAGCTGAACAATAGCACCAGCTTTTATTTACAGATGATCATTTTTCATCAGACGCTCAGTGTGTCTTCAGCACTGGATGAAAAACTGCAACAGTGGGGAGCGGTAGAATCCCAGTATCTATGATTGGGGCATTATGAGTTTCCTATTTCAACTCAAGATAATGTTCTGCGTTTGGATTTGTTGTAATAATGTGTTCGTATATCAGACGCTGTCTCTTTTTAATGTTTGTTTTCCGGTTCTGGTGGGAATAAGAGGGTTATTTTGGTGGGATTAGATCCTGCAGACATATATAAAGGTCGTACATAAAACTTTACGACCTCCAGCTGGGGATCATCATAAGTCAAATAATCATTAATATAAAAAATAAACCAATTACACTCCGCTTTGAGACTAGGATGAATTAATGTTTCTGACCTCTGGTTATGATTTACTGTTCTGATATTTTTCCCATTCCTCCCATTTTTCCCAGAGGCTTTCGCAGTTGTGTACTGCACACAATAACGTGAGAAATTAATCTACGTCCTTCAGATTAATTTCAGTTTACAAGAGAGGTTACACAATCCAGCAGAAGGAGCCCGCATGGCTATGCATTCCTGATTCAGTATCGGCACATCTGATTCCACACAGAACTTGTCTTCAGTGTTGACGGCGTGTCGTAATCTCGACAGGTTGACGCGCTGATTCATGCGGGTCGAGTGAGCGGAGGGGATGGTTGTGATTGGAGCCTGCTGTGCACAACAGATGCAGAAATAAATGGTTCGGGCTGTTTTCCGTATTCTGAACTCTGACACTGGGTGGGAACCAATTGGTGGAGGTACATTAGCTTCTCTTCCACTTCATGTGCAATACAATACATCTCAATCCTTACGGTATTGGGCCATAACATATTTCCCATGCATACATACATGTGTGTGATTGAGACCACCACATGGGACTAATTTCATGCCTTGAACCTATTCCCTCACGTCGGATGGCTTGGGAACATCCTTAACCTTGGATAGAGCGTCAACTACACATGACAATGGTGCAACACTGTACTGTTGTGCAACAGGATGTCAAAGGAAGTAAAGATGTGCACTAATCACTGCCAGAGCAGTTTGGCTCATCAGCATCATCTTCACATCGTTGGCTTCTCCGCCGTCGTCACGATGCAGGTATCGGTGGAGTATTTGGGGTTTGCTCTTTTAACTGATCTGGACCACCTTTTTCTCGGATGATTCAATATATTTGTCTTAAAAATGTGATTGGGCTGCTGCCTCTCCTCCTGCAACCTCCCATTTTCCAGACTTCAGCGATTTGTCAGAGTTGCTGCCCAGCTCTCTTTCTCTCTCTCTCTCTCTCTCTCTCCATCCCTCTCCATCCCCTCCTCCCTTCATTATCTGCTTAAGATATCATTACAGGCTCTGACAGCTACAACTCTATTTCCTCTTCACATTAGGCAATTTCTTCGAGTTGGATGAAAGTCCATCAACCCCTTATGGATTTGGCAGGCCCACCAACAGGAAATAGAATATGATGTGTGGGATTTACACTGTGTGAATTGCTCAGTTATTGTGCACCAGCATATTTCTTTGGTTACACAGCAGTCGTGTACACATCGCAGTGCATGTTGACACATTGCTGCCATGTACACAACAAACAAAGCAGAAGACATGCTGCCAAGACGTTGTATTAGGTCATGTAATGGATCTGAGTGCACTGATACAGCGCTAATGAGAATAGATTGTTTGAAGCTAAATATCTATGAGCTACTCAATAAAAACTCTGTGTATCCTAAAAACTAAAAACTACAACCAACCCTTGTCTACATTTATAAGCACAGAACAAGTTTTCTGGCAGTAATAAGACAAAAGATATGCACACCGTACTTTCAATTCTCAATACATTTAATTTAATAGAGCAACATTGCAAACCCAGAGAGGTCTTTGTCTTGTCAAGGCGCAGTGCAGAACAGGCTCATTAGTCAGGGGTTTGCAATCTGCATAATTAATAATCAATCTGCTCTCAGACAAAACCAATCAGGGCAGCAGTAGACAACACCATTTGATTCCCCACCAGAGGATGAAAAATGTGCTTCTATAAAAGGACTACAAAAAGAACTATGAAAAACATATTGAATTTGAAAGGGAGCAATTGTTATAGAAAGTAAAAAAATAAATAAAAAGACAATTATATATTTATAATATACTGGTCACTAATAAATAAATATACAGATAAAAAGCAAAAAGACGAGGCAGACTTCCTCCCTACTTCATGGGAATTCTTTGAAACTATGTGTAAACAGTAGAGCTGTCAGAGAGGTCGTCAACATACATCTTAAAATCAGTAAAAGAAAAAACAAGTTCCGTTCATCACACTCGGCTTGTCACAGTCGTATCTCGTGCAAATGAAACTGTTGAGCTGCGCTTGTTAGATCCGGCTGACTTGCAAATTTAGTGTTTAGCTGCACGAACACACACACACACACACACACACACACACACACACACATAGAAGGAAGGGGCATGTCACGCTAACTCTGGCGTGGATGCTACCGCTTTCATCTGAGAGCCAGCCCACCTCTCTGAATGGGCTCCCCAGCGCCAGCTGTATTGCCTCATATGGAAATAACTTGTGACTGTAAAAGTGTTTGGTGTGTGAGAGAGAGGATGCTCGTGTCTTTTATTTAAACCATCACACGAGACAATAGTCTTGTTTGTGCAGCACATTGAGAGACAGGATCATGAAGCTCTGGACAACATAGGAGCAGTTCTGTTGCCATGCAGTTTATATCTATCCGAGAATGGCCGGGAGGGTTTGGTACTTGTCAGAATTAGCAGTGTTTGCACACAGGTAATAGCTAACTCAACCATTAGCCTGTGATCTTTCTTGCTAGTAGTGACCACTTGACAGCTGTATCCTCCAGATAACATCACCAGGCTCAGCTCTTATTTAAGATGTTTCCTTGAACACAACATCAGAAGATATCTAATCTGGGATGACAAAGCTGTAAATTCAGAGCACTATTTTACTCTGCTGACACAAGCCCGACATAGAGCTTTTAATGGACTGTCTCCACTGTTAAATGTTGCTTTTTTTTCCTTCTAGATCTGTTTTCCAGGACTATATTTCATGTTTGTTTTTTGTTATTGGTCCCACTTGTGTGGTAAATCACAGTTGGCGAAACAATGGTTCAGCATGCGGACTGAAACATGGAGGCTTGTATAAATACCTGAGCAGGATTAATGTTGGCTATCTGTCGGTTTTATTTTGCTCAGTGCATTTTCATCCAAAGGGAGCGACCAATCAGATTGCAGACTCCACTTCAGAGCATAAACATTGACGTCATATTCGCTCTTTTAATGGATCCCAACAGAGGACACTGCAAATGAACAATTAATGGAATATTTGTCCTCCGAAGGGTTCCCGGCTCTGCACTCTCTCCTCATCGTGTCATTGTTGGGCCAGATGATCTAACCGTAGCCTCCCGATGAGATACATGACATCCGCACATAGCAGCAGTGGCTAAAGGCATGATGACAAGCTGTCTGCTGCTCTCAGAGAGACTGAAGAAGGACATTGATGATAAGGGCTGAGCACAGATGTGTCTTTGTGCTGCAGTTGGGGACGACACGTGGAGAGGGGCCTTTGCAGCCTCCTGCCTCTCAGGGCTCCTTTGGCCTGTGTATAATTCATGAGTGGAGTGAATAAGAGATGAGTTTGTGACTGTCAGCCAGCCTGATGGGGATGGACAGAGCTCAAGTTTGGCTCTCCTCATCTGGCTGATGATGACAATGATGGTGATGATGACTATGCCCGTGCTTCTTCCACAACACTGTCCTGGACTGTGCCCGGGCCGTGCATCACCGCCATCGTCACCGCTACCTCTTCTGGATGGCAACACAAAGACGGAGCGACGTGCCAGAGAAGAGGAGGCAAGGAGAGCAGAAAGAGGCGGGGTTGGCGTGTGGGGGAGACGAAGAGAGCAAGACTGGAAGTTGGATGAAAAGGAGGATAGGAGTGGGGGAGGGGGAAAAAGAAACCGCTAGAGAGTGGAGAGATTCACTCAGAGGAAATGATGACATGCAGATCAGGCTTCGAGGGGGATTCGGTTGCTGTAGTGGCCTTTTTAAACTGACCAGGCAAAATTATTTTCACCGTTCTTTCTTCATTCAGAATTAATTTCTTCACTTTTACCTCTGAGGAAATGGAGACAGTTTGGGTAAATATTGGGGAGGTCTCATACGTCGGACATGTTTGGACAGGAGCGTGCTGCCGGGGTATGAATATATTACTGAGGACGTCCCTGAATCATTTTCAATCCGTGTCCCCTTTCTAATAACAATTCTGCCATTCTGAGACAACAATTTACATATCAATGCGTACTGTAAGATTTGTGTTCAGAGCTCCGGGTCCCGTGGCCGCAGGAAATTCAGGATTCAATGAGTTAAAATCCACTACAACCCAACAGTACCTTCAGAAAGGGATTACCAACAGAAATTGGACTTGTTACAGATTTGATGGAAAGAAGCCTTCTATAAATGGCTCATTAAGGAATGCAGTTTCTCTCTCCCTGACATGCATGCTGATGCTGAGTCGTCACTGTCGTGTCCGGCTATAACTCAGCTGTGTGCAGAGATGCTTCAAGGTATTTCCGGGTCAAAGCTGTAAATGATTGACCTGGATTTGAGAGGCGAATGAGCTGGTGCGGCTGACATTGTAAGATGTGTTCTATGTTTACGTTAACTTATTTGAAAGAGATTTTTTTTTTTTAAATCCTAACTCATGATTCATTTTTAATCCGAACCATCTGAGAAGCCGTCATAGGAAACCATTTTCAAATATATATTGCAAGGTAATTGGAAGAACCATCTGTCCATCAAACTCTTTTTCCTATTTTTCTATTGGGCCACATTTCTTTTCTTCACACAGTAAGTCTCTGTCCACGGATATCTGATTTTAGATACTTCTGTACAAAATGTACACGCATATCATTTATATCTGTCTGTCCGCCCCATCCTTTGAAGATGAAATGGAGACATGCTCTGGGATTCTGCTGGTTTAGTGGATGGCGGTGGTGGTGCCACGGAGAAAGAAAGTCTGCCCTTTACACAACCGCTGGGACCGGGTGACTGACATTTCTGCTAATGCCATCACATGAGCCGTGCCATTTCAGTGAAGACATGGACAGATGCCACCCTGTGCTCGCACCACTGTGACCACACAGGAAACGCCATGTCTCTCTGTGTTTTCAAGTGAAAGCCTGCGGGGGTGTGAATTCTCATCGCCATCTATGGAAGTGCGCTTCCCCCATAAACGTCATATGTTGAATTCTTCAAATGATCAATGAGTGCAGGTGACAGCGCGGAGGAAACGCAGGCGAGTGCAGTCGATGCTTTGGCCGCGGCGCGACCGCACCGAACGTCTCCCGGTGAAGCTTTTATGTGTTGTACTTTACAGCTTCGAATGAATCTCAGACATGTTGCGTGTCTGAATGTCATTTACGGCTAACGTTTTTTGCAATGTGTGGACTTCAGACGGATCCCATTCGTTAACAATGCATGGGCCACTTTTACAGCCCTCCTCGTCGTCTGAGGGGAGTAGGCGCTCGCAGAGCTCAAGGTCTCCCTCTGATAGACCATGCTCTCCCTCCTCTTTGGGTCTTTTGGGGGAAGGTGTTAGTTCGATGTGAAGCAGGCGACGAGGCAAGCGGTGCAGAGAGGGGAGCCGGGAGTTTCAGCTTAGTCCAGCGGTTTTCTGTCCGCTCCCTGATGGCTCCCAGATGTTTTTTAAAGCAGCCGCTCGCTCTGCATTTGCTCTCTTTCTAACCCCTCCACACCTCCCTTTGTCTCTCTTTCTCTCCTTTCACATATTTTGCCCCCTCTTTCTGCCTACCCTTCCAATTTTCCCCTCTCTTCAGGGATCACACCCTTCGCCAAAGCGCTCGCTTCACCGCGTCTGATCGTAATCGCCCCTCGTCAAATAAACAGTCGTTCTCCACACTTGTTCTCTTTATTTCTCTTTTGCTTCTCCCTCCTCTGTCTTCTCCCTCTTTGCTGCCTTTGCTTCTTTCTCTCCTCCCATCATCCTTCATCCTTCATCATTCAGCTTGTCAGATAATGAGCCAGTGCGTTACGTTTCCACTACAACATACCGGACAATGCGGTGTTTGGCTACGGAACCAACTGTCCTCACCATCAGATGCATTGGCCATGCAGAATTCATGTGATTTAAATGCACTCGAGTGCGAGGAAGATTCATTCACCAGGAGTCCAAAACATGGCCGACAATGACTTTGGCTGTTGGGTTTCAGAACTGAAATGCATTCGGTTCAAGTGCACAAATAGCAGTCATGCTCGACCCGTGAGTGCTCTGTGAAAGCACCTCTCCTCAAGCATGCATAAATGTGTGTGAACATGTAAAGACGGAGATATAGATATAGAGAGGAAAGGAAGTGCGTGAGGAAGTCATAAATAAGAAGTCCCCCCCCCCCTCCCTCTCTCTCCCTCTCTCTCTCTCTCTCTCTGTCTCTCTTCCTCCCTGAACGCTCATGAGAAAACAGGAACTATACTTCTATCAATGAAAACAGTTTTTTGTATGTATTTAATAATTCACTATAAACATGTGACCCAGCCTTAAAGGAATACACCAGTTGTTAAATTAAATTACTCATTAATTAATTTACCTGCAAAGTAATGAGGGCGCTTCAACATCAAAAATACCTGTGGAGTCCTGCTTCTCAATGCTATCGATCCATCCATCCATTTTCAATACCGCTTATCCTCATTAGGGTCGCTGGAGCCTATCCCAGCTGACATAGGGCGAAGGCAGGGGACACCCTGGACAGGCCGCCAGTCCATCGAGGGCACATGTAGGGACATACAACCATTCACTCTCACATTCACACCTATGGGACATTTAGAGATCAATTAACCTGCAGCATGTCTTTGGACTGTGGGAGGAAGCCGGAGAGCCCGGAGAGAACCCACGCTGCCACGGGGAGAACATGCAAACTCCACACAGAAGGACCGCTCCGTCCGGGAATTGAACCTTATTTCCAGAATTGCTTCTGTGTTTGACCTTTTTAAATACATGTTTGAATGTGTCTGTTGTTACACTGTATGTAAATGCTCAAACTAGTCTTGCTCTTTAATGTCTTTAGTCCTATTTTCCAAGACAACTGTGTATCTATTTGTTTTGCTGTCGTTGCATCATCCGTTTTTCCAATGTTCCAATTCATTTTCTTTTATTGTTGTTTTTATTTGTTTTGATATCCGCATCGTTTCTTGATGTGACACATGATACATTCTGCTGTAATCGTAAGTGCTGAAAGCTAAATGGCAGCTTGGGTCCTACATATGAGCCATAAAGTCAATGATGCAACCTACACATTGTAATTATTACAGCTCCAAGGAGAATAACAATGTCTTTATAATCATTGCTATATACCACACATCATTTCAGATTACCTCTTGCAAAAAATATTTGATGTCAATGAATGGTGTCTCTAGTTCCAATGTTCCTGCCACAAAGAATAAAAAACATGCGTTTAAGGATGCTCCGAAACCACTGTTCTTCAGTACTTTGGGTACTTACTATACCGAGTACGGCAATGATTACTTAATAAGACCATTGCAGGCTAATGTAAGATTCGTGTTCAAAGCTCCGGGTCCCGTGGCCGCAGGAAATTCAGGATTCGAGTTAAAGTTTAACAATATTTAATGGCAAAGATAATACTCATGTAGCGTTCACGATCGTGGGGCCAGAAAGGAGGATCTCTCCACAGACGGACTGCAGCTCCCAGGGAGCCACAGACCGGGGCTGTCTCGAGTCTCCAGACCAGTAGAACCATGTCTCCCCAGAACAAATGCTCGGCTATTAGTATGGTCATGCAAATGAATTCACACCTAAAGGTTAGTTCCATTGGTCAGTTCAAAGGATGCCGCCATTCTGTTCGCTACGCCAATTAGTAAACAGGCGAGGTCAAAGCTCACTCTTCCGGTCAAGGACAGGAAGTTCCCCTTCACAATAAAACCCTATTATCCTGCCTTCCGAATAAAACACATTAGGTTTCAATCGGCATCCATTTTAACTATTGTCTAAACAATAAAACATTCATTCATTCTCATGCATCATACAGTTAATCATTACATTTGTCATTAAAACAGAATAATAAAACAGTGATCCTCTCTTATGTTTCATAATACATTCCTCCAGAATATTCCTCATAATATCCCAAATTAATTATCATATCTTTCTTTATGTATTAATTTAAAACATAAACTTCTCTTATCTACATGTGCAAATATATATAAAATCCACTACAACCTAACACTAACAAGGTTGTACTCATTGATGCACTTCAACTCTCCACCATTATTGGGCCCATCGTCATTACAGCTGTCGGGGTTTTCACAACAGCTGTTAACGGATTGCTGCGAAATAAGAGACACATCTGAGACACGTCTCCTTCAGACTGGTGACCAAACACCTTCCCCTCTCCCTCTCCCTCTCTCTCTTTCCCTCTCCCTCCCTCTCTCTCTCTCTCTATCCCCCGCCCTCCCTCTCTCTCTGGATGCAGGTTTCACATGAGTGTTCACTGACAGACAGAGACGTTGACTGTAAACACTGGGATCTGTTTTGATGACGCACAACCAGTGCAAGCTCAATGATATGGAGAGGGATCTGAGGGCAGCAGCTTCCTCATTAGCAAACACATTCCTGTGATGTTGACCGAATGGACTCCAAACGTTACCGCATAGAATTTAAACGTGTGTGTGTGTGTGTGTTTGTGTGTATGTGTGTGTGTTCATTAAGGGCACAAAGCCTAAAAGAGAAGAAAGTTCACGTGGATTAAATCCACAAAAAGGCTTTAGTTTTTGAGGCATCGCTGCCTGAGGAAGAACAAAGCACAAGTGTGTTTTTTATAACCTTTTAAATTGGTTGTATAAACATATTTTACTGCAATTCTATTTTAATTTGTTGATGTTGGGGTCCTCCCCAAAACCACATCTGCCTTATCGCATCTGGAAATAATGATCAGAATGTCACTAAATGTGTCCTGGATTCTTCCATAAAAAATGATCACATGAATTCTTTGACTGAATGAATTGGAAAAAGAATCATAAATTGAATAATCAATTAATAATAGATTATGTACAGTATAGATATATACTATATAACTTGACAACTCTACTTACACTTCTGCAGAATATATTTCCAATTTAAAGGAGTAGTTCCACAGTTTGGAAGTTAGTTTGGCAGAGAGTTGGATGAGCAGATTATCTCCCTGCCTCCAGTCTTTAGCAAAGCGAGGCGTATTGCCTCTGGGCTCTAGCGTCATACTTGTATGGAGCTTCTCATCTAACTTGCTGATTTTTTTTTTTGTAACTGCCACTTCTTTGCTGCATGCTGCTTCTGTTCATGAAGCATTTGATAAACAAGCTAGCAGTCGGATGATGGCTGTCAGTACGGTGTGAGTAGTGCTTCCTGCTGCTGCTGTCACAACTTCACATCTCTTTGCTGCTTCCTCTCATATCACCTGCAAGGCCAACATGGGTTGGGGTCATGTATTTCTCCCTTTACGTGGTTAATACAGTTGAATTTTCCTGACATTTTTAGAATATAAAAGTGTAAATTAATTATTATGACTGAAGTCATTTTCATCCATGAAGGAGGCAGGACAAACCCTGCTGAGCTTGCTGGATGCTTGCTGGGAGTGACGAGGTTGCGGAGTCGCTCACTGAACTCTGAAATCACATCATTTGTTTCATGCGAGTCACGTGTTTGAAATAGTGTCAGTGCAATTATTTATGTATATTCACACAAATATGCAAACATACAAAGAGAAAAGGCTAACATGTCTCACGCATGCCTTGAGCAATTAGCACTTTTTTTTTTTCTTCTTTCTTTTGATTTGTGTTCCACATAACTGTATTTAAATGTTTAACCCCCCCCCCTCAACCCCCCAAAAACCCACGAATAAAAAGCAGTTATGTTTGTGGTCATGTTGATTCCACACTTTTGAGCAATGCGATGAGAAAACTCCATAGGGAGAAATGTTCCTCTTCAAAAGAGACGGGCGTGAATGTAATTATCACAAAACAATGCTTATAATTAGCAGGAGTACAAGCTGGTGCACTTTGGCACAATGACGAACCTTGCTCCATATTTTTTGAATCATATTGCTGTTTCTTCTTGTAAAAATGTTCATTATCATATGATGAACTGTGGACCTGTGCTCATACTGCTCACATCTCACTCTGTTTATTTCTCTGGCACAACTGATAACCCCCTTCTTGTTCACTTCCTTCCTTTTTTTCCTTTTCTTTATGCATTTCTATTCTTCAAACAGAACCCTGCTGTTTTTTCTGCCCCCTCTCTCACTGATTACCACTTACCGTAAAGAGGTCTTTCCATAATCTCTCCCGCTCCATCCTTGCTCCTCCCTCGGTCCCTCCCTCTTCTTATTAAAAACTCTCCCACTTTAGTGTCGCCCTGGCCGAGGTCCCACTCCACTAAAGGATCCAAGGCTTCCTTTATATCCTGCTTCCCTCCCTATCTCCTCTCCTCATCCTCCCTCTGTCCTTCCTTCTCTCTCTTTCTCTCTCTCGCTCGCTCACTAGCTCGCCCGTTGGCTCGGCATGTAAGGAGTGACGCACAGCCCTGCTGTCAGCGAGAGATAGCAGGCCTGACTCTGGCTGTGACGTCACCAGGTTATCTCCAAGCTGTCCTTCTGCAGAACTGCTACACAGGAACAGATGCACACGCACACGCACACACACACACACACACACACACACACACACACACACACACACACACACACACACACACGCACTTGCATCAATAGTATTTGGCTGACAAGCGTCAAGATTATGGTGCTTTTGCTTGTACAGTATATGAGAAAAGGCACACACATGCTGTCACGTTTCACACCTTCAACTTCTGAACCAATTACCAGTACGCATGTCTTAGCGCCACACTCCTGCACGCCAGTCACAGGATATATGTGTAAAATCCCTTCCACATATATATGAAATCATTAACACCCAAGATGATCCTTTTCCCATATGTGCAGCAACAGGGAAATGCTCACAGTGATTGGGCTTCTAACTCACCGTCCATGAATAGATACAGAAGGAGGCGACATGCTGCATATGCAGAAAGGATGACTTACTTTACACTACAAAATATCAAATGACCTTTTCTTCCTTTTCTACATTTCCAAAGCTTACTTTAATCTTCATGTTTCATATGATAATAATCATTGACCTTGAACTGAATCTTATCAACATTGAATAAATAGACAAATCCGAATGTTTTGTTGAATCTCTTGTTTTTTTATGCAGGCAGCCCACAAGAAAATAATAATAAATACTTTTATTTGTAAAACACTTTTCAACCTGGGAGCACACAGTGCTTACCATAGGCAGCAGATCATATTAATAAATAATATCAAGGGATAAAAACAGAAAAATAGAAGCACACAATTAAAAGGCTGTATAAAAATACATTTGTAGATGAATCATCCCAAAGCATATAAGGTTGGACAGGTGAAACTATTTAAATACACTTCAAGTCAAATGGTTGCACAGCTATATTTAACAATAATCTAATAAATAAATAAATAATTGCGAAAAGGCAAGTTGGTAAAAAAGTGTCTTAATCAATGTCCAAAATTGTTGTCTATCAATGTAATCTTTATCTCGAAAACTAAATAAAACATATTAAAAAATAACAACAATGTTTTAAGTTATGTTCAAATGAGAGCAATAAAGGAACCAGTATGTTATGAAACTGTACCATGAGAGAATACATGATAATCTGTCAAATGAGGCCCTGCTCCGTAGTGGAAAAGTATCCCATCTGTTCGACCATTATTGGGGTTATTTTGGAACCAATGAGCTCCATTGCTGCACCATCTCCTCCAGTAATGAGAGGGGAGCTGTGCTAATGTGTGTTTCCCATGTGGGCCGTGGACCCAGACTGTCCACGATGGACATATACTAACGAGTATTTAAATTCGTAATTGTTTGTTTCCTGTTCTCTCTGTTTCCCCCAATGAATGTAATTTTTCCAGTTTGTTCCCAAAATATGAAATATAAAACAACACCTTTATTAGTAATGGTTTTACAAGTTTAAGCGGGTCAAAATCTGCTTATTATTCCAACGTTTTCTCTGGGATCTGTCCCTTTTGTCCCGTCCAGTTTGAACCTTCCCTAAAATGCCCTGCTTCTAATACAAATGTATACGCTTTGTTCTTGTTCTTTGTTAAAGTGCACTGGCTCCTCAGAGAGCTCCACAGGAAGAGAGGGGGTTTTTGTATTGTTTTTTTTGTTGAACATTTGCAATACCTGATTTTACATTTACATTTAGTCTTAAACCACAACCATGGAGTCCCAAACCGATTGGAACCTTTACTGAAAAAGCAGGAAAAAAGGGCCACTCTGAATATTCATTTGATGTGGAAAATCAGGCAATGGTGAAGTTCAGCAGGTTTGGGTCGGATGAATAAAATTAGACGGCCTGCTTTTTTCCATTTCATTGAATTCAGATCAGGACATGAGGCCAACTCTTAGATGTGTCGCAGAATTTGGCATCGCCAGTGATGGCAGAGACGTCTGTATCCAGCAGCCCCCACCTCCATTAAAGCTATAGAACCTCCCACATCGCTCCTCTTTGTTATAATTTATGGATCCTTCTCTGTCATTTGATTCATATTCTCTGTTGCTTCCTTTGAAAAGAGTAACCAGTGTCCCAAATGGCATGTTGCTGTTCTCATATTGCATACAATTGTTCCCAGGATACTTTGTCATCATCATCCTGCCCAGCATTTGGCTGAAAGGGGTTCGCAGTCTTTCCAAAATTGGGCCAGCCAGAGACGGGCAGATGTTTGCAGGGATGTCTGGGTGTGGCCAGGGACTGTGTTAGAAGACAATAGGAGCCGCATGACAGGCTTCCCCAAAGTAATGACGCAGAGCATGAGCCGCTTCGCTTTCTTTTTGTGTTCTCTAGCTTACATCAGCCAGCCCTGATGCAACATGGCAAAGGGGACACGACGCCATGTTGCAGAATACAACTTTGATCATGAAGCAGCTTGTCAGGAGAACCCGTATCTCTTTTTAGAGCCAATAGTGCTCTTAACATTTATTCAATTCATAACCCAAAATCACAAATTACAAATTTGCCTCAGAGGGCTATACGCATACGGCATCCCTGTCCCAGGACCTCACATCGGATCAGGAAAAACTTATAAAATAAAATCTTTCACCGGGAAATAAAAGGGAAGACACCTTCAGGAGAGCAACAGAGGAGGATCCCTCTCCCCCGATGGGCAGAAGCAATAGATGTCATGTGTACAAAATGAAGAGCGTTACAGAGTTACAACACATTCAATGAATATGACAGGAATTTATGAATAATGAGTAGTTATTTCCAGATTTCCACAATTCCATGAAACAGAAGGAAGAGAGGAGGGGGCGGGGGGCATCAGCAGAGGCAGGGCCAATGAGGCCAGGCCCTTGATGCAGGAGGCACAAAGAAGGAGGCAGGGCCATTGGGAAGGGGCTGGATGCAGGAAGCAGGGGCAAGGACCCAGGAGCCAGGACCAGCTTCAGACACAGCCAGGTCCAATGAACCCGATGAGACGAGAAAGCACAGAGACTCCGGGGAAGAAGTAGAGTTAGTAATGTGCAATGAAGAGATGTCAATTTGTCCATAAGGAGAAAGAGAAGAAGTGAGAGGAGCTCAGTGTATCCTAAAATGTCCCCCAGCAGCCTATAAGCCTATAGCAGCATATCTAGGGTCTGGACCACAGCAAACCTGATTCAGCTCTAACTATAAGCGCTATTAAAGAGGAAAGTCTTAAGTCTATTCTTGAATGAGGTGACTGTGTCTGTCTCCCGGACTGAAAGTGGAAGCTGGTTCCATAAAAGAGGAGCTTGATAACTGAAGGCTCTGGCTCCCATCCTACTTTTTAGATCTCTAGGAACCACGAGTAGCCCCGTAATTAGCGAGCGCAGCTCTCTAGTGGGCACAAGCTCCTTAAGATTTGATGGTGAATCACCCATCAAGTCTTTATAGGTGAGGAGAAGAATTGTAAATGTCATTCTTGATTTTACAGGGAGCCAGTGCAGAGCAGCTAATACAGGAGTAATGTGATCTCTTTTCTTAGTTTTTGGGAGTACAGGATTCTGGATCAACTGGAGGGACTTATTAGAGCAGCCACTAGGCTATCAAGTCTAGTGTCATTCTCAGTGAGCCTGTAGCACAATCAACAAGATGATCAATCTGGGACGGACTAAAGTTAGCACAGGAGTCCTCCGTCACATTGAGACGTGGTATTGAATCAAATGCAGAAGGAATCGCTTCTTTAAGCTACAGCACTGTCAGTTAGACATCTGGTGTAGAAACTTTGGACTAACGGTGTACACTCCGGGAGTATAAACTCAAAAGTTATGAGGTAATGGTCTGACAGAAGAGGGTTCTGTGGGAAGACCTCCAAATGCTCAATGTCAATGCCACATGCAAGAACAAAGTCAAGGGTGTTTCTGTACTCTCTGACAGAAGCCAATCGAGTCCAACAATGAGATAAATGCAGCACTAAGGCAATCATTATCAACATCTACATGAATATTAAAATATCCTACAATAATAAACATATCAGTTTTATTCACGCTGTCCTTCTGTTCACCAACTTTTAGTTTAGTCGAGCTCCGCGGAGGAGGGCAAATCTTTAAATTTGAATGAATTAAGAAATGCTGGTCTCCCTTATTGATTCTCATACTTTAACTTAGGGTTTTGGCTCAATTTCTCCATTTCAAATCAATGACCTCGCTATGCGGACTACACGTCACTTCTTAACTATACGGTGAGACGTTCAGAGGCCGACCTTTTTAAATGAATAGTTGTACATTTTGGTAAGTATTCTTATTTGCCTTCTTGGTGAGAGTTCTATGAGAAGATTGGTACCACTCTCATGACTGTGTCTTGAATATAAAGCTATCGCCAGCAGCCGGTTAGCTTAGCTAAGCATAATAACTGGAAAGCCTGACTGTCTGAAAGTAAACACACCAGATTTCCAAAGCTCATAATTGATCACATCAGTTCTTGTTTGTTTAATTAGTTCTCAACATTATGAACTGTTTCCATGAGGTTTGTGTAAATTGTAGTTCTTGAGGATTGTTCATTATTGATCTTGCCAATAGTAACTTTATAACACTTCTGGTCTACTTTCTGGCTTTTTATGAAGCTTTTCATCTTCTTTATTCACATATAGTGTTCAAAAATGGATAATATATCAACAGCTTTTTGTTTGTTTAAAAAATTATTTAAAAAAAACAATCACAACCTTGGTGAATCATTTCCATTCTCAACCAGGCTCTCCATTCGCTCACCATGTGCCTTCAGTGTATTTGTTTCTGTTCACTGTGTTTATATTGTGGTTCTATGCAGTCAAGTCATATTTATGCAATACACAAGGGATGAATGAAACAACTCTTCACATGAATCATGTGCACCTGTGGTCCAGTTCTTTTTAAATATGCAACATGCATTGGTCTCTTCCATAATGGTATTCATCAGTGCACCAGTCATTGATTTATAGGAGCCTATAAGTAATTCAGAAGCGTAAACAATTCTCCACTAACGGTGCATGCGTGTTTCAACTGTCAGAAGGGATGAATACATGAAGACAGAATGAGAGGAAATCACCTGAGAATGCCGATAGTCACTTCTGATTACATTAAAGCTCTCAACGTCATAATATATTCATCATTCTAGAAGAAGCAAATATGAAGACGTGAGGCTGAAAATAGATTTATGGACTCTGATGAGGAATGCTTGTTCTTTCATTTTTGTATGCTTCACCCCGAGATTCTAAACACACAGTTCTGTCTGGGTGGATTCAAGAATGTCCACAGAATTAGATGCCAATTCGCAAAAAATAATCACAATATCATAATCCAAATAAAAAGGGTCTAAAGTTTGAATTCAGGAGTTAATTGGTAATGGTATGAATTGATATCATCCAATTGTCCTGTCAACTCTTATAGTGTGGAGTGTACCTTGATGTTACCGAAAGATGATTTGGATACGGGCCGCTGAATTGTGAGATACATACAAATAGCATTATTATAATGCATGCAATCATACGTGATCTTTGCTCCGTCTGGCCCGCATGAACCAAAGAGAATAATGTAGGGTGATAATTGGATAGCTTCAAAGACGCTAACCCTGAATGGTCAATACACGTGACACAGCAGCGGGCAATGTGTGGTGATAACACTCCTATATTTATGGGCTTTCACTCCTGCGAGCCTGATAGTGTGATTCATAGCTTATGTTGATCGTAAAGGGACAGCGACCGCAATCCCTCTGTGGCCTCAGATGTGCCAGCGAGTCTTGAGTTCCATCCTTTACGGTGTGAAGTGAGAGATCTGAGAAAGGGAGTCTGTCTCTTGCGAATACAAGAGGGGAGAAAGTGGTTCTTTGCAATGATGAGCGGCATCACAAAAGACACAGAGAGAGAGAGATCGGTGCCAGAGCTGGGAAACAATCCCTTCATTTTCTCGACATCAAAAGAAAGTGCCGTCTGCAATTGAAACGACTCTAAAGAGGACAGGAGAGAGATTAATGCGGAGCTGAAAATAGGAGACAGATAATCATGTCCTCGGCTTGCTTTGGCACGGTGCTTTCCACGCTGAGCCAAAGAAATCAAACAAGTCAATGAAGTCGGGAGACGGATACGCCCCAAAACCTCAGCCAGTTTCAACTTACCTCGAACTGAGTTGTATCTCCATTCAGTGAAAGTTGTTGCCCAGTTCACTTCATGTTGACAGATAGATAATAAACATCTGAACCGTGTCCAAACATTGTGTTCTGACAGCAAGCCATTATTCCAATTGAAGAAAGATGATGTTTCTAAGGGTTATGATTGATGGTGGTAATGCCGCTGTGCTTACAGTACACCTGCTGTCCTGTGTCTTGGGGATGTTTATTACAGATTGATTCCATTTGCACGAGTGATTAAAACTACTGTAAATGATTCACACATTTCTAAAGGGGTGACTATGGGTCAGTGGTTAGCAGGTCCATCTTTCAATCAGGGGGTTGGTGGTTCAATCCCCGCCCTAGTCGATGTGTCTTTGATCAAGACACTTAACCCCGAATTGCTCGCCGTAGCTGTGTCTACGGTGTATGAATGTAACATGTAAAGTGTCTTTGAATACCTTAAAAAGCGCTATATAAATTAAATGTATTATTAAAGTGCAAGTTTTAGTACAAAGGGCAAGCGTGTTAATATCTGTTCCAAATAGCCACATTTGAGGGCACGAGGAAAAGCCTGGCGCCATAGAGAATCATTCAATGAATAGTATAAATGGGGATAATGGTCCAGACTTTTGGGCAAACTCGCGTGTGCCCCCTCAAACCTCTGCAGCTGCGTAATTGGGGCTGGCGCTCAACCGGGCGTGTGCTTTTTGAAAATTGAAACGGCCATCTGCAGCTGTATCAACTGTTGATGATTACCTAGTTTGTCTGTGGAACCCACAATAAAAATCAATTTCTTTTCACGTGCTTCCAAAACAAAGGTAACTGCAGAGCCAAGGCATTTTTATGTATTGGTACGTTACAGTTGCTCTTGTAAGCATAAAGATAACGATTGAAATAAAGGATTATGACACATTTAAGTAATGTACATAATGCTACATATAGCACAGTGCATCTAGAAAATATAAGTAAATACAAACACAAAAAAAAATACGGAATGAGACATATAAGTCCAATGTGCATCAAACACATACAATATAGTTTTGGGAAATCATTTATTAAGAATCGATGTGCTAATTATGACAAAGAATAGAATAAAATGTTGAAGTGATGACATTTTGGATAAAATATATATATTTAAACTGCAACATGACTGGTATACAACGACAAGTTCATAAAGAAATCTGACATCTCAGTGACAACCGAGCAAACGTCCTCCACTGTTGAGCTGGACTTTAAGTTTAGGGTTTGTTTGTTCTTCGATCTAACTATGTAAATAGAGGATGTCTGAGTAATTTAAACAAAGACACCAAGAAGTTCTAAATCCTGGTTCTGTTTACATTTCTAAATGTTGACCTGAAACTCTGACACACTTCAGGTTATCCAATGATCTGGTAGATACTCTCCTGGTGTGGACATCACGACAGCAGAAGGCCAAACCCAGAGGCTGCTGAGATAGATGACAGTGGTGCCCTCTGCACTGTTTATCAGACCTCTTCCTTTTTACGGCCTGCATCTATCAGCCTCACAGGAGTTAAATGCTGAAGATAAAAGCATATAGTGCAGGCCCACATAAAAACAGACACTCAGTTGATTTATTAGGTTGTCCTCCACCGGAGATCTGTGATTCTCAGGGCCACAGTGCAGCGTGACGGGCCTTGTTGTGTTGTCTCCACCGACACCTCTGTCCCCTGTGCCTCCTGGCAATACTTGTCTCTGCCGTAATGGCTCTGTTTTTTTCGCCGTCGATGCATCTTCTCGTGTTGGTGAAACGTGGAGCTACTTGGAACAGGTTGTTCTTTAGGTGGCTGGCTGATGTCGCAGCAACTTGCTGTGTCACACGTTGCTTTTTATTCACTCTGAGAGATTCAACGCTTTTCTGGATTTGATATAGGACTCGAGGAAACACATCTCCTGTGTCCTGTCCGTTGGTTAATCTGAAGCGGACACTACGGCGGTTGTTTAAAATGTGTGTCGCCTGCAGTTCTTCTCTCCATTTGATTGACATTTGGAGATGGAAAGGTTCTGTTTGTTCACAGCAAGAGAGAGACGTCATAAAATAGACAGAGAGATTGAGAGGATATGGGAGAGAAAGCATCCTGACCTACGATAACCTTAGGTCCTCTTCTAATGACACATGCTCCCATCTCTGACTGGGTTGATTATGGTGACAGCAGCCTTTGCGCATCTCAGTCGAGCCTCTGCATCACATTCCTATTATGAAGACACTGGAAAGGAAAAACAGTCTTTGTTGTTTCTCTGGGAGAAATGCCTTTGTGCATCTATGCCTTTATTATGTCTCGCTATTGAAGACAGAGCTCTTTTTAAGAGAAATAAGATCTGCCTTTGAAAACATAAAACAAAATATTTTTATTTTTTTTAAGAACTCGACAAACAGATTAAATCCTTTAACCTGAAAATTATTTATTTCAAAAACAAAAATGGAAACATCGCAGAACAATAGAATTAATACTTGGATTGCGTAAGCTTCAAACTGTTGTAAGTCTTGAATCTTTCAAAAAACTAACGCTGTTAATCTGTGAGAGGAGGATAAGCACTGTGAAACCTGTATTCACTGGCTCGTGTTTATCATATACTTTGATCGCATGTGGGTCTATTGACGCACATGTTGTCCTTGTCCGGGGCCACATATTTAATACCAAAGATTTGGTTAAAAGAGCTGTGTTTCACATTCTGAGCGTTAATATAGCAGCAAACAAGTATTATCTATGTAAAGATACAGTGGAGAAATGTCTACCTGAGTAGAGATCGAAGTAATCTCTCTTTGTGGTGTTTTTTACGAGCTTCTCTGAGCGCGCTGGCCATGCGGGCTTTCAGTGCATGTTAGTGCACGTGAGCGTGCACGTGAGGGTGCCCAGTGTGCGAGCACCCGCCCTCCATGGGGCCCCTCAGGTAAACGATGTTAGTTCTACCAGCACCTTCGGCATGTTGATAGCCGTTCAAAATGCTCCCAATCTCAGATATTGCACCTTGAATTAATGGCGACAGTAAGAGTTTGTGTTAAAAATATTAAATGTAGTCTTCGGTGATGTGCGTCACTGTTTCTATTCTATTGTAGCTTGCATGACAAGGAAATGTTCAATGTGTGTGTCTGCGCGCGCGTGTGTGTGTGTGTGTGTTGTCATTGTTGTGAATATTTAAGTATGTGTGAGAGAGTGTTTTGTCTTATTTTTTTGATATTTTTATTTTTTACTTGACCATTTCATCAGGATTGTTTCTTGAGATTGAAATATTGGCCAAAAAAGTATGTTACACAAAAAAACACTCCAATATTGAAAAAAAGTAAGACCGCCTGATGATAACAATAAAAGACATCATAAGACGTTATTGGGAGCAGTATACTGCACACACTCATTTGTGCGTGCAAATGTATGCATGCGTGTCTCAGTCTCCAGAGATCCCTCACAGCTACTGGCATTTTTACATTGCATCATGTCGTTGAAAGTTCATGCCTGTTACATTTAGTGGAATATGATTCCTGCGTGCATATTATTTCCATCTTGTAGCTCATCTTGATGAGGAAATTGAACTTACATGCTTTCAGCTGCAGTAGGTATGTGATAAGAATCCTCCATCCTGACCACAACCACTACTGCCACCACCGCCGCTGCCACAGTGTTTCTAAGAAATAGATCACCTCCAAATATTGTGTTATGTAACCTTTAAACAACTGCAGATTTCGCTCTATGCTTCGTTTTTTAAGAGCCACGGGACCACAAGCGTGCCTGGAGGCCAGATGCAGATGATGGTCTGTTAGTTTGCGGACCCATGGTCAGGCCATCGTGATGACATTAACACTCCAAGAATGTCTGTAGCACTCATTCTCAACCATCTTTCCACCCTCAGCTCCAGCAGTCTAGGCTAATTCTCCCCTGCAGAATGTGGATTGTTATGAAGGATTACTTGTACAGTATGTTTGTTAAACCACAGCACTCACTCTTTAGGTAAGCCTTTCTTTTCTTTGTGGTCTGTGAAACTCCTCCTCCTTTTTTTTTTTTTTTTTTTTTTTAAAAACCTTTAGGATGAAGCAAAACATTTAAGATTTTCCTTTAGTCACCAAGCACTTTTGGTGTAAACATCTCCTGAGCTGTGTGTGACAGGGTGTCAGCAGCGAGCTATCAGCTAGTTTGGACCACTGGAGCAATGCTATGCAGCATCGGGGAGTGGAAGTGAGGACACATGAAAAGAGATTTTTCATGCATCAAAGAAGTCCCTCTGGATATGCTCATGACATTCACAACAGCTTCAAATACTGTGAGGGGGGTCAAGCTCACTTCCATTGGCTCAATCTCAACGCCCGATTCCAGTCTCTCCTCCTCCTTGCCCTCTTTCTCTCTCTGACCTTTTTTTGTGTGATTGCAGCCCTGATGTGACGAGGGTTTCATGAAAGAAATATTTAGACAGATCATAAGCTTGAGCCCGGGCTTTGAAGCCCACGATGGTGGTGTTGACAGCAGCTCCTGGAGCGCCTAATTAGGCTGCAGAGACTGTACCTCTGTGTGGGCTTCTCTGATGCAACTCAGAAGGCACCCTGCTAATGCTACCACGCTGTAACACTGTGGAGATAAAGCTGGCAAAATAACTGATTAGCGTTTACAGTGTGTCACTTGCATCTCCAAGCATGGATGTCCAGTCGGGCTGTAATTGCTGGCCGCTTTTGTGAATAGCCCGGAAGAGAAGTTGTTAAGTTGTTAGTACACTGATCGTAAATTTGAGGTTGGCAGAGGTGCAAAAACTGGGCTTGGCGTATCCCTCATGTTAGATGTATAGCCTGCTGTGCTGGTCATAAATCTTGGCTCGAAGTTCCGTCTTGATAAAATATCAGTGGCAGGAAAGTGGAATGGCTGTCGCCTGTAAAGCCAGCTTTCTGTATGGAGCCCCACTCTGCTGGGCTTGTATGAATTAAACATGGACCTGAGCCATTATAAATGACAGGGTCAGAACAGCCAAATAGGGATGTTGGAAAAACAATGCGACCAACAGAATCTATCATCTCTGCCAGGTCAGTGAAACTTTGTCTTGTAAGGCCAAGTCAGCAACTATAAGACTGCAGCTCCAGTGAACACTCGAGTTCTGAAATGAACAGAGCCTCATGACAGTAATGGTTGGAGAGGAGAGGAGTGCAGTGATGTCGGCTGTTTGCTGTGCTATTACTTCTAGGTATGTTATGATAATCTGAAAGAGGCTGCTTATCCACCGTTTATTAATTAATACAAAAGCAGTTCAGTATATTCGTGACAGGCTGTTCCTTCTGTGATACAAACCTGGTCATTAGGTTTTGTGAATGTAGAATAGGAGACAAATGTGTGGTTAAATATAAAGATCAATGTTAGACTTATATTTAGATATTTCCACATTTACTATTAATCCTAATGATTTCTCGGGTTGCAACCATGCAGTGTATAAGATATGCACTTATTCTCCGTGATGAGGAGCTGTTGTGAAGCTCAAAGTGTTTGGCTCTGGCCACATGGAGCATCTGGAGCAACGTGGAGGTCTATGGACATCGACTATGGAGGTATCCTCAGGTGGCCATTGGCTTCATTATTTCTCACCAGAAGCTGCCGCTTGGTTGCAAATAACAATCATTTTAATTATCAATTAATCTCCACATTATGTTATCCATTCATCTTTTGATTATCTATAAAATGTTAGAAAATAAGGACGAATGCCCATTGCAATTTTCTTCAGATGTTTTGTTTTCTCTGAGCAACAGACCACAACTCAAACACATTCATCACCATGAAATACTAAAAGAAACAGCAAATAATTGCATTGAAGAAGAAGAAACTGATTTTTTAAATGTTTTTGTTGATCAACAAAATAGATTTATTTATTAATAGTTTTCGTTCTGATATCTCCTTTTTTACGGGGGACTGTGGTTCAGCAGTGAGCAAGGTCGTCCTTCAATCAGAGGATCGCAAGTTCGATCCCCGCCTCCGCTATATCATGTTGATGTGTCCTTCGGCAAGACACTTAACCCCAAATTGCTCCTGTAGCTGTGCCTACTGTGTGTGAATGTTAGTTAGTCCTGATTGGCAGGTGGAACCTTAGCTCCTCCCATCAGTGTATGAATGGGTGTGAATGGATGAATGATGACAAGTAGTGTGAAAACGCTTTGAGGGGTCGGAAGACTAGAAAAGCGCTTTAGTGCAGGTCCATTTACCATTTTATTTTATTTCAATTAGAGTTGAAAAGAAAAGTCCAATAATCATTTTTTAAATATATTTTGTGAAACAAAAATGCTGAAAATTCTCATTATTCAGCTAAATAAATGTGAGTATTTCATAATGATTGGGTCAAGCTCAGCTCCTGTCCAATGTGTTTTTAATATCTATGTATTTGTTGCAACAGCCTTAAATGCACTGGTATTGTTTCCTCTCTGGGAACTGGTTTCTCTCCTGCCTCCAGCCTCTCCCCCGCTGATGAGCAGGACTTCGGGTGCCAAGAGTCTGGTGGCTCCATCCAAGTCTCTCACCGGGTAAAACTCTGACTCCCTGTTTGTTTCATATGCCTGAGCTTTGTTATCTGGACTAGGAACAGACACATTGATGAAGTGGACCCTTGGAAAACAGTGGAAGTTGACCAGAACACATCTGTCTCTCAAGTCGTGGAAATAAACCAAACAAATGTATAATTAACAGGCAGACCGGGGTGATCCTTACTAAGCTTGGCTGAGCAGTAAACACGGTTGGTTCTGTTTAATCCTGAGACATAAACAAATTACAATAAAGGAAAATAAATCCTTTATAAGATTCCCTATCATTTACCAGCTAAGTTAGCTTGATTTGATCCTGGATCCATGCCTATCTGAGGCTTTTGCTGGAGCATTTTGCTTGACCTTAATGTGCAAAAGTATAGGCTGACTCAAAGTTAAATTGAGTTGAATTTTGTTTACTCCATCACTGAATCCACCAATAATAATAATAAAATAATAATGTACACTTTTATTAATCCCACAGTGGGGAAATTCTTCAGAGCTACGTTGCAGTGATTGTGGTTTTTAAAGAAGAAAAATGTGGACTATCACCAACAGCTATTGGTGTTTGAAAGATACCTGTGCTGAATAATACTACTACTAATAATAACTCTTTTTTTACAGTACAAATAACTTTAACTTTATTCATGTCAAATCCATACGTTTTAGGGTATATAAAATGTTTTAAACAATTAAAACACACACCTTTCCTCTCTTGTTTTGATCTGTAGTTTTGAGTTCAGATAACTGTTTTATATGGGACATATATATGATTCGGATAAGATATCTTATCCGAATCATATATATGTCCCATATAAAACAGTTATTTCACTGTAAGATGGTGTGCCAATTCCACCTCACATTACCATGATTTCAAAATAAGAGCATGCAGCTGCCCAAGCAATATTGTAAATCAATACACCAATTGTATTTTAAAAGCAAGATAATCAGGTGATGATTAACAAGAGATGTTAGCTCTCTTGTATCATAACAATATGGAGATTTGTCAGTCTAGCTAAAGATAGCTGATTGTTGGTGTGTTAATGTTATTAATATGGAACTGGTCATGTAGTTGCATCTCAGACTGTAACTTGCTTTCACAATAAAGATTCTCTAAGTCGAGTGAGAAGCACAACATTTCATTTTAGATAGACTACGTCCTTAACAGGATATACAATCTCTGCATACATCCTGGCATTTCCTCAGAAAGGCGTGCTGAAGTGTCCCTGAAGTGACAGTATAAAGCTCTATAATAATAATAATAATAATAGTCCACCAACAACAAAGATCTCTTTTCATCCCTTGACTTTCATCTTCTCTGCTTTTATAAATCCAGTCTCTCTCTCTCTTACAAAACACTCTAAAAAACATCCAATTGTACATTGCCAACCAAACAGATTCCTTCGTTGATTGTTGAGCAGACACACAGGCCAGCTGGAAAGTTTCCCCTTTAGATTTGGCCCTGAAGACGGAGGAGTAGAAACGTTGGTGGGGTAACAGGGTGGCAGGGTAGCCTTGCTCTCAGAGATACCGTTCCCAAAGCGAAGGGGCAAGGACTTGAGTTTCACTCCACCGCAAATGCAGGATCACCCACAGTCGTGTGGAACAATTCTATTCTAACCTTTGGATTACGATGATTTAACGTCTAATCATATTACAACTACATGGAAACATCTACTACAAAGTGAAAAATACTGAAGGCGGCCAAAATAGTTGGTCAGGCTAACACTGTCTTAGTTCTTATATAGATTATACAAAGCTTTTCCTTTTCTGCTGTAAAATCTTTTATAAGTGTATCACACTGTGGGTGTCCTCCAGTGTTAGTATGACTGTATCTCTCACATTCTTCCTTGTCAGATAGACTATCGTCTAGTGTGGTCTGAAAGGTAAACAGGACCCAGGGGGGTCCGGGGGCTCCAGTCTGTATTCTCTCCTCAGTGTCAGAGTCAAGTGTCGGCTAATGGAGGCTGTCAAGATCTCTGTAGCCTAAAACCACCTGCCTTGAGAGGCCTTGTGTGTAGATGTCAAGTCACTATAGTAATACCCAGCAGCCCCACAGCACGACTCAATACCGGGCAGTCACACTTGATTTATACACTAAGTAGAGAGTGATAAATGCGACAATTAATCTTAATTAAGCTTTGGTAATCCTGTCAGAACTCTATTAACTGCGACTTGTGTGACTTCTAAATTGAAAATGCCTCTGTGTCGACTTGGTCAATATGGTAACAGGTCTGCCATCATTTGAGAAGCAACTATGTGGCGGTATTCTAATGTTGTTGTGTTAGCAGTGTTAGCTGGGAGCCGCCGGCTATGCTGTCACCATGTTGAGAGTCATGGGGAGTTAATCCTTCTGCTCTGACAATCGAATTTAGCTCCTGTAAGATTCAGTAACTAAACTACTCTTTTCTTACCTCAATAACAACAGCGAATAGCAACTTCATCAGGTTTTCGCTCGTCAGTAGCAAATCACAGCTACGCTATGGCTATCATGTTTACATTTTGTTATTGTATTGAAACTACAACACATTTTCAGCCCCATTTATTTTCTGTACTTATAAGCAAATATATGTTCCACCTCCAGCCTTATTTATCTAATGTGACCGTCAACTCTGACCGGCTACCTACTGAGTAGCATCTTTGTGTAATATCAACAACTCTTAGATATTTGGGACGTTATTATAAAAAAAAAATATGTAGATAGAATCCCATAATCTAAAAACTTAAAAATGTAAGCAAGGTCACACATTAATATTCATGCACAGTAAATAACTAGTTCATTATTAAAAAATAAGAGTATTTCAAAGGTATTGGGAGAAGCCATGTTACACTGCAGTGACATGCCATTAGTCCATTTATTTGTATATTGGTGAATGAATGGACTTCTAGTTGCTTTAGCCAACATTCACCCATTCACACACACACACACACACACACACACACACACACACACACACACACATTCATACACATGCTGCCATGCAAGGTGCCCCCTGCTCATCAGATTATATTCTAACTAACGACTGATCTTCCAAAATACAATATAGAACCACTCTATACTCCTGAGCCACACCCGCCATAGTGTTGTTTTATTACACCTTTCTGAGACAATTAACTCATGAGTCAGATAATTTGTTCCTCAAGATCTATAACCTCTCTCTGCTCACTCATGCTGCAGACACACTGCTGGTTGACTGAACCTGGCTCTCAACTGGCATCACCAGCAGCTGTTATGTAAGCTGGAGAGTGAAGCAAAGTAGCTGGTGCATGCTCAAAAAGTCAAGTAGTTGTAGCTGGAGAGCATTTACAACTTAAGTTAATTGTATTGTCTTTAATGTATCCTGTATTAATTGAGGCTGGTTAGCTGAGCATGCATTCTCTTTTACAGCCGTGCACTGGTTACAGAGTGGGAATCGATGTCAAAAGAACAGACAAACATAGAGCAGTTATAGGTATGTATGGAGGGATTATTGCCCATCTTGTAGTTATGGAAGAGTATACATGTTTTGATTTGAGGTGGTTTTGCAGATGACGTCAGTGTGCTTACAGTGAAAGCTGTCTCTCCTATATCACTTCTAGCATGGGCTCCATAAGCATCAGGCAATTATTGTAGTGAGTTAAGTATGGACCAGAGTTCCAAAATTGAGATATAAGATGGTAATTTTCCGACTGGGGCTTTTTAGATGAATAAACACCAGCGGTCATTATGTCTCTCAGTCGGGGAGGACCAACCAACCTTCCTGTATAAAATGCAGTAGTGAGTGTTGTGATTATCTCCAGTAATGAACGTGACCGTGTCTACAAAATGAGAGGAAAATTCTTTCAATAATCAATTTTCTACAACTCTACAGCAAGAGAATGCTGCTTCTGTTTCTTTACATAAAGCCCAACTTTCTTTTTCTAATTTTGACAAGGTTGTCTGTATTAAAACTAAGCTTCTTGTCAAACCGGGCTACCCTCAGACTCAATAATAAAACTTGCAATGTGGAGCCCCATTGTCTTTGCACCTGAAGGTTTAATGACTCTATAATTACCATATCTCTAAGAATATGTATGTACATGCTGGCATTTTTTCAGCGAGATCAAAGGTCATGCTCAGCCATGTTGTAGTTCAAAGCTCTAACAGAGATTAGCTTGCCCAACTAGCAATGGCATCTCAAGTGCAAGTGTTATGAAACTTGCCCGAAACACGGGGATAGGAAGCGAGGAGGGATGCCGTCTAGCTTTACCAACATAGAGAGAAAAGGTTCCTGGACATTGCCTGGTGTGGATACATAGAAGTGACTTTACACTGTACTCTATTCAAGATTGTAATACATAAAAGGGTTTGGTAGTTATAGCTCTTATGATTGGGCAAAAATGAAATCAATGCTCCCTGTGTTCAATCAAATGGATTGCTCAATACATTTGCCAATGAACTGCTTAATCAAGCACACACAGTGAAGAGCCACAAATTAACTGAAGGGTCAGCTGAAGTGTAACTTCCACTTGATTGATGGACGTTTTTTTTTAGGTGGGTATAATAACACCTGAGTGCGTGTATGCTGAATACTTGTCCCACCACACCTTGGGTCAGCCCAAGGTCAGTGAATGAAATCACATGACGTCAATGTCTCCTACAGAGCACACTACACAGCAAGTGTTTCTCCTTTCTCGCGCAATGGAAACTCCATACAGTCATGATGGATCAGCAAAATATTCAGCCAAGGCCAAGGAAACTTGAAAAGTGAGAGTGTGTTCTTCCCAGATGGTGTGCCTTCTGTTTCCGCCAAACATGACGTGTGTGTGTGCCCTCAGCTGCACATGTGAACATATATAATTTGCTTTCATAAACATGCAAATAATGCTGCATGCTTGATTTGTCACACACACTCAGCCATGGTTAATACATCCATCCACAGGCGTGCGTTTCTTTATCAGACTTAGTCTTCAGATTCTTGAGCAGTTAGTTAGTCTGTAGGTTTATCTGGCTGCTGAGGCCAACAACAAGAGCACTTTCCTCTTGCACTGGAGAAATAACAAGCTGCGCTGGGTTTTCTTGCCCAGCACAGATTAGATCAGTGCCAGGGCCTGATGGTTTGGTCTCTCTGAGAGCTACAAGTCTTTGGCTTTTACCACTTGGACTATGTTTAGGCCCCCTCCCCAGGGAACTGTCCAGTTGAGGCCAAGCAGAGTGGAGGGCTGCAGGGAAAGTCCAAGTCCAACACACACAGGTCTGAGCACCAGACAGGAAATGACCTGGGCCTTTGGAAGTCATTAAACTTTAATCTGATACCACAGGGCTAGGACACACTTCAGCAGCTCACTTCGCACTATCCTGTGAGTATTTTCTTCAGTATTTCCAGTATTTTGGTTTTTGCTGCATTAGAGACTGTATTTGTTGTGTTTAATTTCCGACTGTGCCTTGTCTAAAGTATTAAATACGTTTATGCGTTATAAAATCCAGCCGATAATTCGGGTAAGAATGATTACCATATATTTTACCAATATACTTCAGAGAAAACATTATTATAATGATGTCAAATATTGATCAAATAGAAAGTAATCACACATTAAGTCTGAATGAGAATTGTACAATTGTTTCTTCAAGTTGTTGTGTGACAACAATGTTATTTGGATTCTCTTTAAGTCACTATATGGCACATCCCCCCATGCACATGAAACGGGTAGGATAGTGAGAGGAACAGTCCAGTGCAAAAAGGGGGTGTTTAAATTTTTAAACATATGCCATTTTAGCACTTTAATTATTGAAAGCTCCCAGTGAGCCGTGAATAACTTGTGCATAATGCAGACCCAGAGAAATGTTTCAGCACCATATATTCTGAGAAATTTAGCTCATGTCTGTACTCAGTGTACTGTAGTACTTATTACAGTTTCCTGAGAGAGAGAGAGAGAGAGAGAGAGAAAAACAGAAGCAGTTCGGGGTTGGGCCGTCACCGGGTTCAAAAGTCGACAAAATGTTTTGTCAACATGAAAAAAGATTCTTAGAGAAGTTGACTGTGATTTAAAACTGATTTATTCCTGAGTGCTCTTGTAGTTGAGTGACTACCATTGTTAATGTGTTGAAACTCAAAAACATTACAGAGCACACACAGGAGAATACAGATGCCATTGATGTCTTTAACCTCTCCGTAGTCCTAGATTTAAAAATAAAATACTTACTGACTGTAATGAAATATGAGAGCAAAAGTAAACAATGTTTAAAGTGCAACAAAGTTATATATATATTTTACTTTTGACTTAAGTTATCAGAAGTGTTTCTGCTCGGGGCAACTCAGACCAACAAATGTGTACCCCTCCTTCTCAATCACTATTTCAACAATAACATGTATCTCCGCTGGCTTTGCCTTTAAAGGGTAACAAGGATCTGTTGGTACAGAGTGACTGTGCACACGGTTCTTATAAACACTCCTGACACACGATCATGTTCAGTGTATCCCCGGGCACACACGCCTTCTGTAAATTGAACCAAATCTCTTTTTCTCTCAACAAAAGAGGAGTCAGACAAAACTCTCATCCAGTAACAGGGAAAGAGTAAAGCTTTGATTCAAGAAATTACTTTTTTTTTTTGGAGATTTAATGCCTTGAAACATAGTCTGAAGTTTGGTGGTTAATTAAACACACGGACACCCCTCTCTGCCAACTCAGAATCTCTGTTAAAACAAAGTTCTGCCTTTACATGATATGCTTTTGTTGTGCTGCTGCTAACTGACAGTATTATATGTGTGCCCATTTCCATAGCAATCTAGTAAACATATTTAGGGGTTGAGTACTTGGCCAACTGACGGAAAGTGACTTGACACGAGAGCATGAGGGAAACCATTGTCGGCTAACGTGGGGAGGATAAAGTGCTTCGGCAAACATGAGAAATGTTAGCATTGTCACCGCCATCCGTTTAACATTTTAGCCAAAACGCCTTAAATGTCTCCGTTTTCCTGGGCGGCACCTTGTGGGTTTTTGTGACTCAGTAATGCTTGGATTGCAGAAAATGTGAAGATGGGGGAAAGTTTGCTGTTTTACTTAGCTTTTTTACCTACAAATATAAAGGTGAGGTACATGCCCTCGCTCTTTTTTCTCCTTCGGTCCACCTCGACAGCACATCTGGATCTGCAAAGCTCATTAGGCAATTTTAACTGCTGCATGGGGGTCAAGCTTTCACTTATGAATGCCATGATGTTTCATGTCATGCTAGACATATGCTTGGATCTATGAAACTATAACAGGGTGTTACGGAATTATCCAGTCGGACGTATTTCATTCCTTTGTTATGAGATGCATAATTAATAAGTCTTTAGGATTCTGCTGTGTTCAAACTTAAAGCTTATAGCACATATTGTTCTCGGCAGAGGCTCATGAGCGGCAGAGATCATGTACGATTTTTCCCTGATGTTTACAATGCTCAGGCTTAACAAAATGACAACTGTAAGCTGTTAGAGAGGTTTCTCATTTTTGTCAGTTTACTTAAGGCAGCCTTTCCTCCATTAAATGACGTCAGACCGCCACCGGGAAGACTAAATAGGGCTTTTTAAAGTCTGTTGCCGTCACGCAGTTCTTAATGGGAGACTTTGAGTCCTTCCTCCTCCTCAGTTGATGAAGGGAGAAAAGTGAAGGGGCGAGATGCTTTATATTCTCAATTTAAGAGGCAAAAATGTTGCCTTAAAAGTCTCTGTTCAGTGCATCAACCATGTAGGTGTTTCCCATAAAATGTTATTGATAGAGAAGGGAACAAGAGTGGAGAGTGAGAGTTTGTAAATGGAGGCCTCATTCTGGCTGCTTCCTCTTGAGGGACCACACACTTTATAGATCACTTCCTCCTCTTCTCTTCTCCAAGACAGGCCTGACGTGTGCCGGCGCCATGCTCTGTGATGGCAACCAGGATAAACGGTACAAACAGCGGGGGATACATGGCAGCTTAAAAGCCTCTGTTCCAAATAAAAGTCACGCAAAAGGCAGAGAGAGGGGCTGTCAGAATCTAGAGATGAAGACCAGCCATGTGAGATCCGAGCTGATGGGACAGAGCCCGGGACGAGGCTGAGTGTGCGTCTCCTGCTTCTTGGGGACAGGAAGTCTGCGCTGGTGTCCTGTCTTCCCTCTGTCTCTGTGTCTCTGTCTGCTTTTTAAAAGCGCCAACCCTCCAAAGGTCAGCCAACATCGAGCTGAAGTCTCACTCTCTCTCTTTTTCATCACGGGGCTAAATCGTGTTTTACGGTAAATCACCTGACAAGTGATTCAGAAAAACGGACTTATGAATGTCTAAAGTTTGGAGGATTTGTCCCCAGGAGAGGAAAGTTGACTTGCATGCTTTACTGAAATCCCACAGCTGTTGGCTGATACGGAGTGGTAGCCTAAATTGTTCTGTAGGTTTTCATGCTTGATGAGTGTTTGTGTCTGGACTTTGAAAGACCAATAGCTTGTTATTTGGATTCCTCTGTGAGTGAAGTCCTCCTTAAGCAGCTCCTCGTAAACCTCAGTGCACAGAATGTATTTGTATAATCCGCATGTCAGGTAACATGAGTCTGTAATGTCAAAAGACAACATTATATAGAAATGGTGATCGTTCGTTCACCATAAACCACTTTTTAAACTTGCATTGACAACTGTTATTAACAGCTGACAACATTTAAAGTCGATATGGAAAACATATTAGCAAACAGACACAGAGCTACATTATCATTCATTTGGAGTTGGTGAATATTAATATATCCAATAAATAAAAAAACTTCTTTTAGCTCTGTTTTTGGTCTCTACCAACTCCAGAATGAAATATCTGTCTCTTTAGCTGCTAAATGTTCCACTGTGTTCACCAGCTGGTTGCTAACTTTCTTAGTCTGACATTTTGTGCTGAGCAGGTAGTTACATTTTAGAGTTTTTTTACGGCTGCCTTCAGCTGCTTAAAGCAGTGCTGAAGAGAGCAGTGAGAGTGAACCAAACCAGTACAGTTGCCGTGATCCATTATTGATATTGAACTTGTTTGCTTTAACAATATACAGTTTATGGGATTGCGTTGGACTAATGCATCAACCGGTTTTCAACAGGTCTCAGATTATTTATCACATTTTGTCACTACGAAGTGAAAACGTAGGTCTCTAAAATATAAATTGCTCAAAGCCTTAAAAACAGTAATTTCAAGCTAAAAGCAGTCAAAGTATTTTTTTGACTTCATCCAGTTGGATCGGAAAGAGTTTCATCAGTCATGGGATTTTGTCATCCCATAAAGGTCATTGTGATCTTTCAGTTGAAGTAAATCATCACAGTTTCTCCCAACAGTGATGTATGTTTGAGGGTTGTTCCAAGTTATTAGTTACTTAAACAAACAAAACAAAGCCAACGTATTTTTGCAGTCAATAAGAATCCGACTAATTGTTTGTGATTATGCTTTTGGAAAAGGTTGACCATAACCCTCATCCTTTTTTCTCGACTGGAAAGTTGCCGTGGAGCACTTTACCCATGACCCCCTGTTTCCTTAACAAGTGAATAGAGCCTAAGGATCGTTTTCTGGGCCTGAGCTCCCAGCAGCATTCCTCATGTTTAGGAAAACATGTAAACTGACGTCGAAAAAAATAGAAGTGAGCAGTCAGCTCCCTTGGCGTTTCTCGCCTGGCCCAGATGCACATATGAAAGCTGACTTTTGTGTGCTGGACAACTCTCATACAAGGTGGACGGACGGTGTTTTTCCTGGCATGTCTTGAACAAACAAGGACCAATTACCAAGGGCTGCCTGGTGTGTGGAGCCACAATCTACAGTTCTATTTTGCATTATTTGAGAAGGTATTAGGAAGTAAATCTATACTCCACAGAACAAGAGAGACAGAGATATATAATACAAGTTTGTGCAGTTTCCCTGGGTTAGCATAAACCCCAGGCCCGAGCAGATATCTAATGTCTAAGACAAGCAGCACGTCCCACACCAGCTCGCTGCCACATGGTCTGAGCGAACTGTGGTGGCAGAGCAGCTTTGAAAACTTTGACATCAAATATTCAATACATGCAACTCCCCTGCATATATATATATATATATATATATATATATATGCAATACAATTTGTGGCTCCTTTTCCATTCAAACTTTGGAATTACATTATTCATCTGGGACGGTGTTTCAACTTTCTCTCTTTCTCTGCCCACGGTGCTCCCACCCACACCAGTGACTTAAGTACCGTCTTCTAATTCAATCCCACTATTCTTCCTCATCATTCTCCAAAAACTGAGCCCCACTTTGTGGATATGTTCTGTGCACACTAGTGCACGTTGGGGGACATGTGAAACATGTTTATCTTAACATGCCACATTGATATAAGATGAGTAACAACATGTATAGTTGTGTTATATGTAAGAAACAATACCACACTGTCAGTGTTATAATGTAATATATTATATTATTGGGCTAACTGGAAATATTTTGTGAACTGTTTGTTAGTCTATTCTATAACAATGCATCATATTTTATGAGCTCATTGTGTGTTTTTTAGGTAAAATCTTAATTTTTAAGCTAACTAGGCGCTATACCTTGGAGATGGAAAATAGTATTTAATTCTGCAATGTAATGGTGTACAATTCTAAAGCATGCAATAGAAATTGTGATACATTCCACCTCTGACTATATGTTTATGTTGTGATTAAACTTATAATTTGACCTTTTAATAAATAACAACCATCAAAATGATAAAGGTTCCTTCTCAATCAGTTTTATGCCCATTTTCATAGATTGTATAGTTGTTCAATAAAGTTTTCAACAAATATATATTTCATTTGAAGTCTGTCAAAGGACTTCCAGTTTGCGTTTCTATTAATGAGACGTTGAACATCCAAAATATTTTAATTAGCAATGGTTGGGCTAAAGAGTTTGTGGTCCATCGGTTAAATGTAATTCCGGAGGAAATATTCAGAGACACTTTTTCTGCCATGAAAACGAGCAACAGCTAAGATACTGAATCGAAACCAAAACAACTATTCACAGTCTCTGTACCGTATTTTTATTTAGTTTTCAGAAATTCATCTGCTATATCCCTGTGTGCATGTGTGTGTGTGTGCGTGCGTGTGTGTATTTGTATTAGTTTGCATGTGTCTGTACTGTATATAGACACCTGTTCTGGAGTGACATTTTATAACCCTTCTTCTAGTTACAGTTTGCCGTGTGGAGAGAGTCAGCAGTTTTATTTACAACAAACACAGGATACAGAGACAGCCTTTCCTCTTCAACAGTAGACTAGTGGACTGTAAACAGTGGGTTATTTTAGTTCTCCATTCATCTGCAGATCATTTTCTCTATTAATTGGAATTTTCTTGTTTTGTATGACAAACAGTCCAAAACCCCCCAAAAGATATTCAGTTAACTATAAGTTAACTGAAATCCAAACATTTGATAAACTGGGACCATCAAATGTTTGAATCATCAACATTTCTGTAGATTAATCTTCTGTTGATCGATTAATCATGTTATTGTTGTAGCTCTATAGATCACATATTCTTGTATTTGCCATAAAACCAGAGGATAATTACAGTTTGCTTGCATTAAAGTGTCATCATCTTTGGCTCGAGCATTTTATCTCAGTAGATATAGATTATAAAAAATGAATACAATTGTATCGAGACATCTAAATCTTGTCGCTCTCTTGTGCCAATGACTCCCTGGATTGTACATGATTTAAATTGGAATATTGATGGGAACATTTTGGTGGATGTTGAAATCATTGACCCAGACTCATAAATAATGCAGGTGGCTCTGCTGTAGGTTCCTTCTCTGTTATTGCCGGACTAATCACAGTCAGGGTACCAACGACAGGTCAGATCCATGTTTCTAAAGGGAAACAAAGCTTGTTTATTGCTGCGGGTGTCCAGCCTAGAAGGCCCCTGTTCTGTGGACAACTGTGTGTACACACTCGGGCAGATAAATGACTCTGTCAGGAAGTGTGTGTGCATGTGCTTGTCTGTGTATATGATGGCGGGAGACGGGTATCCACAGCACCTTAGAGGAAACTTGGCCATGAGCCGACCGTTGCCCATGAGGGCGGGTAAAGGCGCAGCTACAAACGCTGCCTGTGAACATGAGGCCCAAAGTGGGCCGGTCTGTTCTAGTTCTTCATGAAAGTTGAAGTCTGGACTCAACTTCCTCCACGTCGAGCTGGAGATCAACGGAACAGAACATGAAGTGTATCAGCGTTTCTGTTTTGGGACAACTTAAAGGGGACACCGACACGATCGATTACGACGAGGAGGTCGACGACGACAAACACGACAACAGGAAGCAGCATTTTAACGGAGAGGAAATCATTCAGCGGGAAGAGGACCTCATCGGCTTTTTAGGAAACCGACCATCTGGATCTGGATCCTAGCTCCGGGTATTAATTTGTGTCTTCAATGCTCACATAAACATGAAGTAAAATCAATAAAAATATCACAACCTCTTCTTTTATGGTTTTCTGCAGCACAACTTCTTCGTCTATGGTGTCCTGCAGCACCACCTCTTCTTCTATTATTTCCTGCAGCACCACCTCTTCTTCTATTATTTCCTGCAGCACAACCTCTTCTTCTATTGCTCCAATCCCAATCTCCACCCTTACGGACTTTGAAGTGCGCTCCTGCTAAGTCCGTGAGGGTTCAGGGCTGTCCCACTGTCAAATCGTTGAGTGTTTGGCTCGAGCTCACGATAACGCACCTCTTCTCCCACTCTGAAAAAGTGGGAGTCAGCATTAGATGCCGACTTTGCCAAAGGTAAATACCCACAATTCATTGCAATGTGATGTTAAACACGCAGTTACCAATAGAAGCATGGAGACGTAAAAAAAGGTAAACAAAGAGGGGTCACGTGGGTGTTCATTACGATAAATTATATTTATACAACAACATTAAGGATTAAAGATGGAACATAAAAACACATGAAATCAGAGAAATGCAAACAGAAATGATATATATATATATATATATATATATATATATATATATATATATATATATATATATATATATATATATATACACATGCATATAATCATCACAGATGTATTCATCAAACATTGGGATTGGGACATTATTTCCTGCAGTCTTCATTCAGTGACCAATGACACTTGGTGTATTTATTCAGCTCCGAGACGCAATTACGACTTAATATTATTACGAAGCATTAATATTTACCGACATTAAAACTATGTAGAAAAAATTAAAACAGAAAAAATAAGAATAATGAGAGAAGCACGAGAAAAATAAATCTTAATAGTGAAAGGAGTAATATACACGACATTCAGAGCCTTTTAATCCCGAGCGGCCCCTTTGAATCATAAAATATCATATGATTCATATTCATATGTTTCCGGACCTAGCGATCTGTAGCTAAGTGCTAGCAGACAAAGCGAGATGACAAAAAAGCAAGCAGATTCCACACATGCACACCAATGCCAAACACAACGTAAAGTTGTTTCCATCACTCTCTTCAGCCTCTTCTCTTTTCCTCTGATTTAGTTTTTCAACTCTGAATCACGCTGTAACTGCATTACAATTCCTGCCAAAGTGTGATCAAACAGACAGCTCCTTTTGATGGATAATTATATTTAGGATTATTGAAAGCTATTTACATCCAGATTTGCCTGAAGTGTAGATCAAGTGTGAGTTAGGTCATCAGTTCATTGTCATGCTGGATATGAGTAGAGCATGCAGGGTGAAGGGGTTTAGTGTAAACAACTCTGCGGGACATTCACACTTCCTGAGTATACATCAGATCTGTCAGCCACAGTGCCAGAGGCCTGCGTAGGTCATCAGATGACTGCCCCCCCCCTATGCTGCCCTCAACATCCAAACCAGATGTCTTATGAACTGCTCCTCATAAAAAAAAGATTCCTCTTTCACAATGGACCGTGACATTGCCAAATAGGGTGAGATGGTTACGTGTGCATTCCCCAGTCGTTAAAATTCTTATGGGTAATTCAGAATGGTCTCTAGACGTGTTTGTAGGGATGACCAGGATTTTCTATCCACAAAGATTTTGTCCGGACATGCTGCTTGCAGTGGGTTCTGAGAACTGTAGTGATACATCTTCATCTGAACCAGAACGTTTCATAGGGGGAAGATGCAGGTTATGATGAGTTTCATTCGTAGCCATTGACAGTTAGCAGGAAAACAAGGGCAGCTGTTGGCTTTCACAGCATGAATGTAATTTATGTCTTGTTTTCCAGCCATCACATAACCTGCGTCACTTCACATTATATTACCGCACAGAGATATAGTTATCATAATGCATTTGCCTCTGAAATGTAAAAGAGGACCAACAATGCCACACCATGAGTGCGCCATGGTATGCTACATGAAAAATGAATGCTTGTATATCTCTGTTTTATGGCTGACTTCAACTCCTCTCTCCTTTGTCATGCTCTTATCTCCTGTTTGTAAAGAGGGAATGCTTCTGTTCCACTCATCCATGAAATAAACCAGTCAGACGAAGCAGTATTGTTTCAACTCTTCTAAAGAAAAGTTACCCATTGGCTTTGATAAGATGGAAAAATAAAAGACGTTGTCGCAGGAATCTGCTCCAACTTGGAGCCAGATGCTGCCCTATGTGATGCACTGCTTTGAAAGAGCTGTCTGGCACTCAGTGAGCATGTGCTGAGAGGTGATGGACAGGACCTGGCCTCCTCTTGCTCCTATCGCTCCCTGTTAGCGCTTCTACTCTTCCCGTGCCTCCTGCTAATCACAACCGACAAGGGATACAGGGCTCTGTCTACACCGATTGATAGAAAGAGTCCCGCTGATCTGTCTCAGCCGGGAATAATAAACACAGACAACATCAGCATCACAGAAATGAGTCCTAATGAACTCTTTCTCTGTTTTGAAGGATGCAGCAGGATTTCCATCAATGAATGAAGGACGTGGAGCTGCAAAAGCAAGAGCGTGGCACGGCAGAGCGTTGTCTATTAGAACGCTCCGACCTCATTTAGACTCTGTGAGAAGACCAGATGTTGAAAAGCTTCAGGGTTAAAGAAAGAGAAGTTACGGAGTCAAGAAACTATACAGTATGTGCGTCAGCTTCTTTGTGTTTGTATCAGCAAACGTGGGCGAGATTACACATGCTTGCTTGGCTGTATATGTCTACACTGTATATGTGAGAGGTTGTGATCCCATGAGAGCGTTACATCTGAGGGTACACGTGTGCCTCCTGAACTGTGATGTACTTCATCAGTGACACATAAAGCGGGATGAATATTTCAATGACCCGGTAAAGTGGGGGCATCGGGAGTCAAGCTGGAGGGCAACCACAATTTCAGTTTGCAAGAAGAGGTCCCATTTCTCTCATCAGCATCTATATTCTTCTCACCAGTTACAGATTAAATCATGGCAAGACTGTTTAAAGCCCTCAAGTTGGCTTGGCCACCAAAACCACAAATCCAAATGCACCCACTGCGATAAAATATGTCCGGAAATATGCCTAAATATACCATATTTAGTAGAAACTCACTAGGAAAATATAGGTCAACTCCATGTTATACAAAAACAGGTTTAGTTGCTTTTTCAATACAAATATGAACAACATAAGCATTGTTTATATACATACAGTATATATAAAATAGTTTAAACAAAAATAACTCAAAACAAAAAATGTTGAAGAGAGCAGACCAATCTACACATAAGTCAGATCGAATGAGGACAAGCCTGCCGGGCTGTGTGGGTGAAGATATGAGGGGTTTAATTGCTGCTGCACTATCTTGCTCCCTGCGTGGAGTCGGAACTCGGGGGTGTGAATGAGCTGGAACTCGCGGCTGGTTGGAGAGCCGGTGACAAACAGTCCGGATTAGCTCCTCAAAACGCAGAGCAAAAACCTGACGGACTCTACATCAAACTGCGGAAATTCCTCAGCAGCGTTCATCCTCGAAAGTAAAAAAAAAAGAAAGAAAGGCGAGCCACTACTTTGTTTTCAGGGGAGACCGGGAAGTGGCCAAACAATGGACAGGGGGAGCGCGTTTTATTGCTCACGGAACGGGACAGATGTTTTGTAAAGACCGGGCCGTGGAGGAGCCACACAACGAAGAGAAGGACGGCACACGTCAAAGAAACGGCGCTGCACAAAGGAAGGAGGGCATCGCAGGACGCGTGTGAGCATTGGAAGCAGTGCCCTAGATCTGAATAACTTGTGAGTTACTCTGGCATTCAGGCTCCTTTCATGGCGTTTCTCGACCCTGCACCTGGACAAACAACGGGAATGCGGTTGGTGGCACTACATCTCCATGCGTAAATGGAGACCCATCGGCGCATATTCGCTGTGCTTTTTCATTATGCGTACAATCAATTCTGGTTGTCACTAACTCTTGCCCTGTCCCATGACCACACTGCTACATATGCATTATAGACTTCCTCATACTTCATATCTACCATGAGCGATGGCGATGCCTGCAGAATCTGACAGTACCGGTGCGCAGAGCACTCGTGAAAAAAGCTTCAGCGCACCGGATCGCAATGGTTATGTGAAAACATGTGTCATCCCACTGAGCAGTGACCGAGATTACGAGTCGTGGGTGAGGCTAATGTTCACCAAAGTATGGAGTTCCCAGAGACTCCGGAGTGCGGTGTGTGTGGGGTCGCTCTCGGTTTTCCTCGCTCTGTTGGTCAAATGTGCAGACTGGAGAGCTGAAGCCAGCAGCAGCAGCGCTGACAACAGCCTCTCGCATTCATCTTCTCCCCTTCACTTGGTTTCAGGCTGCGCGGCGGAGCTGTTGCAAACTTGCTGGAGTGTTGTTTCCCCTTTGTTCACCCTCGTGTGTGCCTTCTTTTGGGTCGGTGTCTACTTAATCCGCTGCGGAGTTCTCATCCAGAGCGCCCTCTCCCTCCTCACCGTGTGCCACCTGGGCGCAGCAGCCGCGTGGTCTCTCCTGGACGGGACAGATGAGCAGCTGTTTTCGTTCACGACAGCGGCCGTGGTCGTGCTCATCTGCGTGGCCACCGGCGCACTCATGGTAGCGCGGCTGAATCAGGGCATATCTGTGGTGGTTTTCATTAGCCTCGTCAGGACTATCTCACTCTTCTCGCTGCACAAAGTGCGGGCCACTTGGAGACCGTACGTCGCGTACCTGGTTGGAGTGCTGGGCATCCTGCTGGCGAGGTATGCTGACAAGCTCCTTCCCAACCAAGGGAGACACAAGGAGGGCTGCACCCCCGTGACTGGAGCTAGGGAAGAGATCCCTGTATTTAAAAGGCGCAGGAGGTCCAGTTCTGTGATAGCCTCAGACATGGCACACAGTCAGTCCAACAGTAAGTCACATCGCCGGACCTCTCTGCCATGCATCCAGAGGGACCAGGTAAGAAGTTTCTGTCCCATTCAACTTTCCTATTTCTGCCTTGTTTTCTTCAATGACGAGTTTTGTGTTATGAGGCGAGGCGAAAGGAGGGAGCATTGGAATGGCAATAATAATTTTAAAAAAAAGGACTGTTGGGCTCTTATGACTAATTCGAATTTTCATAATTAGCATTTCTATTATTATTGGTATTATGGTTGTTAATGCATATCCTATTTAGGGTTGCATGTCATGTGTAGTGTACCACACAACAACAACAATAATAATAATAATAATAATAATAATAATATTGGTTATAATAATCACACAAATGATAGTAATAATTATAAGTAGCTCATTTTGTGTGTTTACATGTCATGCTCCTGTTTTACATCGCTGTGTGTTTTATACAATTTGTTTTTCTCTGATCTGCACACATCATCTTTGGACTAATATCTTTTTATATTATGTGGAGCCACTTGCAGCCATTTGAAGGCAAACATGGAATTATAACAATTTACAATACGTTGTATTCTTCTTCATCTTCTCAGTAACATTGTTATATACAGTAATGCTCCATTAGATTTTCTTTCATTAAAAAAAACACACACATTATCTCCTACTAAAATGAGGAATTAGGCCACATTTTCCAATTTTCTTCTCTAAAAACGTTGCACCCATTAGACCAAGGTGATGATTTATTAATGTAGATATATACAGTATAGTGTACATTTTGCATTTTGTTGCTGATTTTAGAAACAGCTTTTAAGTGCTGATGAGAAAGGGAAGCTGAGGACACGATGCCAATGATTCATCTCATCCCTCATTATTTATGTCATTCTTCAGATGATCTCTGAGCCACTGCCACAAAACTGACAAATGCATTATTATGTTTCTGTGCTGGACTTTAATACCACTTGCTCCTCATCACTTATCAGGGATTGCAGTCCTTAAACTCTAGGAATGTAGCAGCTGGCTTTTAAACCTCCTGTGATACTGATACACATGCATACCTGTGTTAAAAGGAGAGGAGCTGATTCATATCAGCTCCTCAGCCCTCCTTATGGAAAATCAATGAGCATGCTGAGCATGTGAATTGGAAACAGATTTTTGGAGTGATCAAAACTCTCGTTGTGACCTGTGAGTGCGGTCAGGTTGGAGATGAGAGGGTGCACTGTCGGCCCGGCCACTTGAAGGATGCCCTCAGCTCTCAGGGCCAGTTAGCGTTGTAGTGTGCTTGTTTGTTTTCCTTTGTGGTGTTACTCACACACTCCTGCAGACTCTAATCAGATAAGAAAATACTCTTAAAGTTAACACTTTTACACTGAAGCTTATTCAAGTGTCAATCATTATTAATATTTAGTCATTGGTTGCTGCAGTGGTGGAGTGAGTGGTGGATGCATCTTTGTTTTTTGAATGAGCGACGAGCTGGAACACATTTGGCTGTATAGTTTACATTGAAGAGTTACTGTATGTCTATAAACCAGATTGTTTTACACTATGCTGTGTTTTAAAGATCAATGTTGCAAGTGATGGAATGAAACAAATACAAATATGTATCGACATACACAAAAAAAATACTATTTTTACTGTACTCCTTTGTGCATATTTCTTTGGTATTGCATTAGATAATAAAGTTATAGCTTTGTTCTATACTTTATGTGATTATGCAATAAAAAACAAGAAGAAAACTAGATAAACACAAGTGTAAAAAAAAACGTGTTGAATACCATTGCTCTTGGATTCAGACTCCTTTACTTTAAGGGGTTCAAGATGGAATTACTCAGAGAACAATAAAAACAGCCCTAAAATTAAGACATTAGTCGTAAACAGCTACTATTGATGCAACTGTGGCAATTGACACATTTTTTTGTGCTTTAGATTTTTATTTCTTGCAGTAATGTCCCAATAAAAGCTGAGCGGGGATGGAACCACCGCACAACCAATGCGGCCGATATCATTCAAAGATGCTACACATTTCCAGCATCTCTGACTCTTCTCTGAATGACTCTGTCACCTTGGCCCGGCTGGAGCCCTCTGCCGATTGATGCTCTCTATTGCATGTTTCTGTTGTGTCACGTAGCGACAGCAGTGCTCTGGCTGTCTTGATAGTACGCAGAAGTCGAGAATGAAACGCATTTGCTCTCCTCTTTGGTGGCGGTGCTAAGCAGCTGAGCGGTCGTGGCCTTCCTGTAATTGAGACACACATGGCGGACATATGCCGTCTTAACCGTGTCTTGTCTGTGTGGTCTGTAATGTGTAAACAAGCCCATGCTGACCCACACTAGTCATCACCTCACTCACACGGGGCTCTGGCCTCCCTAAGGGGGGGGTCGACGCACATTTGGGGGGGCCACCATGCAACCGCCACATGGTGACTGGAACGGCGTAACGTGTCCAACTGACTCCTCCCGGAGGCTAACTGCAAGGCGGTAGGCTACTGCGGCCGACATTTCCCAAGTACCGCTTCTCAGTTAGATGATCTAAAGAGGCTGAGCGACGTTTGTGTCGTTGCTGTGTTTAATAGAGTTACGATGTTTTGACGAAGCTGTAAGAGCGCCGCAACAAGGAGTCCCTGTTGACGTGACGATGTTTGCATTAGTGCCGTGCGTCTGAAGTGGATGAAGAATAGTGCGAGGTTGGAGGAAGGATTACAGTTGATACTTCACTCTTTTTTTCTTCAGATTCTCCCACAAACCTTATAGTCTTATATAAAGGCTCTTCAGATTGATAATCTTTGTGTAGAAACAGTTTATTCAGAAAATAAATAGAGCAAAGAGGAATCCTTCTGTCTCCTCTTCCTCACAGGCCTTAAAGCATGCTCCACGGCTATGCTTCACTCTGCACAACTGTAGATTTAATAAACAGCCATTTCCCCCCCCATTTGATTACAAATTGGCTGCCAGCATCTATTAGCTCACTTAGGAGGTGCATTTCGCAACGCTGGGGTCGTCATTCCCATCACAAGCGTAATAAAAGAAAGTAATTATCAGCTGATCTGATAGTGGTTAGTGGGGGCCTCTGTGGGATAGTTCTTCTTCTTGGGTTAATACAAAATGACAGGCCAGTCTTCTGTATTTCAGCTGGCGATATTGAACTGGAGGAAGAGGTGTGGGTCGCTTTTCACAGTGTGTCAGGAAATATGAGTCCGCGGCTCTCCAGCTGCAGACATCAGCACTGTCATAGACATTCCTCTCCTCTCGTGTAGAGGAAAGCAGCCTGCCATGTTACCGGCACACATGGAATGTTTTTAACTAAACGTACCTGAGCTGCAGAGCTGATTATCCAGGAAGGGGAGTAGACATCGGCATTCTCTTTAGGAGGCGTTAGAAGCCACTCCCTTTTCTGTCCGTAACTCCCTCCCTCTCCACAGCCCTCGACTCTCTGTCCTCTCACTGACACCAACACAAATATTATCCCACCAGAGGAGGACATTCTTTCTTAACTTGGATGGTAAAGATATTCTTGAAATCTATGGTAATGACTTCCTGTGGAATTGGATCCAAACACAATTACTGTTGCTGTTGTAAATGTTTCCTGTTACTCTATTTTTGCTGCACCGTCCATAATTGAATTGTGTTTTGGATGGAGGAGGTTGTTGATAGCCTTTAGGGCAGAGATTTACCACTGGGCCACTGCGCACTCTCATCCCAAACAGCTTGTTTGTATTCTAAACACATAGCCTCGTGGGATGTGATTTTTTTTTTTTTTCGACTGGCCTGGCCTCTGGGTTAGAAACGGTCTCATTGAGAGCCTCCCCCTACATTTGGAAAGGAAGCTGATATCAGCATGGGGCTGTGTGTCTTGCGATTGGGCGATCCAGTTCACACTTTCAATCCCCACTCAGTCTCAGTCTATTAGCTGCGCTGTGCGTGTGTGAGGAGGCAAAGGGTGGAGGTATTGGTGTAGGAATGAAAGTAGGTCATTCAAGGTTTTGTTCAGTAGCCAGGTAATACAGCAGGCTTACAACCTCCCTCCTGAATGGTGGAAGGGAGGTTGTAAGCAAGAGCACCTAAATGCTGGTAATAATCAAAGTACCCTATGTTAAAGGATCAGTGTGTATAGCATTTAGGGGGATCTATTGGCATGAAAGTGTTAATAAGTATTTTTCTTTAGTGTATGATCAGTAGAAAATAATAATCATTGTGTTTTCTAAACTATAGAATGAGCACTTTATAGCTACTTAGCGAGCAAATCCTTATCACGAAGTCCGCCCTGTTTCTACAGTAGCCCAGAACGGACAAACCAAACACTGGCTATGGGATATTATTTTTTTCAAACTTTGCCCCGGCCACAGTATTTCTGCTACATGCTTGACACACACGAGGAGTTTCAGTTGGTTGCAATCTGCCACCTTACCACTAGATGCCGCCAAAACCTACATGCTGCACCTATAAAGTTTAACCAGGAAATTGTCTCTAAACTCTGATAAATGTTTACAACTAACATTTTGTGTAATCATTTTACTCTTAGCCTCTCTTCCAAAAAACAGACATGTTTAAATGAATAGTTCAACATGTTGGTAAATATTGTTTCTTGCAGTGAGTCAGATGAGAAGTTTAATGTGAGGAAACAGACAGTGGTTTATTAGCTTAGCATAAAGACTTGAAAAAGCCTCAATTGTACGATCCTGTGAACACCCTATTTTAACTCTTTTTAGTGCTGCTGTGTTCCTAGATCTCAGCCATTAACCGTGGGAGAACAATATTGTGAAAACCAATACCAACGATTGAAAAATGAGGCCCAAGTTGTAATAAAGCGGGATTATCCTTAAAACTCTACATTACATGGCTCATCCATCTGTGCTCAGTTCCTTCATTACCTTAATTTACAGCAACAAGAGTAGCTCGTATCCAGCTTCTGATCACCTATAAGCCAACCAAACCAGAAGTCCAGGACTGAGCTGAGTGCCCCTCTTCCCTCTCTCCCCTACCCCTGGCACGACCACGATCTGGCTCCCTACTGATTACCATGGAAATTATGGAAGGACGTCTGTGTGAGCATGTGTGTGCATGTAAGCGTGTGTGTGTGTTGCCAGCAGCTTGATGGCTGCCAGCTGCTGCGTAGAAACATGGAGGGCCTCAAACCACAGACACAACCCAACGCAGCTGGAACTGCTAGACAGGCACAGGCCTCCAGTCCTGACACACAGCACACATATTAACACCTCAGGATCCTAACAACGGCCTCACATTTGAATAGAATAGTAGAATCTGAAGCAAATTATTGACGTGTGTGTGTTGAAGGGTAGATTACACGCTGTACATTTCTTCTTCTGCTGTCGGTTCTAAACAAAGGCAATTATGTCACTCAAGTTTTCTGTGTTACCATAAGAGACTAGTTCAGTGATGGAGGTGAACAGAATGTTCCTGGCACAAATGTGTGTATGCGTACAGTACTTGTGTGTGCGTGCGTGTGCGTGTGTGTGTGTGTGTGTGTGTGTGCGTGCATGTGTGTGCTTGTGCATGAGTGTGTTTGTGAGGCAACAATAGAGACAGAGAGAAGAGAGAGTGTGTCCAAGAATTGGATTTACATATGCACATATATTAGGTGTATGCATGAATAGGGTTGGGTGTTGTTCAACATTTTACAGTATAGCAAGTTATGGCACCATTATTAAAATTATACTTTTGTTGATAGTTTGATTTAAAAATACATATTTTATAGAACTTTTTTTTTTCTTCTTTAGAAATGTAGAAGCCAAACCTCTCAAATATCAAGCAGGTAGTAAATACATGAATAAACAAGGCTCCATGTATATGCAGACATGTGGCATTTAAAAGTCCATTTTAAGTACGATATGCCTATAACAAACGGTTCTAGTAATTCTACTACACTACCGTACCTCTCACTAGCAATAACAATCACAGCTTTATCAAATACGCGCTTTACAAATGTATAACAATATTCAGCACTCTGACTGAATGGTTGACAGGACCGAGGTGCAGGCAACATGCAGAAATGGACGACTTTAGAAAACTGTAAAAAACAACTGAAAGATCAAAGAATGACACAGAAACTACACAGAAAGTGACCGCAAGAAACGGCTACAAAAAGTTTAATTTTTAGTGACAGAATATTGCAGCAGAAATATTCCAGCTTCAAATGATGGTTGTTTGTTGTACTGGAGGATGGTGGTCAGGTGGTCTTCGCCCACTTTCACTTCAGATTTGACTAGTTTCTGATGAGGTTGTTTAATGATGAAACAATGCATTTTTGGCAAGTTTTTAGTTTTCCGAAGCACACTGAATAATAGTATATCTAAACAAATAGATTTTGAGGGGATCCCAGTGCGTAGATTGGACTGGATCAACTGGGAGTAGGAGAAACATCTTCAAAGAGAATCAAACATAGTTATTTCTTGGTAGGGCTAAAGCCATCTCCTTTCACCCTAATGTCAACCTATGAGAAGCCATACAAGAGGCTTGTTACATACAATAACATAGGCAACATTTTAATTTGAGAAATAGCAATATTGTATTCTATCAAACCAAAATAATCCTCACATCTTTCAAGAAGTTTCTCTAATTACAACACAGTCTACAATAGGACAAATTATAATCAAACAGACATATCTGATCAAAGAATAACTATTATTTCTTTCCATGCATAACTCTCGGTACTTGACAGTTTTTGATAGTTGGTGACGACCAGTGTTCTTTGTTGTTGGAACGATTCATTTTGGTACCAAAAAGGACAGAAGTTTGATTCCCAGCTCTTTGTACAAAACAAGAAATGTTGATGCAATGATTTTGCTCTTGGAGGATGAGCAGGTTAATGGGTGCCAGAAGGTATCCGATAGGACAACACATCACTTTGGGAAACTGAACGCAGCATGTTCTGCTTTCATCTCTATTTATCCTCTTGAAGGGCTTTTTCAAACACACGAGGAGCCCACCTTTAAGACAGTGATCCTTTACATGAGGGGACATTCCTGTGCTTGCCCCGGCGCTAAATGAACTGGAATGTGCAGGTTGAGCAGACCCTGAAGGACAGGCCTGTGGGCCCATTCACCCTGCCCACCCCCCTTCCCGTTCCTCCTCTCCCCGCACACCCTGACCTGAGCCAACACCACCATCCTGGGCTGTCACCAGGTGTGCAGCTGGCCTCTGCCGAATGAATGGACACTCTCACATCGCCCCGGGAAGCGTGTGCGTGAGTGTGTATGTGTGCATGTTTGTGAGAAGAAGGTAGCAGCAGAGAGAGGGGGAGAGGAGTCCTAGACGTAAATAGCCGCAGTCAGTAGATGTGTGAAAAACAAATGGAAGAAACAACTGTTAATTTCCCGTCTCGGAGTGTTCACGTGAAGCGGTGTCCAAAAAAATGGATCTCATGGCCTTTGATTGGTGTCGGAGAGGAAGTGCAGCAAGTCCCTCTGGTCCAGTCTGGCCATTTTGTCTCCACTCAATGTCGAGCAGGCGGCTGCCATCCTTCATTTAACCAGCAGGAACATTTTAACCTCGCTTACTGGGGCCTTCCACTAAATCCAAACATGGTCAGCTATTAATTGATTATTTATTTCAGGAGCTTGACAAGGAAGAATGTTTTCTGTGATGGATTATTGTATTGAGTAATCCACCGCCTGCTAGGCGATTTATGACTTAATCTCTATAAACAGATTCTGCATATGTAAAGTAATCTGTAGAGAGCTGGACAAGTTTTTGGTTTTGGAAACATTTAGGTTTCCGTTTGTAGTCCAAGTAGTATTGACCAATCACGTTTGAGAAGGCTTTGTAGAGGCCTTTCTGGACCCACCGGCTATTGTCTGACCATGATTTAGCTTCATATCGGCTTAAAGTTAGCTTGGAAACTGGCTACATGTGAAGCAATGCAGTCGTACACATCATCTCTCTAGCTTCAGTCTCGAATCCCAATCGGACCGTAAACAATGACCTGTCAGAGTTATATAATATAAACGGTCATTATTATTAAGGACTGATTCATAAACCTTTAAGAAGCATGTTGTATCTCACTGAGGTCAAACTCTTTGATTAATCTGTCGGAATGCGTTTGTATTTCATAAACTCGTGTTTTGTATAAAATCTTGATCTTCAAAGTAACTAAAGTAGATCTCAATTAGTGGAGTAAAAAGTACAATATTTCCCTCTGTCAGCAGGCTGCATGTCTGTCTAGCTCGATGGCGTGGTGCGAGGAAATGTGTTATTGTAACCTCTGCCTGGTGAACTCACTGCTGCCTCACTGGCTCGCCATGAGCCTGTCTGTCCCCGCAGCCAACAAGGCTTCTGCTGTTCCTTACTCAATGCCATGTTTTACTCTCTAAATATGTTAGAGAAAAAAATCTGTCTGTACATCTGTCTGTCAGTCGGGTTATTTCACCCCTCGCAGCGGCGAGCGTCTTAGGGTTTGGGTTAAGGGCTGTTTTCGTGCAGTCACTTTCAATTAGTCAGATATCAAAAGCAGAATGTATAGCTGCAGCGCTGTGCTGGATTTGCATGATGGTATACAGTGTCTATATGATTTAGACTTTTATGGACACATAGTGTGCATGAACAAATACCAAAGTTGGAATGCTGGTTATGATGCTGAGGTGAACAGTGTGGAGGTATTTTTGTACTTTGGTCACATTTCTGAATCCACTCTGCAAACAGAAACCCGCTTACGGTCGGCTCAATTAAAAATAGCAATCTGTTTCCTATTTGTCTGTATATATTTGTTAGCACCATTTCTTGGAAAAATTATCACTTATTAATATGAGACACTAGAAAAATTTTAGAAAACCTTTTTTCCCCCCCTCAATGTGCTAAGCTCAGTGAATATTTAATCATATTTTGAAAGTGAATGTCGTCTCAAGTTAACTTCCACGTGTTAGATATTTGGTTAGGACAAGACATCCAGAGGGCCCTGAGATATTCCCATCACACTTGCAGGAGTTCAACTACACACTGTAATATTCAGTTTTCAAGTGTGAGTCTCTACTCGGTTGTGCGAGAAACATTGTGTGAGACGAAGGCCGGAGCTCTGGCTCGTCCTCAGTTCATCTTCCCTCAACCCCTCGGATTTTTGCCCGTGAGCTGTGTGACAAAGTGGTGACCCCACTCCTGTTTTGTCTGTACACTGTAAACACACACACACACACACACACACACACACACACACACACACACACACACAGTCCAGCAGACTGGCTAGGACAAGGACTCATTGATTTGTTGCCTCTATGCTCTGCATTGCCTGGAGACAATAAACAATGTCAGAGCTGACGTGTTCTTGTGTAGGTGACATCCGCTTATACTCGGCCACAATCGATGGTTATGAGCAGCAAGCTCTTCTGTGCATATGTGTGTGTGTGCTGTGTAGTAGAGATAGCGGTCTGTTGGTCCCAAGCAATCGTTCCTGCCAAAGATAGCCAAGCTCACCCGCTAATTGCTTTGTGGAGTACAAGCCATGGAAGCTGGTTCAGGTCACATCTCCGTGCAGAAGACGAGACGTGAGAAAAGACGCGCCTCGACAACATGTGAGCCCTGTGATAAGATGTTTGGCATTGTTTCCAGAAACCGTCACATGGATCCGCAGCCCTTCGTCCACCCAGATAACCTATAGCCACATGCTGTATGTCTCTGAAAAGAGGGAAAGAACATGCATACCGAACCTTTATTCTGATGCTTATAAGTGCCTCAGGTTTCTCTCTCCACCATCTCGCTCCATAATGTTTTCCATTAGATTCCTGTTTCATTCATACTCTCACTGACCTTGCGTCGTCTCCTCCGGGACTGGAAAGTTTAAATTAAATCTGTACACCTACTTTAGCAGACACCTCTTCTCCTCTCTCTGTTTTTTTCCCTTCTTTTCCCCGGATCTGTCCTCTCCATGGATAGTGGACAGAGTTTGGTGTCAGGTCTTCAGGCTCAAGGTAGTTCAGCAGCCTCAGATCCTGGATCACAGTGATGGCTCTGAGACCACATTGCAGATTCAATCTTTTATAGTGAGTCGTGAGTAGTGTGTTGACCTTTTTTACTCTGTTAATAATCAATCATTCACCTTGTGTCTCGCTGTCATGGTCAGACCCACTTCAGTGTTGAGATTTGAAGATTGTTAGAGGTTTGGCCGGTGATTCATCAAGGCTTTTGGAGAGAGCGTTTCCATTGTCGGGACGAGGAATGGCATGCGGTGGTTTTGGCAAAGCTCCACAAACTGGAGAGGCAGAAGGACTTTTGACGTCATCGGGAAACGTGACCCACTTCTCAAGAGACAAGGAGCCTTGGGGTTGGTGGAGCAGATGTTGCACAGATGAGCCTGCGCACACTCACGCACACACACACACACACACGCGCATGTGCGCCTACACTGTGTGCACACTTTCTACTCTGCCTTTATGTGCCGTTAAAATACCCACAGAAAAAGAATCAACGGCCCAGGAACTTAAGCCGGGTCTCATTTGGGTTTGTGGTCGTGCACAGGCCAGAACCGGTGTGGGCGTGTTCAAAAGAGGTACAGCACGACAAAAGAGAGGGTGTTAGTGGGCCATTTAGGTCATATCGGGTGGGTTTTCTCTAAACGGGTCTCAGAGGGGTTCTAAGGAACCTGAAGCAGCTTAATGCCTTTCAGCTCCATTGCTCCTTATAAATGGTGGATGAAGGGAAGACAAGGTGATGATGGGCCCAAGAGAACTGCTAGTTTCGTTCTCCACTGGCTCCTACTACCTGTCAGCCAGAGGCAATCTCCTCCTCTCCTCTCTGCCATCACTCTGGCTCTTTCAGACGTTGCGTAACACCTTTCTTTCTGCTCTGTCACTTATGTTGATGTGTGACAGGGCAATAGGCTCTCTTTATCTCTATCTTCGGTGGAGACCAAAACAAAGCTAAAAGGAGAGTGCATATTGGACTTACATTCGTCAGGTGGACACAAAAACGTCTCCAATAAATGTTAATGTTGCTTGGAGTATACGCAACATTTGCTAACATGTTCAACATATCAATTTAAATGGTGATGATATGTAACTGCTGTATTTACAGCTTGTTGCCCCAAGTGGGCAAAACATAAGCTATTGCAGGATTTTGTTAAAAGTTCTACTAATAATTCTTTTTTGTCCATTCATTGGTTTTTCATGTGCCACCCTGTGGATCAGAACTTAGTCCCCTGTGGGAGATGATAGTGTTTCATCTAATCTAATTTCACCTCCTAAATCTGATACCTTAATCTGTGGTGTAACCGATCTTATATATAATCTGTGGTAATGAAGGGAAAAAACTCTCTGGCATTTAACAAATGTTGATTGAATCAAAAGTGTATGTTCAGAATGCTTGCAGCAATGTTGTCTTTATTTGATACAGTAGTGGGCTGAACGGTCCAGCCTGCAATCTGAATTGTATATGAACATCACAGGTTTGCAGTTATTCTCTATACACAACCTTCTTCATGATCAGTTGGAGCACTTTTGCTCGATAGTTTGGGATTTCATCTTAGTTACATGTATGTCTCTCTGTCCATAATGGGGTCAGAGCATTTATCCATTGCAAAAAAACTGCATTCATGCACTTTCTGCCAAGCCGCAGCTGGCAGTCACATCCTAATTTCTCAGAAAAATCGGATGAATATCTCGGATCTATGGAAAAGGGGAAACACCAAAGTCTATTGATCTCAACCATACGCTTGGCTGTATGTTATGTATATGTTGATATTGTTTAGTTTTTAATATAGCCCCTTTTGGCAGCCATATCCTCTTCATTTGTTATTTTCCCCAAGGACAAGTCAAATGCTCTATCGTTTCAGGCAGATGTCGGGTCAGGCCCTTTTTCTGTGTTTTCAGAATTCAGACAAAGTCCGTAAAAAAACAAAATGGCGGCTCCTCCAGTGAGAGGCTGCTCACACTGTCAATGATGAGCTCATTATTTCTGAAATGTCAGTGGTAATGAAGATTGGTCACCTTCAAGAAGCAACCCAATTTACTGTGACTGAGGTCTTTACGTTCCTCGTCACGCCCTGTTCCTCACCGTTGTATCCTCTGTTGCCGAGCGCAGACCCGACAACATTTCATGCTTATAAAGATTATCCCTGCTTCATTTTACGTGTGCTCATATTATTGCCTTGGCGGCAGGAATGCGCTTGGATGTTGAAGGGAAGTAAAAACATTCATGAAACACACACACACCTGCGTAAAAAAAAAAGAGGGTCCGGAGCCTGTGATGTTGCCACAGATGTAATAAGCACTCATTCATTTTCACGTTGGCAGAATGTTAAGACTGATTCAGGGGCCGGTAGATGAAAAGGTCAGCAGGCTTGTTTTGAGTGAGTGTAAGATTTCCATCATCACGCCGCACGCTCTACCGGGCCCCGTCCAAACTACACAAACAGTGTCTTTAAAGCCCTCGACAGCCTCGATTCTGCCATTAAGTCAATAATCTGCCCTCACTCTCTCCTTCTCGTCCTGCTCTCTCCTCCCCTCACGACTGACCTGCTGTTAGTTTACGTACTTCCCTTTTTACTTACCCTCAACAACGCTTGTCCAAACAGCAGCATAACTTTCCCCCTTATGTGTTTCTCTTTCTCGTACCGTGCCATTTTCCACAATTCTTCCACTTTTTCTCCCCCACCCCCACTCTTCTCACCCAGCACCGTTCATTGTTTCCAGACAGTGGTGAAACATATTGGGGGAAATGTGTGGAACCTTCGAGTCTGTTTGCACGGAGAAAGACAGGGACACACACACACACGCGCACACACACACACACACACACACACACACACACACACACACACACACACACACACACACACACACACATACGCACACACAGAAGTAATTGTTCCAGGAAAGTGGCATCTGTGCAGCCCATTAGACAGGGATTCAGTGAACCAGTGCAGGCCTTTTACATATGGTGGTCAGCTGCTAGAAAGGAACTGGAACCAGGGGTCACATTTGAGAGAAATCATTAGGGGAGATGATGCATGTTGGACACACACACACACACCCTTCATAGACCTGTAGTGCCCTTCACCGTGTCCCTGGTACTGTAGCATTGCTCAGGGCCTGCAGTTTGGGGCAGACAGCTACCCCCGCGACCTGCAAACACTTCTCACTCTCTCACATTTGGAAGCTCAAAGTATTCTCACACTCATCCCCTTCACTCCTTGAATCAAAAGCACTGACAAGTTTGTGACATTTGTTCATGAGTAAAGGGTGTGGGAGAAAGTGAACTCTGAGAGGCCTCTCATCAGTAGCAACACAGTTATTATTGCTGCAAATGTCCACCCTACTGTAATGGCTGCTGAAATGGCTCTCTAGAGTGCAGCGCTACTTGACTTTAGTGAGAGAAGAGGAGAGATTGAGGAAGAAAGGAGAGTGAGGGAGTATTTTATAAAGATTCTTTTTGGGAAGTTAAGTAAGAAGGAGTCTTTCTCTGTGGATGCTACAGCTGTGATTCATTAGTATATTTGTGTTGCTAGGTCTGAGTTGACTGGACCATGCATGGACCCAGGCCAGGAGACTTCCTACTGGGCCAACTGCTCTGCCCCCGTATATTTGAACTTTCCTCACTGTTTTTATTCTGGAGTGCATAGAGACATTCCTATTAAATGTGTAATGGATAAAACATGTTTGTATTGCACTGCATTTATGGCTCATAATTGATTATATTTTTTCTCATCTCCTGAACATGACATATTTTAATATATGTTTCTGTGACATTTTGATAAAAAAAATTTTTTATTGGTGACAATGGGCTATGTAAATACAATTGACTTAACTTCTTGTGAGGCAGTGAGCTATGTGATATTACAGAATTTAACTGAGCAGATGTTGGGTTCTTCCTCCATTGGTTAATCATAATGTAATAATTTATCTTGAATGGCATTTGATAATAATCTTGTGGAATAATGCTGTCCGTTTTTATGCAACATTTTCCATGCTTTATTGTTGAAGCAAAAATCGGATAATTCTAACATCAAATAATCTGGAAGAATTGAGAGTTCAGAAACATAAAGGCACTGATGAAAGGCTCATAGACACTGAACAGTTGGCATAACGTCATATGAATGAATATAGTTAGCTTGGTAGAAGCAGTTTGACATTTTACTGCCATGAAATTGGAATAGATTGCCCATTTAACTTAATATGCTACAATTATAAATACAGTTGAAAGCAATACAATCATAATCATTGTGGTTGTACTTCTCAGAAGTTACTCCGTTATAAATTACATTCAGAAAGGTAACTCAATAACCCTGTCGAGCCTCCAACATTTTAAAAGGTTAGTCATCGTGAGGTCATGTTATTAGAGCAAAGGTCTAAAGAAAACTGCTCCTTCTGGGTGGCATGCTGTTGGTTACGGTGATATTACGAGAGGTACAACCCTCTGGGAGAACCTTGGTCACGTTGTTTCAATGTGAGTCGTGTCAGAGCACCTGGTCAGAGCCTCAGGCAGCGGATGTGGCTGCGCATGCTGCATGAATACGAGACTCATTAAGTTCACTGGCCTGCCAGGTGGACTGCAGCTTGTTCCAGCACATACACACACGCACATGGTGCACACTCACACACACACACACACACACACTCACATGGTGCATGGATGTGTACATGTGTGCCTGCTAATAGTTGCGCAAGTAAGACACGTTCACACACTTTGCAGGGACAGACGGAGGCAGGGAGAGCTACTGAGCTCGTAATCAGATCAACTCAGATATGGTATCGTTGTAACCAAATTAGTGATGATGCAGAGTATAGTATATCAGGTTTTGGCCAGAGCTCAGTCACATTTGTGGCAGAGAAGTGACATGGAGCACTTGTGCCAAATGCAATAACTGAACTTGCGTCATTCACATTAAGGACAGTTGAAAATACAGATACTGCAGAGGAAGATAGACTGACGCTGGATGAAGCTCACTCGTGTAACTTCAAGTACAAACAGAGAGAGACAGATACTGCTGACTGGAGCTGCAGTTGCAATGTACCTTTTAAACATTGCTAATCAGTTTCACTCAATGCAGACTCTTTGTAGAAAAAAAATGAAGAGTGTCATTACAAAGAGAGGCATCCGTTTGCAGTATTTGATGTATTTTTACTGTAAAATGACACTCAAAGTTGGAATAGTATTGATGTCCTGGCGAGACATTTTATTTTATTTTAGCATTTAAAAAAAACTGTGAATATCTCTGCATTTATTCTATTGTTTTAAAAAATTGTCTGACTCGAAGCACTGATGTGGTTGAGCTTAAACATGCATCTTGTTCGTCTTATAAAGAGCAATGTAATACACCGGTTGATTTGTTCTCTTCTCAGTCCAGCACAAAAGAGTAAGAAACATGGCACCACCACACTAACCAGCAGTTTTTTAAATTGGAGGATTCACTAGTGAGAAGAAAATCCATCCTCGACGCAGCATACGAGAGAACAGAAAGAACTTCTTCTCCTGTCATTTCAAGCTGCTGTTTTAATGTTGGGCACTGTGCATCTGAGAACATAATTTTTCTTGACGCCAGGGACACACAGTAGACATTTGGGGTGAAAACACAGTTAATATGATCCCAGCTGAGACCACTGGAGCCAGTCTGGTGACACTCGCCGTCTGTCTATTCCCACCAAATGGTCTTTCTGGTGGGAATGCGCACGGCCCCAGTAATGGAGTCTGGATCACATGTTTTTCTCGGCATACTCTTCTCTGATAGGCCCATGGTTCTTAATTACCAGGGTGACTGTTTATCCACACTGTTTGCCTGGATCCTTATCAGCCCTAACAGTGTTTTAACTCCCAGTGGAGAATGTGTGGGAGATGGCGAGAGGAAGTGAGCATGTGTGTGTGTGTGTGTGTGTGTGTGTGTGTGGGGGGGGAGGGGTTGTGACACACAATAGTGTACATGTCAGCGTGCATGTTTGATGTACTTTGTCAGACATGGGTCAGAGTGTGTGGAATGCAGAGCACGCAGATTCTGCCAGCGATATCTTGGTTGTGCCGATGAGGTCGTGTTTGCGCTCCTCGTTGTCGAGATGGAGTCAGACTTGTGGTCTGCAGTCATGGAGAGGACACTCATGTTGAGGTCTTAGCGCTGAGGGACGAGTGTTCAACTTATTGCTTCATTCCTCAGCACCAACGGTATCAAGCGAGCGGTGAATTTGCACGTTTTGCATTCCAAATCAGGAGCCCTTGTAAAAGTGTGACCAATTCACTGTGTCTGGATTGTAAAAATGTTCATGCAGTTTATCATGGGTCTGCTTTTTATTAAAGGTGGAGCTGCTAGAATGACTTGGTACGTTGTGTGTGTACACAAGTGTGTTTCCATATGCTTTTATTTGTGAGTCTAGTGTATGCGTGTGCGTGTGCGTGTGCGTGTGTGAGCGTGTGTGTGTGTGTGTGTCCATATGCAAGCATGTGTGTAACCTGAGCTCTGGCCATCTCCCTGTGTGTGAGTAATGGTCCCTGTTTTATTGGCCCGCTCCTCAGCAGACTCTATGAGTAATCACATAATGCCTGCTCTGACGTCAGAGCAGTTTCCATGACAACACAGTGCTCCCCATTCTGGGGAGGTGTGTTCATTTTTTTTTCTTTCTCCCTACATTTCGTCCTATGTGATTTCAAAGCTCCGGCTCCGCGTGAAGGCATTACTCCTCGAGCTAAAATCACCTCACCCTAATCTATAGTTTCACAATGTGCTCGTATGATTAGAGCGGCACACTTTTCTCTTTTTTACCTTCCACTTCTTTTTTTCATTATGGTCCATCTCTCTGAGCCTCTCCCTCTCTCCCTTCACTGTCCCTATTTTAGTCATCCTCTGTGTCCTCTTGCCTCCCAGCTCTGTCTCTTTCATGATTAGCCCCCATTTTACTCTCCGTCTTCTCCTTTCCCTTCCCCTCTCCTTTCTTTTCTTCCCCAAACTCTGTAATGCCCGACAAACCACCTCTCCTATTTCCACGCCAGATGTATTCATTTTTCTCCCTGCCTTTCATGCACTGTTGAATTCCAGTGAACGGCCGACCCCTTTCTTTTCTAGAGGCTCTTCCTCTTCACAGTTTTGCCTTTTCCTTTCTCGTTCCTCGCTCTGGTGAGAGGACAGGCTCAGATGAAAAGGAAACATACTCCCTTGTGTACCCGTGCCCACATAAGATTAATACTGCTCCAGCCATCCCCCTGGGAGCCAGAGGACAATATAGCAACTTCAGGTTTCGTTTATGAATATAAAGACAAAAAAGCATCCTTAAAAATGATAACTTGCTAGAATGCACAGATCTATTAACTTCATTCACTCTGTTAATTTGTTTGTATTGAGTTTCACCAGGGCAACCAATTTTGAATAAAAAAAATAGGGACAGCGAACAGAAAAGCATGCACCCCAGTCTCTTCAACTCTGTGTGCGAGATTCAGCTGTCTCCGCAGAATCAAGACAGATTGGAGGTCGTCTCTGAAAGTAGAGATGACCTCAATGCGGAAGTGCCAATGGATCTGTGGAGGGAATAAGGTCCACAAAACCAAATTTTTTAAAGGGAGAGAATGGATGAAAAAGCAATCATTTGAAGAATCTGATAAGAGCATGTACTATACGATACCGTGACTTGATGGTGGACACGTGAACTGAAAACATTTGGAATTCAATTTCTGTAAAACATAAGATCAAACACAAACTACAAACAATTTAGTTTAAGTTTCTGTTAGAAAGATTTGATTCTGTTACCTCACATTTTCATTATTATGCTGACGTATAACCGCAGAATATCTATTACTCAAAATATAACTACAAATGGCAACCATATTGTCTTTTACGGCAACCAAGAGCTGATGCCATCGTGGCAACCGCTTTTAAACATTAGTAATGAGCCCTGGTTTCACGTTAAGTCAGATACCTCTGGATGCACCATTCCAATAACAATCGTACATCCGTAATTTAAAGTTCAGCTCAAGCGTCACAGTTAGTCTTATTTTTCTCAGCCTGAAAATCATCAACATGTCAATAATCAGGCCAGCCTCAATCTCTAGCCAGCAGCGGATGGTCTGTCTGGCTAGCCAAACACTCACACATTGAAGGCGTTAATGGGTCTGTGTTATGTCTGTTGTCGTTGCATGGAGAGGCCGGGGCTAAAAGCATTACGCAGCCTATTTCCAACCCATTTCCTTCCCCTACTGAAAGTGGTGTTTTGCTGCTCAGGAAAGGGGTATTGCTGTCTCCCAAACCAGCGGTGATCTACCGCCCCCACTGCTCTGCCATGTGGATACTCGTCTCCGTCAGTCATCCAGTCAGGAGTGAGATCGGTGACTAACAATGAAGACAGACTGGTTGTCTGGGTGATGGGTTTGGGTCGGGAGCAGGACCACCGTAATAGACTTTGTGTCTCTCCAACAGGGCTCGCCTCATACAGGCGTCCGTCTTAATTTTCAAATCAATTAGATCCCAGTGGAAAACAGGCCCGCTGACACAGGTGCATGTGTGTGTGTCTCTGTAGATGTGCGAATGTGTGTTTGAGAGAGGAAAAAGAGGCAGACAGAGGAAACATGAGGGGTAGTGCGGGAGTGTGTGTCATTCTGTGCGGTTTGCCAGAAAGGCAGCCTTACCAGATGACGGACATAAAAAAGTGCCGCTTTGCAGCTCAGCCCCGAGTCATGGCTGGGTTTCTGGCTGACTTGCCCTTGACTTGTTTCTGAGGCACAGGAACAGACACAGCCGTACCCATTAGTGTGCTGTTGCATGTGACTGGAGTTTTGACCCGAGAGCCTGGGAGCACTATCGAACCGTAACCCAATGGGCCACAGTTGAGGGTGTTATTGCCCGGGGTGAGGTCCATTCTGGTTTTGCACAGTTTAACATGGCACTGCCAGCTCAGCACAGGGATCGAATCCAGCCAAGGACGAGGACAAGGTGAAAGTCGGAGCCGTACAGTTTTCCTACTGCAAAAATATTTGGAAAGTCGGTTAATCATTGTTTAAGAAATAGTGAGACAGTCTTGAAAATACAGTTATCTGCTTCCTTGCCATCAGATTGATCTAAAGATCAGTAGTTTGTAAAATATGAAGCTACAGCCAGAAGACCGTTAGCTTAGCTTAGCATAAAGACTGTTAACATGTAACTCCTTAATTAACATTAATCTAATGTCCCAGTCTTTATGCTAAGCTGAGCTAACGTGTCCTGGCTGTAGCTTCATATTCAATGGACATATGCGAAAGTGGTACTAATTAAATGCTCCTGAAAAAAAAGCAAAAAAAGCGTTTCCCAAAATACTGAACTATTCCTTCAAGTGAGCCCGTCTCATCAGCAAAGCTGTCGCGTCACAGCCCATCATTGTTAATCCACTAGTTGTTATAACAGTGTATAAAAGATTGGAATGAAATGTGACACATGGAAAATGCTCTGTCCTACTAAAACAATCTCCCTTCGACCTGACAGGAGTCATTTAGCCATTGGCTTCCAGCTTCTGACAGCTCATTATTGTTGCTGTGATTAGTTCTCTAATGTTGTAATCACCGACAGCGAATGTTTTGGATGTGGGTGCAGGTTGGGCGAGATCCATCTGCAGTTTCTTCCTCCATTTTTTGTCTTCAGTGTTTTGCAGTGTGACAGTGGCAGTGACGGCCAAATCCGAGACCCCTTCGTTCACCCCCCTCCCCCACCCCCCTCCCCTGTTTATCCCACGCTGGTTGCCTGCACACATCCAGGCTGGAGCAGCTGTACTACTCAGGTTATATGGGGAGAACTCATTTTGTTTGGGGTCTGTTTTCCATTAGATTAATGTACACATGCAGATTTTTTAGATGGAAAAAAAAATAACCATTTGCCCAAATTCCCACAGATTTTAACTCCACGGTGGCCATTTTGTATTTACAAGTCTTGCACAGTACAGCCTTATCAACCGTGCAGTTTAAACTGTTTATGGCTCAGTTTTATGATTCCTCTTTTCTAGTCTACCTCCCTAATTAATTGAACTACTTCCCATTATACTAGATTATCCTTTCCAGTTGGGCATTTTCGAGCCAGGATTGTGAAAACAATCTTGGCTGATGGTCATCATTTATCCAGAGTTGCAGCAGACATTATTTGTTTCTGCTTTTACATGGTCTACGGAAAATGCAATTACAGCAATTACAGATGTGGAGTCACACTAGCTTCAGGCCATAGACCCATTTTGTCGGACTAATACGGGTTGGGAACCTCTGTTGAACACAATGTTAAAACCAGGATTAATCTTTCTTTTCATTGTTTGATTAATTGTACTGCCACCATTACTGATTGGCCAATTACGAGTATAACAAATGAGGATCTGGACAGTGTAATGGCTGAGTGAGGTTAACCGCAGCCTCTATCACGCTCTCCATCATGTTTGCTCTGCTTCTTCAGATGGTAGCGAGACGAGCCCGCTGTTCTGCGGTGTCTTCGGATGATGTCGTGGTGAGCAGAATGTGAAAGGCAAAGGTCTCAGCAAATTGTTTCCTCAGCTGTGCTGCAGAGGGGTCTGTTTAGGATAGGCTAAGAATGGAGAAGCCCTTTTAAAGTTGTGTTATCTTAAACTTTCTCTGCTGTGAGACTTTTCGTGTCTTCCAACAACAGAATGCAAAGTATGCCACCATTTTGTGCATTATCTAAACAACAACAACATCTCAAACTCTGGTGTTTCCTGTGTGTGATGATCATATATCAGACACATACATATTACCAAATTAAATACATGATCTTTCTCTGTCATTCATTTGTTATCGGATAACAAATTACGAGTTGAAGGAAATGTAAATGCTGCCTAGATTTGTACAGCATTAATCTAGTAGGTTAATGTGGTTAGGTGTAGATGGGAGTCATACAAAAGCTTGTTACATCACACGTCCCAAGCGGATTCGGATTTGGCAACTAAATCACTTTGTTTCATGTTTGCTGTGGTTTTGGTGTGATGTTAAAGTAAGATGTGTAGGATATTGTGCAGTGTAGTTCCATATGCGACCAACTGAATACTTCTCCGCTCAATCCTTCCTTTTTCAAGACTGCGATATCGTGATCCACCAAGTGTGACACCTAGCTAACGCCATCTGCCTTGCTCAGAGGCCAGCCATACCATAATAACGCTACTTTAAGATCAACGGCAGTCCACAGTTTTCTCTCCGGCTCACGTTGTCGCAGTTTCACGAGCGTGTCTGACAAACACGGTGGCCTTCAGGTAACGTGAAAAAACAGGAAAGATGCTCTTGCTAGAAACATGGCGGTGCAACTCAACATTGAAAATGACCTGCTCCTTCTGTAGATCTGAAGGATGAAGAAAACTGAACAATTCTTAGTTTCAGGTGCTTATACTCTAATGAAAACTAGATTCCATTTCTGCAAATAAGTCACCCAAAATACTCCACATTGCTCGTTTAAGTAAACAAGTTGTGTCTTGTGCTTCAACTCACTTCTTTTTTTTTATCATTAAACAAAAACCACCATCTATCCCATATCTTAAGCAAGTGCTACGAGTGCCTGAACTGTTGACTCCTGCCTCACATGTTACGAGAGGATAAGAGCAATTTCCTTGAAAACGTATTCAATTTTGCAAATGATTTGTATATAAATGTAATTTTGAGTCAGGGTTGTTATGAGCACATGGTGCAAAGCTAACATAATGTCATATCCTATTGATTGGTACAAGAGCTTATGTGACCACTAAACTATTCATATTAAGCATACATACATGCATTGGGTAACGCTTTTTTATGATCATAGTGAGAAAATCTTGTCCAAAAGCAACCTGAAGTAATTTTTCTGTTTTGTAAACAAAGTTGTCTGCAGCAGTAGGTGTTGGACAACATGAGTCATTTCTTGCTTGCTTTGGTTGTCTGGACAGTTTCTTACCTTTCAGCCAACAACATAAACTAAATGACATCATACACATGACATAACGTTTCATACCATACGTAAAATAAAAATAAAATGTTTCATTGACATACCGTACATTATTATACATACCTTATACTGTAAGATCCTCTTTTTTCACTCTCGTCTTCTATAATACAACAGAGAAAAATCCACTAATTTAACAATATGCCTCAGACATGCCACCAAACAAAACATATTGTAGTTCAGAACTGAAGCGTTCATGCATATTTATGTAGGGAGTTGTTTGTTCCCTGTATCCATCTCCTGACAGCAGTTTTGCATTTATTTATGGATTCCATGTTTTAAGTGGAACAGGAAGACTATTTCAGGCAATAGCTTTTTATGAACGCACAACTGCTTATGAAAACAGATGGCAAACACAACGCAGTGCCTATTTATTTTATCAGGAAAGATGAATATAGCAAACACAAGCCCGGTGAATGATTGTTGCTTTTATAATATATGATCTCTGCTTCCTCTGTTCTGCAGCATCTGAGACAGTATCAGTGAGAACTGAGACGATGAATGTGAGGAATGTAAGCTGACGTCACTGCAAGCACCGTAGCTGCAGTCACATGGCTACGTAAACACAAGTAGCTGTTTGGCTTGTGTGTGTGTGTGTGTGTGTGTGTTTGTGTGTGTGTGTGGGTGGTACCAGTGGCTCTGATCAAGAAGATCCAGGAGCAAAGTGTTCCTTCAAGAGATTTTTTGCTCCGTGTTTTGAAAAAAACAAAACAAATGCTTTGTGTATTTTTACTAGGATTCCTTCCATGTTTGAACAGCAGCCCAACACAGTTTTTTAACAATGTTTTTCTGGCCTTAATGCTGTTCCAGATCCTGAGCACACACGCATACATGGACACTATTACTGTACACGTCTGTATGCACACGCAGACATTAAACCTGAGCCATGCGTATGTATAGGGACATGCTTATTGTACACCAATTGGGGGATAAACTGACAGACATGTATGTGGACTGTGACACACACACATACACACACACACACACACACACACACACACACACACACACACACACACACACACACATGCGTTTATACTCAGTCATTTGCTAACACCAGTTGTAGAAAGTGCATTTACTTCAATAATTCAATGTTATGCAACATCATCTCTCTTCTCTGCTCCAAAGGGAAATATTGCACTTACAGTTATTAGCTACTATGATGATCAGGATTGTAAATACAAAACATATATTGAGATTTAAATAGTTACAATACGATTTAAAAAAAAAAGTGTTCTCATTAATGCAACAATGTCACAACATTGGCGAGGTTAACAGCAGAAATATGCACCGTTGGACTGGCCTTATTCAACAGAATGAGAGGGCTGAGGTTTTTCACTCTGAGCTTAAGTTGGTTTAAATGTGGTGTGTTGTACTTAAAGCTGCACTAGTTCAGATTTTGTATTTTAATTTTTTTATTTAAAAACTCGTAAATCTTTAACTGTTTGCTCACACATTCAGCATAATTCAATTCAGTTTATTTTGTATAGCCCAAAATCACAATTTACAAATTTGCCTCAGAGGGCTTTACAATCTCTACACATAAGGAAAAACTCCCCAAAAAACAGAAAAAAAACCCTCAGGAGAGCAACAGAGGAGGATCCCTCTCCCCAGATGTCATGTGTACAGATGAACAGCGTTACAGAGTTACAATACATTCAATGAATATGACAGAAATGTATGAATAATGAGTAGTAGGCATGGATGACGATGGCAGGAGGCAGTGCCACAGAGGCAGGAGGCCGGCCCACCAGGCATGAGGCATGGCGAAAGAGGCCAGACCAATGAGGTCAGGCCTTTGAGGCAGCAGGCACAGAGAAGGAGGCAGGGCCATTGGGAAGGAGGCCAGGTCCAGGCCAGGGGCTGGATGCAGGAAGCAGGGGCAAGGAAGGAGGACCCAGAACCAGCTTCAGACACAGCCAGGTCCAATGTAATATCCTATGAGACGTGAAGTCACAAAGACTCAAGGGAGGAAGTAGAGTTAATAATGTGCAATAGAGAGATGTAAATTAAGCATAACAGCTTCATAAGAGGTTAATATGTCAGTTATGTCTTATAAGCCTTGTTGTCTTTCCCCCACGTGGCGAAAAAAAAAAAATCACATATGTGTTCACTCACAAATTCACAGTTTGAAATATTTGTGCCTCAGTGACAACATATTATTACTACTGTATCTTTGGTCGTTATCACATCATACACCACTTAGGTGACAGGGGACATAGAGCTTTTAGATATTTTATGTAGTGTGGTGCTTGCTAAGACTCTGTGAGCCCCAGTGAGGGTTTGATCAAAGAAGATGTCTTTCCTTTCATTCAGGAAGCCTGCAGCCTATTTACCCAGAAGGCAACTCTGTATTATCCCCCTGTTTGCATTGCTCTAAGCAAGGTTTCTAGGATGGCTATCAGGAGGGCTATTATGATGGCTATTATGATGATCCATAATGGCTCTATGTTTTGCCTCATCGAGAGAAGCCCACCAGAGTGTGTCAGAGAAGGCCACCTCTGGTTCCCCTTCGCGGTCCCTGCAGAACCCTGCATTCCTTCTACACGGGGAACTAGACCCCTCTGGGAATTTCACTGACAAAGCAAGCATTTTACAAGCTAATGGTGGGGCTGACCAGAGCCTCTTCTAGGGGAACAGGCTCTGTAATGCCACTCCATCCACCTGCAAATAGAGGAAGCAGAGATTTATGCTCCCACACAGGTACACATGCTCTTTAGTAGCGGCTGGCATTCACACACTTTCATGCATGCACACGCACACTTTGAATACATCAGTCAGTACATAGGTGCTGTCTTGATTGCACGTTTATATTTCTACAGCAGTGATTTATATAGGATATAGGGATGTGATTTAAAGGCATATGCTTGAGCGGGCAATTGCTGTCTGTTTGTTTACTGGAGTCCTGTGGGAATCCTGAAGGGATTGTAAATGTTCTACATGCAGCTGTAATAGTGGGGGAGATGTGTGTGTGTGTATGTGTGTGTGTGGTCCTCTCTCTGATGACAAAAAACAGAACACAGACCTAGCTGAGTCAGGCCTGTGAATAAAAGATGAAATAATATATGCACTGGAGGCATGCATGCACACATTCCCATACTGCTTTCATAATGTTGCTGTTGACTGAACTATGTGTTCTCAGTCTCATCCCATATTCACTGTATTATCTTATAGAAAAAGATTAAGTTAGATGCTGAAGCCAGAATGGTTTCACATTATTTGCCAAAACTAACTCAATTCAGAAGTTCAGTGTGTTTGCTTCAGTTCTCATGTCAAGGTCTGGTCCAAATTGTTTTGTTATTCAACTGTTCATTAACTTTGAAATCCCCTCTTGTCGTAAGTCGCCTCCTCCAGAAGAAATATTGCCTTCTGTCCCAGTCAGACTTATGGCTTCATAAAAACATTTTACAGTGGAACTGTAACACCCAGCCCTGTTGTCTGAGACCTGCACTCTGCACTAAACCAGCACTAAACCATTTCTCATTGCTTAAATAAGACCAAGAGCAGCAAAATACAGCAAAAGGTGGCGTAACCCTTTTTTTTCAGCCTATGCTCATTTTCATGGCCTATCATAATGTGATAGAAAGTCTTTAGGAAGACATATAAATCAATATTACCATTTCCATTTTGTAATGAAAGCTCAGCTGGATAAGACCCAAGTGGCTGTAGGGCTGAATCATCGAGTTGATGGATGATGGGGAAGTACACTCTTTATCTCAATGCTGTCCATCTTTTTTTGATGAACATGTATAGCTGGGCCAATGGCACACACATTAGAGAGAATGTGTTGTCCCCTTGATGGGTATGTAATTAGCCAATCAACAAGCAGGTGCAGTCACCTTTGGCGATATGTGTCGACCACAAAATGAGTGACAGGGCAGCCTCGATATATTCCAGAAGAAGACAATTTACCTTACATTTAGTAAATGAATTGCAGCGTCACAAACTATTTATTGTGACACAGCTCTTTGAAACAAGTGTGCTGTGGCCACAGAGCAGCCACTAGTTGTCACAGTTTGAAGCGACTGTGGATTAAACCACACAAAGCCCACTGGCACCTTGCAGATTGAACAGAGCAGAGGCTTGTAAAACAAACAAACTAGTGAGTGCTGTGTTCCCTTCTCAGCTTTCCAGGCCCCGGCAGTAATCCTGACTGGACTATTATACACTAATGGCATTGGCATGCTGTTTAGAGGTGGGCTGCCAGGTCTACCCACCCGGATCCCCCCTTTCTAACAAAGCTGAATGTGCGAAGCTTGGAACCTTGCTTGAGTCGTCCAGAGCTCACAAGCAAGGAAAAGCAGCCTGTACACAAATAATATTAAAAAATAATAAAAGATGATGCTTTTCAAACATGTAACCACATGGATGAGTCTTTAAAACATATATTTTTTTTACTATCTCTTCATGCTTTCATAATAATTTGCGCTTTGTCATTCAGGCCGTCGTGTTGATTTTCGAGGTCAGAATATGTGGTACTCCCATAGAGGTTTAATCTGGGCCACGGCATCCTTGTGGATGTGCTTTCACCCTTGGAGACTGACAGATCTATCTCTGCTAGGGCCTCAAACACTGGGTTTCTTCGAGGATCAGGCTAAGTCTCTCCCAGGAAACGTAACGATAAATCCTGTTAGTCCCACTTCCGAAATTAGCAGAGTCTGAGTAAGAAAGTGTGAAGAGTATGGGAGGGCTAAACAGAGTGCAGATGTGCTTGTGGTGTGGGAAATATATCATGGGATCATATGTGAGCATTGTTAATGCACGTGCAATTGTGGTTTTGCTCATTAAGCGTGCACGTGTGCTTTGCAGGCCAGTGCATGAGACAGAGAATGTGAGAGTGTGCGGATGCCAAACAGCTTTTAGGCGTGAGTGTGTGCTAATCTTTGCATTCACACAAGTGTGTTCCTCATTCCCTGCACATGGCCCCCTCCGCTTTGGCAGCCCCCCTCAATAGTTCCTTTCCCTCCAGCGATGACGCAAATGACCCAAGATGACTGACCCCCATGGTAAAATCTGTAAAACATTAGCCGGCGTGAATAGGAATGACTCTCCGTACTCTACACTCAGCATGCAGGCAGGGAAGGATTTATTAAATTCTTTATTTATTTATTCAAGAGCCCTCCCGGCGGACAGCTGCCATGCTCAGGGAGGATGTGGCAAAGGAGAAGGAGTCACCTGGACAAGGAGCCAGGCCGTTTGTGTCACAAGTGTGTGTCTGCCTGTCCTAGAGACTTTCCACACTCTTTTCCTGCAGTGTATAGTGTATGGTTAAAATACACCCCCCTATTAATTCATAGCACTTAATGTCTTATTTTCCTTTGCCTTATAGCATTGCTATTGCATTGTGTCCAATTACATTTATATTAGCTTATGAAGAGAGTGTTCTATTGTTTATTGAGTGAGAAAGTAACCACATTATGGATAGAAAGAAGATGAAGACTCAAACGTTTACTCATTTCAATTGTTTGTTAATCGTATGGAAATGTAACTTTTACATTATTTCTTTAGCTTGGTGTAATGTCATTGAAGTTTATGTAGCTGGCATGGGCTGTTTCTGGAGTCCAAATGCTAAATCTAGATATCTGAAGGGTTATAAAGAAAATGTGTATCTGTCCACACCTCAGAGAAAGAAATGTATGAAGAACACCTTGATAGACCAGCTGAGGTAGCAATTAATGGAGATGTTAAAAATTAATGTACACTATTATACTACATACGTTTCTCCAGCTGATGCTTTCATTAGAAGCGATATCCTGCAATTATACTTTGTCATGATTCTGTAAAAAAAACTAAAATGCATTAAAACAAAAAGGGTCCCCAAACCTTTTTGCGCCACGGACCGGTTTCGTGCACGACAAGGTGTTGGGGCTAAATATGACAAAATAAAATGACACGACCGGCATTAAAAAAAAATATTAAATATATACAAACAAATATTAAGTACATAAAAAATACAACTCACCATTATTCTGAATTAATGCCACATATTGTGCAGAGCGGGTGCGTTAGAATCACTTGTAGTGGTAAACCCATATTTTAAGTAGGGGTCCTGATATTGTCTTTTATATGCAGCTTTCTTTTTCTTGGATGGCGTAGGCTCTTCTTCTTCTGTCTCTTCATTGGGCCTTTTCCCCATTCCAAAGAAGCTCTCCAGCTCTCCAGCTAGCTTGTGGGCTTAATTCTTGGGGTAACGTATCACGTGACCAAGACGAGGCTCTTGACATGTGTCAAGAGGCACAGACGCACAGAAACATGTATCCGGTTACTTTTCAAAAATAAAACATCTTCGAGACCTTGATAATCAATTAAATATGTTTTCATTCATTCTTTCTGTGCGGTCCGGTACGAAAGGACCCACAGACCAGTACGGTCCGCTGCCCGGTGGTTGGGGATCACTGCTATGCGGCACTCATCTTGAGAATACCTCCACCTGTGGGTGCAAAAGAAGATTACACCTCACTTTCAGAGCTGTGATGAGCAAGATCAAGTTTACTGTGGCTCTAACAACCATGAAAGTGAGTACAAGGATCTTTGATTGTTGCTTTGATGGTGTCCTTACAGCTAAGCCGCTGTCATTTCTGAAGCCTTCCTATCGTGAGACTTAGTGGAGTCTGACCTAGTTTCTTTTTGTCGACTGAAATGAAAGTGAGTGCGGGGATGTCTGAGTCAAGCAATGCAGACGTCAGAATATCTTAGACAGAGAGCAGTGATAAAAGAACAAAGGAGGAATAAGTAAGAAAAGGAGACCTCGAGGCAGCAAATGTGAGTCTGAATGTGTGTGTGTGTGTGTGTGTGTGTGTGTGTGTGTGTGTGTGTGTGTGTGTGTGTGTGTGCGCGTGTGTGTGAGTGTGCACTTATGTAAGTAGGCATATGTGTGAATTCATGACTTTGCAGACCTGATTGTAAGTCAGAGCATAGTGGGTTTAATTGGACAGAAAGGGGCTGCATTCAACCCCTTGGGTCCAGCTGATTGGAAATCCTGCAGACTGATCTGCTGGCCCTTAATTAACCCACCCATACTGTAAGATCAGCACTCTCTCTCGGCCTTCTTCCATACCCTCAACCAGGAGATCTTTAGTTGGCACTTCTTTTAACCATGTCCTCAATTGAAACTGTATTTGGGTCCCAGTAAATCCAGTTCACGCACAAGCCAGCACAGCTCCTGAAGATCCAAGTAGACACACATCAACTCCACTCACATGAAGCCAGTAATGAGGGTCGAAGTAGGACGTGGGAGGCGGAGAAAGAAAGATGGAGGCAGAATGAAGGTCTGATCATGAATGAATGATTAGGAAACACTGCGAGCAGTTATCTTGAGCTATATTAGGACCAGGCACTTTCCGGTTCCCTTTCCAGACACATTTAGATAAGTACTCGGTAGTACGTCGATGACAGTGGCTTCACAAGTATCGGTGGGAAAGTGGAGCTTCGCTATGGGTTGCTGTCCGCCACTTCACACTTATAGGGAAGTGGTTCTCTGGTGGGAGCAAGTCAAACAACAAGCATATTCCAGTAGTTTGTTTGTGCTTTGACACTGTGGTGTTTACCCAGCACCTCAGAGGCACGGCAGCTTGCCCTGTCCACCACCATGGCTCGGAGCCATGGTGGTGGACAGGGCACGGCTGCATACTGGCATCCACGCTGCTGCCCTCTTAACACGCTGGGTGAGAGGAAGGCTGGGAGTTTACTCGGCTGGCACTATTTCTTTTTTGAGTCATGAGAGTGCAGCTCATTCACAGAGGGAAGCGGGCGTATTTTGTCTGGCTGCGTTCTTTGTATGTCTGACAGTTTGATATCATCGACTGTACTTAGGAGTGCCCTTTTAATTATTTACCGGCGCGCCTATCAATCTAAACAAACTGTCATACAGCTGGACATTAAAAGACTTATGGTCTTGACACAGGTCATAATCTGAATCTGTAAACATCCCTTTCCTCCTGAAGCAATTTCCTCATCGAGTGAACACACTGGAAGACATTTGGGACAAGGGCAAAAAGACGAAAAATGATGTATACATTTATATGAGGTTTCAATCGGGTTTACCTGATTTCAGTCTGTAACATGGTCCTGACATATGTCAAGGTTATATGTCATTGTTTTGTTTCTGTAACAAACCTACGTATAACTACAGGAAGTGTCCTTCTGCTTACGCTGAGCTATGAAACAGTTAAGATTTAAAAAGAGTTAAAAATATTGAGGGAATTTTGCACTAAAAAGACTGTAACATTTTGAAAACACGCCCCTTTTGGCTAACTTGCTCAGACTGGAGTCTCCCTCAAGAGGGCAGTTGATCCAAATCTTTAAAACAAAATAGTAGTTTTTTTTAGTGGTATGCAGCCATGCTGAATATACTCATTAAATTTTCAATTAAAGATATAAATCTCTTACATTTTAACCTGACCCCATCACTTAAAAAACGGCAACATCTCTTTCAAGGAACGAGGTCTCGGTAACTCTGTGTGTGAAGAAGCCGAAAAGAGTTCCAAAGAAAGCTGTTGACAGTGAGGTCTTTGGGCTATCCACAGTAAACGGGACATTGTTCCTGGAAAGACACGCTGCTGTTGAAGTTTGAACCCTTGAGGGTTTCCTCTGCAGTTGTATTTCGAGAGAATAAAAATGTGTGAAAACTAGTTAGCAAGTAGAAAAAGCAATTGAAAGAAAGTTCAAACGTCCAGTCTCTGATACTCCGAGAGAATATAATTACTGTATCTGAATGCAAACTTGGCCAAACCAAAAAGAAAAAAAAGGAACAACGGAAACTTCAATGCTGACAATGTTCAAATCCTTATGTCTTTTATTCTGTGTTAAATAACATCCAGTCTGAATTAGTTAGAAATGAATTTCAATCGACACATTTAAAACATGACCAGTGGGGCAGACGAGGGCTCACATGAGCTCCGTATGATTTGATCAATATCAGTTTAGTTTATTGAAAGATCCTAGACATGGCTGCACCTTCATGAAGCTGAACTTATTATAATGTCTCTTACTGGTTTCTTTCTTCTGAGTATCACTCTGGATCATGAAAGTACAGCAAATCTCCAGAAAGCTTTCAGAATGGGGCCCGAGTCCCATAAAACAGCCCGAGACCTTATTGAGTGTGTCGTGTTACTCTGTTAGCTATTGTGCCCGAGATTGAAAGACATACTTCCACTTTCAAAGACACAAAGCATTTCTTCTTCTGAAGACGGGTTTCAGACTCTTATAAATCTCCAGCATTGCTATAAGTGAAAGCCACAGCTCGACCTGAGTTATGGGGCGGTAATGAATCTAGCAGAGGGTGAAATAAAGGGCATAACATCTACAAAAGTTGTTATTTTTCCCAGTAGGTGCACTCGAGCTTTAGGACAAAAACAAATCCATTTGGAAATGTTCCTGCTCCAGCTGTGTTGTGCTGCCGTGAAAAAACCATGAGATATCTAAGAAATCATTCATGTGTGGTTTTACCTCTTTAGACATAATGTTGGCAGTGAACTGTCATATGTTTTAAGTATAATCTCTGTCCTCCTGAAGCATAACAAGGTAATAAAGTTTTGAACAAGACTTTTTTTTGTTACCAGCCGTGACAGCATGCGTCTGGTATTGTTTTCATCTTGAGTTGGTGTGTGTCATCATGGCAAAGTATGGTCATGGAGACACCTACTGTAGCAGCAACTTCCCCAGAGGCGGGTTTGAGTACTTCGCCAGGTGTTTATGTTTATGTCTCTCTGTCTGTGGACAGATTTTGATCAACGTGATAGTGTCACAAGTGCAAGCTGCAGTCAGGAAGATGGGTGTGTGGCAACTAGGGCGCCAGATGATGTTTTTTGTTCTTGTTTGTAAAGGATTAAATGGCTTGAAAAAGAAGACGTATATTCTTTGTTTCGCCATATTTTTATTAGCTTTTTTATTGGCCGTGTATATTTTAGCCCCTGTGAGGTTATTGTCCAGTTATGCTGGGTTACTTTTCACTCTTGTGACAGAAATTTCTGCTTTTTTTGTTCTCCAGTAATTTCTTGTTTGTTATGACGCCGGTGATTTGAAGGCTGGAAGCACTAACACCAAACATTTTGTTTACGGACTTTCCAGCACTGGTAAAGAACATTCAAACACAGTGGCACCAGACTGCATCCACTGTTTGGTTTAGTAAGTGAGTGGCACACCATCCACATGCATTTGTTCATGAAATATTTTGAGCCATGTCTGAGAGGAAATTAACTCCACTGTGGCCTGTAAAGTCACCCTGTGTGCAAGAGGCTATCTGTGGCGCTCAAATTTATGCTCAGCTTTGATTTTTTGTGTTTTTTGTTTTTGTTTTGGCACATCAAAGGCTGCATGTAGACTTCTGTGTAGTCTGGGTCTGTCTCTCAGAGCATGGAGATGAAAGGTTGGGTTACATAAGACTGTAAGACCAAATAGGCTGTTTATGTGTGTGCGCCTGGAGAGCCTCACTGATACTAAGACCTTCTAATGGAGCAGGACTCAGCCGTGACCATGAAGGAGCTGCTGCCAACTCCTATACTTTAAAAGCAAAACCCCGTCGTCAGAGCAGTACAATAAGACAAACAGCTCACTGGCTGACTAATATTATCATTCACAGTAATTTACATCTCATACATGGGCTTTTTACACAGATGGTTGCCTGTTTGACTTCCCCTTTCATCGAGTATGGTTATTTTAATGCATGAGAAGGTACACACACGCTTGACGGAGCATTAAAGTGACTCACAGATATTATCATGCTTATGATAGAAGTATCCAGGCTCTTCATATCAGCAGTCCTTGGGCTAGAAAATGGAGCATGAGTGAAGAATATTTGTTTGTTGAGAAAGGGCAAAACCCTCATATTGCATTTAAATTAATAGAAAATCCTTGATGTCAAACTGTGGAAAAGTCGTGCTTTATGAATGGATGTGCATCGTGTTGTGTATGATTGTAATGATGCTGCCCTCGTTTACCTACTGTCAGGGTCACCACTGGTTTGTGGAGCATTACCAAAATTCAAAGCACAGGATTTAAACTCCTAATTTGATGTATAGTGCACGTGTTTCAAGGCCCTGAAAACATAGTTTCTCAATCAACTTCTTACCAATCAGCATTGGCAACAAAAGTGCTCTTCTCACTGTGTCTCACTTGCCTTGTCTCACCTCACGTGCCCAGGTTCCTTGAGCAATTTGCCATCAACGAGCACCCAAAACATTTTGCCGTTTGGTGCAAGATGCACACGCACGCACACACGCACGCAAACAAACACACACTCAGTCACGCAAACACAAAACCGATCTCATTGTCTCCTGGCAGAGATGACAATAAGGCAACAGGAACCATTTGTTTAGTACTCGGCAGCACTGTTGAAAAAGACGCCACAGAGCAACACCTCTGTCCAGACAGACCAGTAGCACGGGCGTCCGAAACCCACAGTAAATTACACCTGAATTATCAATTTGGCTCTTATGCTGAGCCCCTTGCCGTGTGTGCAGCAGCAGCAGTTTGTCACAGCGACATGCTGCAGGGTTTCTCGGGGCTTCTCAGTTCTGGGGCAGAAAGCCCGAACAGAGGGGGGGGGGGGGGGGTCACCAAAAATCAGTGACAGAGCTGCACTGATGCATTCGGTGACTCCCAAGAAAGTGGAAAACTGGTTTACGAGGCCTGTGGGAGGACACAGTGGCTGGTAATTAGACAGCGTAAAAATGTTCAGCCTCCACCAGGCCCTTAGGCAGTGAATAGGAGCTAAAGTAAACCAAACCTGACTGTGAAATTGCATTAGACGTCTGCGCTTAATGGAAAGTGAAAAAAAATAGACAAAACCCATTTTTGCATTTATGAGCGTTTACATCCCCCCCCCCACACCCTGCCCTCTTTGCATCATCATTCCTGCTCCTTCTCTTTTTTCGCTACAGCACAGTGTATCTCAATTATGGTGCACAAGTTCTGTTGTAGGACGCTAAACAGGAACAGGATGTTCACAACTGCGGTTTGAACATGTCTCTCTTTTCCCACAGATGCTCCCCCGTTCGGATTGGGACCACAAGAGAGGCTCCCGGGGATCACAGGTTAGCACTGTCCACACAAAAAGAGACACACTAGTAATAACAATAATGTTAAACAGCTGACAGGAAAACACTCACACACACACACACACACACACACACACACACACACACACACACACACACACACACAGGAACTAGTTCCCTGATCTCTGTCACTCGCCTACACACACCTTATAGATGACGCAAATAGCAGAAATCCCCCCCACTAACAGGCCCGTTCACCCACTCATTTCAGCCCTGGTTAAACAGCATGTCCAGAGGCGTCACTCCCCACCAGAGTCCTTGTTGTACTCTTGTAGTCTAAAGGACGCAGGTCAGTGATTTAGCTGAAAGGTGCTGCACAAGCCATTAAATGCCAGGGAATTGAAACTAGAGGCACTCAGGTAGCCCAGCTCGTAGAGGGCAGACACACACAAACACATCCTTGAGATTACATTTCCCATCTATGGGGGCGAAGAATGAGTGTGCGTGTTTGGGGATTGCGTATTGAGGTGGCACAGGGCAGAGCTCTGGGGTACAAACCTTGCCCTTGGTGTTGGCATGGCCACATACAGTATGTTCTGCTATCAAGAGAATATCCTTTAGAAATGGATAGACAATGTGTTTGTGCTGAAACTGTATGCTGGGGCAGCAATACAAACTTGTGGTTTGGGAGTGAATTGTTGGGGTATTTTTTATGAATACCGATCAGAACTGTGCAACGCACGACTGGGGTTGAAATTAAATTACACACTGTAATTTCCTAGGGGTGCTAAGACTCATATAGCAGTATATCTGTTCCCAAATCAGCCTTACAGTATTATCCTCTTTGATGGGAGACATTTTCAAATCACATGTTCCCCTTTTGAAATATTGTCCAAGTCTCATATCAATTTGTTATATGGGGTTAGTGCTGTAGGCAAACACATATTTGTTTGATTGATGCATTCCCTAAGCTGCTATTTAGACTCAGTGGTCAGCTCAGTCTTTTTTAAATTTTTTTTTACTTGGATTGGTGTTTGTCAGTTGAATCCCGTAATAGTCCAGAGACTGACAAGACGTGTACGAAGTCGAGGCTTATGTTGGCATCGCTCTGCCTCTCATGGCCGTTTTCCCTTGGCTCTCTTGGACCAGGTTGTTGGTCACAGAGGCCGGTAGCGCTTGACGATGCCATGGCACCTCGTCGAGTGTGTAAATCACACATTTTGCTCTTTAGCCGGTGACCAGAGCGTTTGATTGATCTCCACTTTGTCACAGTCGCCAACATGCACACATTAGCGGGCTCATTTTCCAAACCGCGTTTTTTTTCTTCTTCCCCCACCCTTCCAAAGCATGCGGTGGATGTTTTAGCCTAGGAATTGACAGTGGAGTTATGTATGGAAAGGGCTATTTAAATATTTGTATTCGACTTGAAAACACATTGGTTTTGGAACATTACCCGGGGAGATTATCGGAGAAAAGAGTGTCTGTAGGCCCCGGATCTTGAGACTGTTATTCTAAATTACAAAAAGGCTGGAAGAGTGGTCTGTGAGGCAGACGAGCCATGACATTGCAGTCATGTTGAAGATTTCTCAAAATCACTCTGAGCACTTCAAACACAGTTTTTTTTTTCGAGTTGTTAAAGGTTGCTGCCCTTCTTCTGGTTCGTCCTATCGTGGCACTCTTGAATTGGATCCTGTGGCATGACTGAAATTTAAGTCGGAAAGAGACTGAAACCATTCAACTACCTGAGCTTGTTGCCGTCCTCTGCCTGGTAAACAATTGACACAGAAGCATTAGCCGTTTTAAAGCTCCTATGTTTTATGATGTGCGACAGTAAAACACCTCCGAGCTGGTGCTATTTCTCAGAAAGGGATGAATAGAATGACATTTTAACTTGGTTTCATGTATAGCCTGCCTATTCAGTTTTTAAGATTTCAAAAAACCACGTGACTGTGCCCGCTGCAGTGCTGATGAAGGATTTATGTTTAACCACTTCATGTGGTAAGACCTCGCTCAGTGTCAGCGATCCGTTTTACGCTTGCCCCGTCCATGCCAGCATTTCTTGCTTGTTTCTGCCTCTACCGGTCTGTTTGTGTGTCTCTCGAGCTCTGTTTTTTTTTTTTTTTTTTTTTTAATCTTACTTGGTTCCTTTATTGGAATCAAACCCCCTGAAGTATGTGTAAGGAAAAACAAGCCTCTTCTTTGAGATGAGATGGCTGCATGTTTGGGGTCAATTGGCTGGACCTTTCCTCGTAAATCATTAATGAGGCAGTTATTATTGTTTGTTTTGTGTTAATGCCCCTCCGATCTCACAGCACACCCCCTTTAATAAAATATGTAATAGTGTGTAATTGTATCCTGGCTGCAGCCGAGGACCTGGCTCAGCACCGCTTTGGTTTGCGTTGACAGAGGGGTTGTGAGGGGAGTTGGGTCGTGGCGGGGGTTTCGTTGGGAAGTGGGAAATGCAGTTTTGGCTGTAGGAGCTCAGCCGAGGAGCAAATAGTGTCTCAGTGGAGTTTTCTGTTACCGTTCTGCTGTGATTCACACTGTATCACTGCTCCGTTATTTCAAGTAGAGAACATCACCAACTCCCAGGCTCCTCTTCGGCTAATCAATCTGGACAGATGTAATCAGGGCCATTACTGCACTGCCACTGAAATAGAAAACTGCACCATAATGATTTTTCCAACGTGCAGAGAGTTATGTGTAAATGAAATCAACCTAAGAAAAAATAATGAATGCATTTCAGTATTTTGTATTTAATATATTCCCCAGCTTCTTTGTTCAGCAAATTCCTGTATATCTCAGAGTGTACGGGGGGGGGGGGGTTAATTGCAAACAAGCACCACACAGTGTGTATCTGTGTGCGTTATGAAGATCCAGTTGCTTACATTATTGAAATGTGTTTACTAAGAGAATCAAATACCTTTCATTCTCCAGTAGGCCCCTGAGGACTTTGTCCAGTCTCTAGCTACATTATATTCTCACCATTGTACAATTTTAAGAAGCTTCACATAATACTGGTATTTTACTTGAGGCTTGGAGAACTGCGTGTTTAGATGAGGGAGCCATGGGGGTTAAAAGTGCATTAAGTGGACCGTCTCAGAAATTGCAAGAATGTGACCTCTCTGCCTGTGTATCCCATTAATAATAATCATTAGACAGAAGGATCAGCGATTTGTTTGTTGCATCAAATGCACTTCATCTGTCTTCTGCAGAGTTATCGCAGCAGCAGCAACACCAGCAATCACATTTCCAACGCTCAGTGTTGTTGCTACAGTCAATGTCCATGGTGTTGTTTGTAATGTGTGATGTTTCACATGGAGAAATGACTATTTGTGCATACACATACACACAGGTTTAATATTGCAGATTTAAGTATGCATACCAGCATTTAGCAAAGCATTTCCAGCATTGTATGTGTATTTTTTTATATAACACAGATGAGGTTTGAGTTATTTATTCCTCAAAAGCATTTCAATTAAATGTTTCTAGTCAATGACCCTCACTCCAGCGATCTGGTACAATACCCACACTAAACCGGCACTAAGAGTTATTTTCAAATATTATTTGGTCAATCTTTGGTGCAAATTACTGCAACTAAAGCTCCACACACGGCAGAGGAGGGTATGGAGTACAGAGGACAAACAACTTTTCACTCTTCATGACTGATTGCTGGTTTGTTTTGACTGGCCCTTGGTTTGATTTACATGAACTGCTGCGCGGGTGTTAATCTATGGCATGTCTATTGACGTAGTGTTCCAAACTGTGTTATTCACTTATACACTGTTGTTATTCATCGTAAAAAAAATCAAAAATCAAAGCAGCAGGTCCATGCATGGTTTAGTATATGTCTTGGCTCGTTTAAGAATCATAAAAACTGTTTGTTAATGCTGGTAGTCAGTCTAATCAAATGTAGCATGTCAACAAAAGCTGGGGGCTTGTGACCAAATATCACACCGATTTGTGGTAAATGTGTGACCAGAGGTGCTTGGCACGAGGGCCGGATTAGGAGGATCAGTGGGTGTGTGGAGTGCTGGCATCAGTCGAAATAGGAACTTTTAAAATCAGCATGCCTCCTGGTAGTTAAATGCAAAAGATTTGCCAACCACAAAAATACCAAATGGCTGCAAAGCATGAGAGAATCCACTCCAAAAATATGACTTCTTGAATTGAAATGAATAGCTTTCCGAAATGACTTGAGCAGTGTCTATAACTGCTATGAAATTGTAATCGTCATTCACTTTTCATTGGCTAAGAACACCGGCCAACAGGCTGAAGTGCAGCACAACGTTTTGAATGACTGCTTCATTTGTTCCCCCCTAGCGTTTCCAAGTAGTATTAGACAACCGGAGCGCTCTCCGTTTTCGTCATAGTCTTGCAACTATCAACAACACCGGGCACACTGTGGTTTTCCACAGTTACTTTGGTTGTTACATCTTCTGGAATTTCTGCTGCAAGGGAAGAGTACCTGCAAAGAGCTACATTGATACTTGTTGGCAACTGGGGATAGCTAATGATAGCTTCTGGGTAAACCTGTTTTAGGAGCACAATGGTCGATGCATATTCTTTGTGCCGTGAATCAAGCCGTCATTATCCAAGGAGATCGGAACGTGTTGACAGATAGAATTGCTGTGAAAGCCGGGCCAGGGAGCCAATCAGATGGTGTCATTATTCTGTTGCCATTACATTGTGCAATCACCATTTACTTCATAATGAAGAGTTACAGTTTGTATGATTTGGTGGCATCTAGCGGTGACAAGACTGAGGTAACCTGAGCCGCCAACTGCAGAACTCCCTCGCTCAGAGGCCATCCGTACCATAATAACATTACTTTAGGAGCAACGGGAGTCAGACAGCAGCTGGTTGTACCACAGTGTTTCACTCTGCAACTCAGTTACAGTTCCCAATGGTGTTGGGGGACTATGGTGGCGTAAGAACTCTAATAGCTCTCTTTAGTGTTTGATTTGTCCATTTATGGCTACTGCAGAAACATGTTTGTGCAACATGAAGAGGACCCACTGCCTATGTAGATATCAAAAGGCTCATTCTAAACAAAAAATCATACTTTCAGGTGATTATCCACTAAGGAAAACATAGTTATAAATATTATAGTCCACTACTGCTAATATATCCCCAAAGGGCTACACACTGCCGCTTTAAAGCCTAAAACTTGTTTATTGCCACTTTTTGAAATACCTCTGCTGCTGCCAGCTGTTTTCATGGCCATCGACCGTGTGTATGTTTACTTTAAAAAGTAAGATGGATCCATTCACTTGAACACATAAGAATGATGAATACTTTTCAAATTGAGGAAGCTGTTGTTTTGATGATCAAAGACGCAACCTTTGTCTTTTTTTCTCTATGATCTAAGGTAGTTACTCCCCAAATCTCCTCTACACAACTCTCTAAGGTGCTGGATCACTGATTAACTCTGAAGGGTGTGTTTCTCAGAAAGAGTGTGAGTCAGTGGCAGACAGCTGTTGACAGTTGCCAGATGTGAATGTGTGTTGCTACGAATGTGGTGAAGGGCTGCAGTAAAAGAGCATGTATGCTTATGGAACCATTTTGAGAAATAATTCATTAAACATATTCAGTATACAGCCTCACTCGGAGGTCAACATGGATTGATTTGAATTAATGTGTTGTTGAACACTGTGGTGCTTTTATAAAAACTTTGCCCATTTTGAAATGCTCCATCATAACATCTGTCCAAAAGCTTTTCTCTATGATACCCACAGTGCTGCTTCCCCAGACAGGGGTCACTGAGGGGTGCTTGAATGAGATCTATCCCCACAAAAGTGAAGCCGCCACAGAGGTGGCTGTGGTTGATGAATGAAACTTATCATCTAACCTGACAGGAAATGCTTATGTAACCTTATGATATTATCTAACTTACTCATAATTCAATCTGTCTCAGGATGTCCGTGGGTCAGTGGTTAGCAGGTCCGTCTTTCAAACAGAGGACCGGCAGTTCAATCTCCGGGTGTGCTAGTCAATGAGCAAGGCACTTCACCCTGAATTGCTCCCCGTAGCTGTGTGTATGATTGTAAGTCGCTTTGGATAAAAGTGTCAGCTAAATGTAATGGATGGTTCTTAAGTTTTAGTTGGAAGATTTGGAACATCAGCATTTATCTTCCAGCCAAGACCAACTTGCGCTAGGGACAGTTGGAACGTTACACTCTTAATCTTCCTCTGCAATCAGCTTTGTTTGATAGCTCAAAGCTCTTGCTCCTCATCTCACATTCTTTAGATGGCTTTAGAGGGAGGATTTTTAAAGGTGGATATACAGTGTCTTTTGACAGCATGTTCTTTCAAATATGATGTGGCTTGTTTTTTGTAGCAGAGCAGGTATTGCCATTTGTTCAGGTCAATAAGAAACAGTACACATTTGGTTGAAACAAGATCCCTACTGTGTCCCCAAATCTCAAATACTACTCATGCATCTGGAGCCTTTCACCACACTTTATTTTTCATTCTTTTGGCATTAAGTGGCTTGCACCCAGTGCAAAATCAAACCGTGCACGTTCCTCCTTCCCTCCTCTTTCATGGCCACTTAGGTCAAATGTTGTAGGTAGTCAAGCTTAGTGACACAATGCTCATTCTGCATCGTGGTTTAAGGGTCTCGGTGCTGAATGATCAGGATGATGTCATTTTCACTGTATGTTTGTCAGTCTTTGTCTATGCAACGTATGTTTTACTTAACTTTTTTGTTGACTGTGGTGTGAGAACTAGGGGTTTCTAGAAATTACACGAGTTGTTTGTGTGTGCACGCATAGCGGAGATGCTCATGGTGGAGACAGATGTTCTCCAGCAGCTATATTCTGCTGAAACCCTCTCTTAAGCAAACTCCTAAATCAGCCTATAAATGAGCTGAGAGACAAGTGTTTACATCTTATCCTCACAGCATGCATTAAAGCAGAATATGGGAAAGAGGAGAGGCAGAAGAAGAAGAGAAGTGGAGAGGAGGGTACAATAGTCTTCTGTCCAGAAACGTTCCATCAGCCATCCCAGAGGACGTCTCCTTGTCTTTAAAAGGGATTAGCTTGGTCCCAGTGCTGACCATGTGTCAGATTTATCAATACATGTGTGTCACTATCATGTGCAAATCACCATGTGTGGAGGAATGGCCTCACACCCGCTGAACACACGGCTTTTGTCCTTTGGCAGACTCAAAGAAAAAGTGCATGAATACGGTAACTTATCTGATATGACTAGGAAAATAAAATGCGAAACCTTCACTGTTCCCACAAGTCCAGACGAATGAAAGGTGTTCACACATGTGTTGTTCAGGTCAACCTCTTGCCACTTAGCCAGTGTAAACAGTGTAATTCTGGGTGCCTGGCAGCTGGTGTCAAAGTGAATGGGACATTTGGGGAGATAGATCTGATAACATTCTTCGGAGAAAAAGGGAACTTGTGAGCTTATTAGATAAATTTGTTGGCAGCCGAGACTGACCTCTGTTTAGTTGTGGTTGTTCAACTGCTCTAGGCAAGGCAATGAAGAGTGGGTTGTGAACTTTTCACTTTACCCTCCAAGAACCCGGGCCGGCTCAAACTCCTCTGGAGCCTTCAAAGCACCGGACAGACGGTCATAAACAGACAAGGGCTGTAAAGTACCGCTCCATGCTCCCCCTCACGTGTTCTCTGAGCTGAAAGGAGCCATATAAGGTGTAGATTAAAGCCTGTGCATGTGCGTGTGATAACTTAATTAAAATACACTTTACAAATCTTGGCCGGATCTCAGTCTGACACTGTGATTGAATATGTCTCCTATGATAGTGGTACATTGTCTATTGTTTTCCTACTCTCATATTGTTGTGCTTTGGTATTTTTTATAGGTATCATTAGTGCCATGTTGGTTTCTCCCTGAGCTAAGTGCCCTATTGAGGCATAATTTGGTTATGGCTGTGCTAACTGTCATTGTCCTCTTGTAATGCGTTCTCAATGAACATGGGACAAAGCTGATGAATGTTAATTTTTGCTGCTGGACAATTGGCCTCCCCACATCATTTCTGAATACAGGCTGTAATAGTTTTCAAATCAGTCTTTGTTGTATCAGCAGTAGCTCCTGTGACAGGATATGTTATAGTAAAGAAAGACCAGTGGTGAAAGACGTATCTAGATCCTTTATTAAGTAAAAGAAGCAATGCAGTAATGTGATAATACTCCATTACAAGCTCTGCTGTCAACATATTAGAATTATCAGCAAAATATAATAGTATCAAAAGTAAAAGTGGTCATTCTGCAGGCGGAAAGGCCTCCATCGGTATTATGTTATTATATAATATGATAATGTATTATTATTACTAATGCATAAATGTGCAATCAACATTTAAAGAGTAACTTAATACCTGGCTAAAATCTAACCACAATGGGCGTAGTGTTTTGTCGGAGTGTGCTCTATTGCAGTTGTAATCTCATCTAACTATGACATCACTGTGCACTGACACACCCTGGAGTGCGCCTCTACATCACTGAACATTTAGGAGCAGTAGGCTGCTGTAAAGGCCCCAGGGAGCAATTTGGGATTCAACGTCCTTCTCAAGGACACTTGCAGACAGGAGGAGCAGATGATTGAGCCTTGTGGTAAAAGGACGACCCGCTCTATGTGCTTTTTCTGGGCACATGCACTGATAAAGTTGTTATTGCAAGTCCAAAAGAAATTCCTGAATCCTTGTGGTTCCATCGTGTTCTCCAGGGAAACATATCTGGCTCTTTAGCTGCTAAATGCTCCACTATATTCACCAACTAGTCGCTAACTCTGTCCGCCGGTGGTTTGGCACTGGGCAGCACGTGTTCAGTGGGTGTGTTTGGGCTAGTGAGACTGAACCAAAACAATAAAGCAAAAACAATGAGCCTAAGATGCAGTTGAGAGAAAAGTGTCAAGTTATAATTTTTTGTGTTTGTTTCTATGCTCAACATCTTATAGTAATATGACCCATTATTTATTAAAACATATTTATTAGTGCAGTAAAAAAACCTTAGAATTGCACAAAAATAAACCATTTTAATAATAAATACCACAGAATTGTACTTACCACTAATATTTGAGCAAATACACTGTCAGCTTCCACGACTGAGAGAGTTGGAACTGTTTGTCTTTAATGCAAAGACATAACTTCAGCATAGTTTGACTTCAATTTCGGTAGAATTAACAACATGAGTGATGCCAATGTCACCGTTAAACACATTATGCTCTCACACACGAGCTGCTGACATAGTTTACACAGCTGCTCTTCACACCAACCACCAAGAAGCTGCACACAGCCGCTATCAGATCCAGCCATTAATTAGCATCAAATCTAATTAGCCACAGCAGTCGTGATGCTTATTTCTCCTTTCTCTTTCTCCCCACAGTCATCAGGCACCACCGTCATGGTGGACATAGCGGTGATGGGAGAAGCCCACGGACTGATCACAGACCTGCTGGCTGACCCCTCTCTGCCCCCCAACACCTGCACCTCACTGCGGGCCGTCAGCAACCTGCTAACCACCCAGCTCACCTTCCAGTCGCTGCACCGGCCACGCCCTGCTCCACTGCTGAACCTCGGCGATGCCTACACACTCTCCGACTCAGAGGAGGGACCAGAGAAGGGAGAGAAGACGTCCATCCATAAGGTAAACCCCTAAATGAAGATCACGTGTCATGATTTGACCTTTTCTGGTAAGATATGCAGAAGCAGGAAGTCGAGATGAAAGTGAGGATAGTTCACCTACATATTAAAAGTCAGAATTGTTAATCAAAAATAGCAATCAAACTTTTTTTTCTGGGAAACGGCTGAAATAATGGAAATGCAGTCCGCTTTGTTCGGGCCAAAATGATTTATACACCACACACGTGTTCATCTTTTAGCCCATGTTTCAGCTCGTGAGTGCTTCCTGCTCTGAGCTTTTAGCATCAAATGAAGGAGTGTATTTTCATAGAGTTGAGTGAAGAAAAATAGAGCGTGTCTACTGCTCTGAGCAGTGTTCTCCCTTTCATAGCCACAGCTGTGTCAACATGACAGATGTGCAGAGCCAGACAGTGTGTGTGTGTGTGTGTGTGTGTGTGTGTGTGTGTGTGTAGTTGAGAAAATGGAGAGGCAACATGAAGGTGAACGCATCTCTCAAAAGATTACAAAGAGGAACGTCTATGTGTCAACAAAGCCGGACCCACCAAACCACAACAAACCACCACAATTATGGATCCAGTTATCAATCTGAGGAAGATACGTATCCCGGCTGTCTTGGAAGCTGGCGTGTGGTCGATGGCTGCCATGCCATCAAGGCAATCATTTGGCTGACGGGTGTTTCTTTGTTTAGTTTTTTACGTCCTCTAAACTTTGTAAAAGTAGCAAAGACAAACGGTGCCTGTGGAGCGGCCGATGAGGCGGCCCTCATTAGGACTCTGCTCCCCAGAGATGACGTGCAGCCTCTGACTGCCCAGGAGGAGAATCGCAGGAGGGGTGAAGGTGGTTAATGCAGGAGTGGAAAGCCCTGCTCTTGCTTTTCTGCCTCCCGGCTAAGAGTTTGATGTCCATCATGGTGCAATACTGATGCCTTTCAAGCACTTTTCCAACCCCTTTTCGGGCCAACACAGCGGCGTATGTTCTCTGTGCTGCAAAAAAAGGAGCAGTACATACTGTACATGAAGAAATACAGAACTCATTCACTTTTCTTTTGAAACAGTTATAGAGACAAGTCCAGTTCTAGACTTCAATCAACTCTGACTTTTTCCATGCTGTTGCCGATGGTGATGCGTATGTTGCTGTGATGTGTTTCTTTTTGCTTTTGGTGGGCGTCTGAAGGGCTTTCATGAAAGAATAGAACTATCGTGCTGAAAAATCATACCACAGCACCATTATTCCGCTTTCAAAGTCAGGAGTTAAATGCATATTTTCATGCATTTTTAGTACAAAACACATGTGTAATACATTAATTAAGTCTAATCATAACACCACATCACACAGAGGATGTTTCAGGGACAACCCTGGTATGTGAAAGTGTGTCAGTTCTGTATGTGTGTGTGTACATATAGTATCTGCTGATTGGGCGTTGTTCTTTTGTAAGTGTGTGTGTGTGTTGGTGTGTGTGTGTTTTGTATACATTTGCCTTCACAAATTGGTTAATCTGCAATTGAAATCAGCAAGTGGTTAAAGCGACGACGCGTTTGAGTGTGTGCGCTCAGTAAATGACGCCTCGCTGTGAATGGGCTCATTCAGGATTCTGAGGCGATCTTTACTAGGTCACCCTGCAGAAGACTGAGAGAGAGAGAGACTGCCATGTTTAGCGCTGCTGTGCCAAGCTGCTGCGTAGCACCGAACAGATGGAGGCACCACAAGGGCACAGACCACTGGGAATCCCAGAGAAAGAGCAAAGACGAGACTGAGAGAACGAGACAAAAGAGACATGCAAAGAAAATAAGAAGCAGAGAGAAAGATTCCCTGTGATGAAATGTATCTGTACAATGCAATACTGACATTGCATCTCATAATGTTATCCTCCAATCGGGGATGACTATTTTGATTCTCTTTGGAACCAATGAAGGAAGACAATTAAAGAAAGATTGTCAAGGTTCTATCAGCTGCACCATTTGTTTCATATTCAAGAAACAAAGCAAGTATCATCAAAGCAAGTCTCATATAGATGATCAATGTGACTGCAGACAAGAGCCAACCCAAATACAGACATGTTTTTTACATTTTTTATTCCTGTAGTTTGAATGGCTGAGGATTTTATTCTTTTATGGAGAAAGAGGCTGAGAAGGGTTTTCCGTTAGTGTTAACTGTGCGTGCATGTGTGTGTGTGTGTGTGTGTGTGTGTTTAGCGTCTGAGGCGCAGTCTCCACCCTGGTCTTCTAAGGAGGATCTCTTCCACGTGGACCACCACCACCTCCGCCACAGGCCTGCCCACCATTGAGCCTGGGCCCGTCCGAAGGGACCGCAGCGCCAGCATCAAACCCTACCATGAAGCGCTCGCCTGCAGGTACCTGAGCTACAGCAGAAAACACCATGTCTCATTCTTATCTCAGCATCCTATCCTCAGAAACGTACTTTTACTTGTGCTCCAGTTGCAAATTTAGGAAATGCAGTCAAATTGTACTTTTTGCCTGCCGTATTATTTGTTTTCCTCCCCAGAGGAAGGAATACAAAGTTTGTATTTCCAGTATACTAATTAGGTCCTACTGTGCAACATTCTACCATAGTTATACATAACTATGGGGCAAATGCTTTAAGGAGGACTCCTACAATGGCGAGCACAGTATGACACATCACTCTGAGGGTTTAGGGGTTTATTCCCAGCAGCGTGGCTGTAGTTATACCAAAGACAGCTTGAGTGAACAGTAATGGCGCAGCAGTACGGAAGAGGATGTGTGTGCATGGGAGCCAGAATGGAAATATGCCCCACAGGCGAACGCATTAACCTGAATAACTAAGAGACACAAAACCTCTCTGCATGCTGTGCTGAAGAGAGCACGAGACTCAGGCTACGCAGAAGTATAACGGTTCAGAAGTAGATATGTATGCATGTGAGATCATATTTATGCAGTTGTGTTTTTTTATATATACTTTTAATGCAACAAAATCATAAATCAGTACGACCACAAAATGTACAACCACATGTATTATCCATTATTCTTATTATATATCAGTAATGCCTTACAACAACAATCATAACACATTATAAAGCATCTTGTAATGATTTACAAGGTCAAGTGTCATATTCATTCATAATTGCTGGTCACGGAAATTTCTTTTGTTCATGCTCAGGATCATAGTTTATTATAATTCGCATAGTTGTAATACATTATAACCATTTGTGCAATGCATTATAATGTTATTATCCGTTAGTGTGGTGAGTGAGTAAGTGGTGACTGGTGACTGTGTGCGTGTGTGTGTGTGTGTGTGTGTGTGTGCATGAAGGAATGTATTTTTGTGCTGGAGTTCATGCTCGGCTGCATTTTGTTTTGTGTAAGCAGTTGAGAAAATCTGTCCTGGTTGTTCCATTGTGTTCAGACAGACTGATGCAGAGGCAGTAAATTAGTGGAAATGTCAAGACACGACAGGCCCATATTGTTGAAAACCCAACAAACAACAAATAACTTCTGCTATGTTATGTTTAGCTAGTAAATCACTCTGACGTGTTGAAACTACAATAAACACAATTTATTAGAGTAGTTATGATTGCGAAGGGGAAACATTTCAGCATAATTTAATGTGATCAGTGCAGAGATTGCATTCCTTACAATTACTTTGTGATTACTGTGACGTTATGTTTGGATTATTTTAGAACAGCTCATGCTTTTTTATGAATTTCAAAAAAGGGGGCAGATCATTGGAGATTCAACTTGAAAATGTTCAGCTGTGCATGTTTGTGTGTACTTGAATATAAGTTATTGTGCACACAATGTTTTTATGACGTGGATGCACAAGCAGTACCAGACAGCACATGCTCCCTGTCTTTAAAATATTAACCATCTCTCAACAAGAAAGAGCCTCTTCCTTTTTTCATCTACCTTATTCACTTCCTCCCCTGTGGAGTTTGTGTCATAAGCATGAAAGTCCTGAGATGGAGATCAGCGTCAGTCTGTAAACACCGAGGCTTCTGTGCGTCTCTCGTCATGTGCCAAATACTAGGACACTTAGGACGCGGTGTAGGTTTGTGTATATGTGAGTACGTGTTGTTGTAGTTAGTTTGTTTAATTTTCTAATATTGCACAATAACTTTTGTTCTAAACTGAAGCTTGAACTCAATTATTCATGTGAAAAAGAACTTGAGAAAGCCCCGTCTGAAGCCCGACTCAAAGACACGCTGAACAGCCTGCTCGGATTCAAACAAAAGAGTTTCAACTGACGATAGCCTGCGTGTTGTTCGGCTGCATTTGTTTGGAAGTGTGTGCGGACGGACAGAACAACGGTGGATGCATCTTCTTTCTTGTTTACTGTATTTAAGGCTAGTGTGAGGAAATATTTTTATTCTCATAAATGAAGATTTATAAATAATACAACCGAGCTGCCATTTCACACAGAATACTTCTCACAAGCTTATTTTTTCACGCCCATTCATTTCTGCAAGATTGAAATCAGCTCGCTCTCATGCATACTGGACCAGTTTTGAATCTGTAGATAAAAACGAACTCACTGGTGTACAATGAGGCATGACTTTGCTACTGCATGGCCTATTTCCCACCTCAGATTAATTTGCGCAATTTTTTTGGGGGTGGGTAGTTTTGCAGAAATGTGATGTTTCCAGAAAAGTTGCCATGTTTTTGTTTTGTTTGGAAATTAGAAGCAAAGATCAATCACAAGGCCGCAGGTGACACGTTTATCCAATCAGGATAAGGCGGATACTGGTATAGTTTATATAGCTTGATCTGTTATTGATTATGGCTGCACTGTAAAACTGAACTGGTCCCGTAAAAACATGTGGCTCCTGTCTCGCATTGTTTAAGTCGAGCTGTCTGGAGAAACCTGCTCACTAGCCAGTCAGACAATCCATACTCATGGTACATGTAGATGGACACACCTACAGTATTTGCTAAGAAAGCACATTACTTACAGATTCTGAAGGTTCAGGAGAGATGATTTATCATCACTCAACACTCTGCAGACAGCTTTCCAGACACTTTGAATGGTAGAAATACTTTTGAAAGAGCTCATGGTGACGTGTGACCTCCTCATACTAATACAAACTCGTACTAATGATACAGCACTTTTAGAAAGACTCACTCTTATGATTAATTCTGCGTTTTAACTTAACATTTACACTTTTTTTAATAGCTTCAGTCCGGGAGGAGTCTTCAATACACATTATTTATCTGTCGACAACATAACTATCACATTGTGTATCTGCTGGTTGATACAAATCAAGTGGTTTGGTTGGTTTGTGTTCTCTCATAAACAATCAATACGTAGTGAATATTTACACAACAAAAACGTGATACGTTGAGATGCAGAGACAAAAATGCAAAGAAATAAAACAAACCAATAATTGTATATTACACACACACAAGGTGTCATGCATACAGTTCAGACCTGAATGTTAAATTGCCGTAGTATCGTAGATTAATTAATAGAAAGCGGATGTAAAAGTCTTCCGTTGACTACAGTGTATCCAACCTTCAGTTCTACTTTGTAAAAAAGTGATATGCACATATGTTCTGCCCTGCGTCTCGAGCCCTCCAAAGGCCGGTGTGGACTGCGTCTTTCAGGGACCTGTTTGGGTCTGTTTGCACAATGACAGTGTGATACTTGAACACGTTCTGTAAATGTAAGCACGCTGAGCAGCTTCTGTACACAAAGCCCTGTCGCCTGGTCTTAAAGCTCAGCCCGGCCCAGCAGCAGGCCCCAGCTATGGCCACTTATGGTGGTGTGAGTATAAACAAACACCTGGGCCTCTCCCCAGTCACCGCAACCTCACAATTAACACACACTCACACACACACACACACACACACACACACACACACACACACACACACACACGCACACGCACACACACACACACACACATTTAGACACACTGTCACAGCTGCTTCTTCTGGCAGGGGTTATACAGACACAATTGGAGAGAACAGAGAGTCTCTGGGTTTAGTTTACTGCAGCTGAGAGGGCTCTCTTCGGAGTAACACTCCATTTAAATGTCTGGCTGTTTTCCAGAAAAAGAGAGCTGGTTAAGGCTTCCGTGGTGAGCTAAACTTAAACAGGGCCAGTGCCTTCTGACAACTACTTGCCATTTTTGGGGTTAAAACTGTGATGGGTTCGATGGGCAATCGGCAACCTGCCAACACATCATCTCTCAAGTGGGCTTTAACACAGCAATCACAATCTTTTGAGTGTTTTTGTAATTTATGTACTTCAATCTGTATTTGTTATGCCTTTTGAGAGCTGGCCAAGACCCAGTAACATCTGAATTGATTCACAGATCAAACCAACCACCAATAATAACTTTTGATATGTAATGAGTCCAATCAGAAAAGTTGGAGGCAGAATTGTTTGGGTGAAGGCGAGAGAACGCACGGAGGGGAGAAAATGAGCACATGGCTTCAATTGCCTTCTCTCTGCTCCATCATCAAATCTGTACAATCTTAATTAGGACATTAGGCTTCTTTTTCTTTCTCCCTTCTTTCTTCCATCATGTCAGCTTTTAGTGACGTACGGAATAACACCCACTTCAAAGCTACAATATCGTCTTTTTTCTAACCACACAGACCCGGTAAAATTGTGCCGATTGAATACTTTCCATTTCCCTGACCCCCGGCCTCGGTACTGTTATCTTCTTCACGTCGTCTGGCTCGAGAGTAGGTAGATTACTGGAAGTAGAAATAATGGCTGCCGTGTTTATGCTGGCGTGGACACTGTCCGTTTGGGCTCTGAACCAAAGGTAATCTGTCAACCTGCTGTGAGTGGTTGAGTCTAAAACCTGGGTAAACTGTAGCGGATAGGGGAGCGGGCAGAGGCCAGTTGGAGCTTATTGCATGGCTCCAAACTATTCAGATAAGCAACATGACGATGTTGCAATTCATACAGTATTTCCTTTTGCAGGATAATTAACTTGATGAAAGTTTATTCTGGAGAATGCCAAGGTGCTTATGTATGAGAACAGGAGTCATTTTCTACTTCAGAGGAAAACTTGATTGTCGGCAATTCACCTTGGCTGTAATAACATTAGTTAAAATGTACAGCAAGACACCGCATTTGACCCTTGACCTTTAGTGTGTCCTACACATAATGTTTATATTCTACAAATTGTCGACAACACAAAAGCACATTTTGAATAAAAAAATTAGGTTTTATATCATTAAAGTGACAACATTTTTTATTTACTTGATAAAAGTATCTGCAAAGTCACAACAGGATTACAAAGAATTTATTTAGAGCTGAGAAGATCAATTAATTTGTCAATCGACAGAAAAGTAATTCACAAAAATGTTCATGCCAGATATCAACTCTATAATGCTTCTCAAAGGTGAATATTTGCCGTAAATAATAAGGAATGTAAGCGCTTTGTCTCTGCTGGTATGTTGTACGTACAATGAAGCAATTGTATGAACATTTATTTTTAGACACTTTATAGACCAAACAATTAATCGATGAATTCAAGAAATAATTGTCAGATTAATTGATAGTAGAATAGTATAATAGGTAGTTGCGGCCCTAAATGTATAAGATTGAATGACGACATTTTTAATTTGGTACATTTGGTAACCACTGGTAGAAACAACTGGTAGAAACAACAACAAAAAAACGTTGTTGTTTTGGTGAAAGAATGCAGAACTTCACACTGACTTGAAGCACAAGAGAGGACATGTTCTCTTTGTTTCACTATCGAGTGTGTTTGTTGTCTAAATCTATTCACACAACAGGATGCAGCTTGTTTCCTTGACCGAAAAAAAAATCTCTTTTTGCCGACAGCAGTTATATTCTCTCCAAAGTTATCAGGCAAAAGAAAGGATTTTCTTTGAGACAGGGTTTGAAACCAAAACAAGTGTTGTCTTCGTACCGTCAGCGCATCTCACTGGAACAGTTACATTACTGTAACTAAAGTGCTCTCTCCTGTAACTCCTCTTCAGAAGAGGTTCTGTGATAAAAGCAGAGTCACTGCATACATGACTGACAGATTCCTCAAGTTTAAGGCGGCCGGCTTTCTTATTTACATTCAGTGCCGAAGGCTCAATGTCAGTAGCTGAGGTTATTCTGCTGCATTAGCAGAATAGGAAGAGTGTCTGCCAGTTCTTCAACTTTCATTAAAAGTAAACCTTTTAAGCCAAGCGCTGCTGCCTGCCCAGACCCCCCTGACAATAATGTACTTACTGTTCGCCCGCCAAACTATCAAACTATTTTATATTCCACACCTGCTAGGCATTACACACAGTGGTCCAACCTGGCCACGCAAACACAACAGAAGTGCCTTTGTTGGGGCCTCAAGGCCATTAGGCCGGCTGGGTACAGCTCGAAAGTGTTCAAGAAACAATTTATCAGAAGGTGATAGACACACTACGGGACTGTGTGCTCCCTGTGACACCGGGCTCTAACGGCAGACATTTCCTGCCTCGAAAAGGCAGGTTTTACAACATTTAGAGAGAGGTATTTTAATTGGAAACACCTACATGTACAGCTTGACAGTGGCCTCAGTGGAGAAACATGGTAAAGCTGTCGGATTTGTCTAAAAGCTCAAAGAGGGTGGGCTCAACTTCTTATGAGTCATTTACAACAGCTTCAGTACCAGCAACTGTTTCAAATTAGTTTGTTTTTTTATTCTCATTGCGTTGTGTTAATGTGTGCATCCATTAAGTTTATTAATGAGTACTTTTCTCGACGCATCTGTACAACATTGTTTCATGTGGGGACAGCACAGTAGGAATCCCATTACATTTGTTCTTGCCATCTTCTGCCGACTGGTTAGACATCAAAGGCAGATGGCGTGTATGGCGTTATTCCCAATTCTTTGGCTTGCACATTTGGCTCTCTACAAGTAAACACACAGTACCAGTGTGAATATGCAAGTTTTTCATTTTAACATTTTATGTTGATTTTGGTTTTCAGTCATCTGTTTAGCCAAGCAAAACCAACAACGCAGAAGTCTGATAACCAACGTTTTTTCATCCTACAAAAACTACATTACTGATTCTAGCATTTGATTTGCTGATATTGTAATGCACATTTAGATGCAATATGTCTTAGAAGAAGATGCAAATTGACCCAGAAAAGTTGACACTTAGCAGCCTTTCAGTGTGTAGTCTCATAGCATTGAGGTTGGACAAGTTCTTCTTTAAATATCATTGCAATTGATTGATTATGACATACACAGCACCAGCTGCAAATACAACAGGGAACGTTAAATATAACATTTCATGCACTTTCTCTCCAACCTGTCAAACCTCTCTTGTCTACAGCTGTGGGAGACCATACATCAGACTGAGCCATGGGGAGGGTTCTATAGACAAGGGAGACAGGATACCACGGTCAGGTATGCTCTCAGTCTTATTCCTTCCTATCACTGCCACCACTATCTCCAAGCAGCAACCTTAGCACATATACTTTATCTCCTCTGAGACTGCCTGCACCCTTTACAATGTGCTGACATAGGAGTCTAATATATACAGTATATATATTAAAAATAACAAAATGCACGTTCCAAACTGAACTGCTGCATAAAACCCTCAAAATCAAATTCCATCCCAAGTATTACCTTTGTTGTGGTGTGACAGTAAACATATATTCCATTGTATCGTGTTGATTCTCCATACCTAACTGGACTAACCTAGATCAATCATTTAAAGATAATAATAATTTAAAGGTGACCGTCAGATGTTGGTGTCAATCCCTTATAGTCATAGGGCAACAGATTATTTAACATTCACCATTTTGCACACGTATTCAATAGGCAATCAGTTTGAAATCCAGCAATCAAAAATAAACCGTTTTTTCTGATGACAGGAAGTCAGACTTCAGTAAAAAGCACTTTTGCCACCGGACAAACTATAAGAACTATTTTGAATCAGAGGCATTTCAGCAGTCACTGAGATGCACACGTGTTAATGAAAGAGCAGCCACCATATTTGGGAGTTTGAGCTTTGCAGAAAATAACCAGCTATAACAAAGTGGGATTATATAAAGGGGATTGACCAGAAAAATACTCACCAAAAAAAAAAAGCCTGACAACATGCACCAGTTTATCAGTTTCCTCTCGGCCGCAGTGTGACATCTCTTTGTTTTGTCTTTCACTAGCAGAGGACCAAGTGATGGTGTCATCAGACTATGACAGCACCCACGAAGCCAACCACAGTGACAGCAGTGATGTAGCACGCACAGAGGAGGACACAGAGGAAGGAAAAAACCCTGCCCAGAATGTCATCCTCCACCCACTAATACCTCCTGAGGTAACGACTGCTCTTACAATACAACTCTGTTATTGAAACAAAACAAATAGCAATCATATTGTCATTTTGGGACTTACATTATTAACATTGTATCTATTTGTCTCACTACTTGTCTTCACTTGTCACAGGACAAACCAATTCTGGCTCCAGAGCCGTTAGTTATGGAGGACTTAGAGCCTTTGATGAGTCAGCTAAATAATTGGAACTTCCCCATCTTCAATTTGATGGAGAAGACCAATGGGAAATGTGGACGGATCCTCAGTCAGGTGAGCACACCTGAGAACGCCAATGACCAGAGGTCAGCCAGAGTGTCAATACATTTATTGATTATTTGTAAAGTAATAAAAACTGGGTTTTTTTCATTTATAAATGAACTAGCGTGTAATTGCAGAGATGATTATACCTCTCTAAACTGTGATGTGATGATTATCCAAGCCGTGTGATGTTCACAGACTCTCTTTTTATCTTTCAGGTCTCCTACAGGCTCTTTGAAGACACTGGCCTGTTTGAGACCTTCAAGATCCCTGTAAATGAATTCATGAACTACTTCCACGCCCTTGAGAATGGTTACAGAGACATACCATGTAAGCTCTGTCCTCGTGTTTTTTAAGTTTCCTCCAGTTTCCCTATAATCTTGTTTGCGAGCGTCACAATGAAACCATCCACTAGAGGGAAATGTCATACCGTCATATATGACTGTGTGCAGCCGTGATGTTGCTACAAGAAACATAAGCAGCCTCACAGTGCCCCCTGGTGGGGAAGATAACGCCGACAGACTTTTTAAAATGTATTTTCTGACCCAGATCACAACCGGGTCCACGCCACAGATGTGCTTCATGCAGTCTGGTACCTCACCACGCAGGCAGTGCCTGGTCTGCCCAGCCTCATCAATGACCACGGCTCTGCCAGTGACTCAGGTGTGTCCATTAGTACATACATGCAGACATGTGCATCTCCTGGACGGGTGCTGGTGTGTATGTGAAACTGTGTCTCAATAACAGCGTGTTAGAAGTTGTGACATAAGAACACATGAGCTCCGCATACCTTTTTTGTCGAGTTTTCTAACTTTATTTAAGCCATTTATTATCATCAAGACTGCCAATATGTAGGCCAGACTTTTTTATTTATATTTTACCATCTGCCTGCAGCTTCCCTGTGAGCCATCTCATTAATGTCAAAGCATCAAACCTGCAGGAGTGTGTGTTCTTATCATACTCACAGTTTGTCTTATCTTACCCAAGCTTTTGGCACTTGCAGTTACGTACCAACCACTATTTGAAGTCTAGAACACCATGAAATTGCAGGCAGATTAGAGTTCCCTCTCACCCATATTTCCATAACCCCATTTGTATGCCTTACTAGGGCCATCCCTTTGATCCACATATAAGTGGATTTGAATGTTCAAGTGTGTGTTACTGTGTGTGTGTGTGTGCGTCTGTGTGTGTGTGGGCTCCAGAGTGTGTGTGTATTTAGGCATGTGCACATGAAAGTACATTGTGTGTTTGTGTCAATTCTGCCACCCTGCTCTTCAACCTCCTCTCTTTGTCTGGTCCCCTGTGGCTAGACTCCGACAGTGGAATAACACACAGTCATATGGGCTTCCTGGTTTCAAAGACCTACACTGTGTCAGAAGATGGTTACGGCTGCCTGTCAGGCCTCATACCAGCTCTGGAGCTCATGGCCCTTTATGTGGCCGCTGCGATGCACGACTACGACCACCCCGGGCGGACCAATGCTTTCCTTGTGGCCACCAGCGCCCCACAGGTACTCGTGCTATTCAGCCAAGAGAACGGCATCTGATTAGGAGCAAAGTCAGTAGGAGTCCAATTGCTTGATTTACTGTTTTACACTCAGATTTCTTCTTTGTAATCAACAAGATGATCATTTGATTGCCGATTTTCTTCCACTTTGTCTATTTCACTGCCAAACTGCACTGGCGAGTCATCAATCTTTGACCGCACAATCAGACAATCACCAGTTACAGTAGCTCCCCGTGGGTGGTCAGCAATTGACATGCATTGAAGAGGAAATGTAGGTGTTGGATTTGTAACGTTCTGTTGAGTATTTTCTGTCCAGACATATGTCCTGAATATCAATAAACATGCCATCATACTACTGAAAGATTGCTTATCTATCAGAGGCTATCAATGTAGTGCAGTGGTTCTATTTATCTTGTCAATACTAACACACTAGACACATTTTAATCATCTACATCATCCACTCTCTTAAGTATTGTATGTGTAGGATTGCTGGATTCACATACATTAATTTCTCTACTTGTTCATGTAAATGTTAAGTTTTTGTGTGTTTGCAGGCAGTGCTCTACAACGATCGATCTGTCCTGGAAAACCACCACGCTGCCTCGGCCTGGAACCTCTTCATGTCGCGGCCAGAGTACAACTTCCTGGTCAACCTGAACCACGGGGAGTTCAAGCGTTTCCGTTTCCTGGTCATTGAGGCCATATTGGCCACTGATCTGAAGAAGCACTTTGACTTCCTCGCTGAGTTCAATGCCAAGGTAGTTCTAGAATCAATTGTTTGACATTTATTATTCACAAGATGCGACTTTTTAGATCTGAAGAGTTTACGAATGTAGTGATTAAATCCTATGGAAATGTTAAGTTGACAACATCATAAACTTAAAAACTTCTTGGATTTGTATTGACTTTTGATTGAAGTCCTTTGGGAGATCTGTGATTATAAGTATAGGTAAGTGTATATATGAGTTGCTATTTTATTTAGTCGTCTTTGGAAACTAGGCTGAATGAGGCATTCTCTGGACACATTTTAAAATGTAGTAGTATTATATATGTCCAACGTATGAGAGGTGCTTGTCTTGAAAAAAAAGCTTTATTGAAAGGGAAATGTCCAGTGGCTTTCAAAGAACAGGTCTGTTTGTGCAGAACATTGCAGCACTTGGAGTAAGTTCATCTCAAGTTAACGACACAAAGCGTCCTGCAGCTTTTCAACAACTGGAGACAGAATGTTGGCTTTGGATTTGAGCTTTTTCCATTTTGAGTATTAGTACAGTGGTGGTGCTCGATGGCCAGAGTGTCTCAGCTGGCACTTAGCTTACTGGCTTGGCAGCTAAAGTAATAGCAATGTCTCTCACTGTAGTGCACCCCCGCTCTGCTCTTCCTCAAAGCAAATTAGCTTAGCTTTCTGTGAAGTACCCATCAAGTTTCTCACTTGATCTCGTCAGCTTCCTGGATTATTGGGTGAGAATGATAAGACTACTGCTCCTTCTTCAGATCTCAAGCTCATAAAGCATGGCTAAAAATAACAAATTCATTTAAACAGTGTTTTTATTCATTTGAGAGCTACCGAGTCTGTAGAAATGAGTTCATTAATAATCAAAAATGTCACAGATATAGTTTTTGCATACTATTTTACATAAACTATGACTGGTCATAAAGTATTTAAAACCTCTACACTTTAACAGGAACAAGTCTGTTCATGTGACTCATAACAAGAGGGAGAGGTATAATTAAAATGCCTTAATAAACCTTTGAGACAATAAAATAAATACGCAATCTTTGAACAACAGATTAATGGAATAGCATTAACATAATATCCACATATCACATGCATATTTGAATATGTTAAATATAAAAATGTCTGTCTGTTGATCCTCTAGGTGGGTGATGATCCATCCACGGGTATTGATTGGTCTAATGAGAACGACAGGTTGCTGGTCTGCCAGATGTGCATTAAACTCGCTGACATCAATGGGCCTCTGAAGTGCAAGGACCTGCATCTGCAATGGACCGAGGGCATCGTCAACGAGTTCTATGAACAGGTGTGTGAACTGTCTCCGATGGGAACTTAGACCGTCTTTGTATTTGCTTAAACTTTTTAACTTTGACCAGTTACGATCTAACTGGTGAAACACAAACATTTATTCACATATACATTCCCATACACCTCTGATGAATATATTTTAACTACTTTAATTTGTCTCAAATAGACAAATAGGCATTTGTTTCAGAAACTCATCCGGTCTTGTCTCAAACCCATAGACATAGAAGTACAGAAACTGAAATACAGTACTCCCCTGTTTATGGTTCCCTCTATGTAGACTTTGGAAGCATTCCAATACAACACTACTACTAACTCGGACTACCATGCTTAAACGTGTAATCAAATTACATTAGTACAGGTATACCTAATAAAGTGGCCACAGTGCTGCTATAATAAGCTGAATCTAAGGCCACGCTCACTGACCTTTGTTACAGTACAGTAAGCTCTTGTGTACCCTGCTAGTTCAGATAGATGACGCAATCAGCTTGTTACAAGCCTCTCTGAGGTCTATAGGGTCGGACTCAAAGACCGCGGGGGCCTCGCAGAAGAAATGCTCTTCAGTAACAATCATTTCAAGGCGTGTGATTACTTTGCACTGACCTCCTTGAGAGTCCAACAACCTTTAAAAAAAGTGCCAAAGCGAGAGAACTCCTCAATACAGAACATGTTCAGGCATACAAAGCATACACACCATCAAACATACATACACAAATACTTTGTCATGGAGCACAAGAAAACATGTCGACAGAGCCTTGAGGATAAGATTTGTTCGCCATGCTGACAGAATCGCTGAAATTGTTTAAGATGTGTGAACTATGACCTCTTTGTCTTGAATCTGTATCGCAATACTGGATCATTCTTTGGGCTGACAGGGCATTACACTTTATATATACCGAAAATCCTACTCCCAAATATGAGCAGTCTTGTATTTCTTTGGATAGCTTCGTGAGAATAAAACTGGCCACTGTATTCATACCACTGTTTCTGAAACATATCTCATAGAGATGAGATAGCTTACCTTGCAATGCCTCTGAAATCCACCCATTCGTTTGTGATGTCGTCATGGTGGCAGCTGGATCTCAGAGCTCCTCCCCCTTCTTTTACATACACTCACCTGTCAAGAAATACCAACAAGTTGCAGATCCATGTCAGATCCCTTCTTTTGATGACTCATTGGGCCGAACATGAAAAGCTCGGGAACAAAAGCACGCTACTGTTAAGTGTATGGGATGGCCCTTGAGGTGAGTTCCCAAGGCAACCAGGAAACCTCTCTACAGCTGTTGTTTATTGCATCCATACAGACGTCATAGACAGCACACATGCTGCTGCCCCACAGCCTTTCCACTATTTCCTATATTTGTTTTTTTGTGTGGGGTGACTGTGGGTCAGTTGTTAGCATGCCCGTCTTTCAATCAGGGGGTTTGCGGTTCAATCCCTGCCCTAGTCCATGTCTCCTTGAGCAAGACACTTAACCCTCCATTGTTCCCTGTAGCTGTGTCTACAGTGTATGAATGTAACATGATTGTTACATACATGCTTTGGATAAAAGCATCAGCTAAATTACATGTAATGTGTGATTGACTTTCATGGATGTGTTTGATTCCTTTTCATGCACAGCTTTAAAGGAGACATGTTATGCTCATTTCCAGGTTCTTGCATTTTTGGTTTCTACTAGGACATGTTTACATCCTTAAATGTTCCAAAAACTCTTATATTCAGCCTTTTTCTAAACCAGTGTATCAATTTCCCTGCTAGGCAACAGTTTGGGGTCCATGTTAACTTCCTGTTAGCTGATGTCATTCACACACACTGCAACCGGGAATAAACCGGCACACATTTAGAACATTTGCATTTAAAATTGTGAAATGGTCTAAAAAAATCCTGACGACAGTTTTAAATATTTATATAGCACTTTATAGACCTGCTTTCATTAAATAAAATGTATAACATTTCACACAGTTTCAATTGTAGGACCTTAGAGCTTCCCTCTTTTGTACTACCTTCATATTCTTTTCTTTGGTTTCAACTCTCTGATGCAGTTGGCACCAAAGGTCCCATTCTCTGAAAACAATAATTTGATAGACGTTGGCTTGACATCTTTCCCACGTATGCATGTTGGCCCGAATTACTTTTGTATGTTGAAATGTGAATCATGCCATGTCTTGGCATTCATGAACTACTGTGGGTCATGATCCATGTAGGGCGATGAGGAGTCCAGCCAGGGCCTCACGGTCAGCCCCTTCATGGACCGAGCGGCACCACAGTTGGCCAAACTCCAGGAATCGTTCATCACACACATTGTGGGACCGCTGTGCAACTCGTACGATTCAGCCAGCCTCATGCCTGGACGATGGGTGGAGCACAACCCAGAGGAAGAGGAGCCAGAGATCACTGAGAATGAGGAGGAGGATGATGAGGATACTGCAGAAGAAGACACGTCCACCAGCTCAGAAGCATCACGTAAGAATTACGGTCTAAAACAAAGCTATAAACCGGAAGTAGTGAACAGGAAGTGATCAGAGACGTGTGAACGAGAATGCCTGCTTTTGTATTTAATAGTTTGTTATAGCCGTGTATTCTTTTTAAAGGGACTTAATTATACCATATGATATTCTGAAGGACATTAAACAGTGGTTTCTCATGTGAACAATGGTAAATAAATGTAGCAGATTTTTATCTAGATTACAAAGCCTCTGATTAGAATACTGTATGTAATTAATGCTAATGACAACTCATTGGAAAGCCAAAGGGAGGTGTCATTGTTAGTAAGCCTCTTGACCAGCCTGGGAGAAGCACTGTACATGTTGTAGTGTGTATTTGTACAACATGTCTGACCACACAGTCTGACAGCGAGACTTGAAGCCGGAGGTGGTTGGTTTGCTTGCTGATGGAACGACTGCAACTGTTAGTTACTTTTCCATTCGGACAATGTGGCAAAATCAGTTGTGAAAAAATGTCATCAAGCTATTTTCTTTTCAGAGCAAGGAACATCCAACAAGAGAAGGAAAGTCTTCTGCCAGATCACCCACCACCTGCTGGAGAACCACGAGATGTGGAAGAAGGTGATCGCAGAGGAGGACCAGAAACAGGGCCAAGGAGCAGAATCTGTCCATTTAAACAATGTAGCCGAGCCAATCCTGGCTATTCACGAGGAGGAAGAGGAGCCAGGCAGCCGAGAGGAGCTGGTAGAAGGAGAGGATCCAGAGGAGGGGGTGGAGGAACCAGAGTGGCCTGTTTCTCCGCAGGAGGACTCTCAGCCTCCGGTGGAACTAGCAGAGGGGGACCCACAGTGAAACAGCCTAATGGAAATATGGCGCCAGTCAGGGCAAGGACGTGAAGAAGTATTTCTTGTTTTCTTATCCTATCAACTGACTCCTGTCTTTGCCAGCACTTCACTTAGACACAACACTGTAGATGTTTGGGAAATGTGTGCCTATACAGAAAAAAAAAAAACAGGGTGGGAAAATTTGTGCTTTACACATTTTATCTGAATATCTGGTTTCACCAAACAATTAAAGGAGCTTTCCATTTTGCAATACAGGATTATTTGTGTACTTTGGGATACAGACTCTTTTGCTACTGTCAAGAGAAGAGGAAAAACTGCTCGCACAGACCTCAACCCAATGTGGTAACACAGGACTGCAGACATTTGCTGCCAATTTATACATAATTATTTTCTGAATGCAATTATATATAGACATCACAGTTACTTGTACTTGTGTTTCAATTTTAGCAAGAGTTTTTGAGGTCTCACATGGGCCATAATGTTTTCTTTTTCTATATATGGATTATAAAGGGAGTCAATCAAATGAGGAACATTGGCGTATCTTTTATTCCTTTCAACTTCTGCCAAAATGAATCACTCACCCATAGGATTTTCCATATGAAATCAAATGATAGCACTTTTTCGTCTTACATTTGTTGCCAAATTAAGTACTTTATACAATTTGGTGTAGCCATATTACTTTATTGTTGGAGACTCGAGGCTCTTTACACTCTGTATTTGTGTGCGTGCGTGTGTGTCTGCATGTTTAAATTAGTGTGCTCAAATGCACAATCCTTCCACAGAGGACATAGATAGATTCAGCAGATTTATCCGCGCCATCTCTGGTCTCCAGCCCCGAGTGGTCATAGTGGTCATTACAGGGTTCACTGTCTCACATGTAGTCCAGAGGTCTGCACTGACAAGGCAACAGAGGGGGAGTTGGAAATTAATCTGTGCTGAATACAAAACCAAAAATGGAATACAGTACACAGAACATACAGTAATACTACCAAATTGTGAAGCGACAAACAACTGCATTATTAAATCTTTGATGATGGCCACAGGTAGACTAACTAATACACTGTCCTACAACTTCTTTTGTCTATTTCTTTTTGCAATTGTTGACTATCTGACTATGTATTTGGACTCAGTGTGCTGTATTTTAGTCTTTATTTACTGGTTCTCATTATGTTAAAAAAAAACTGCAAATGATGCTGATCTTTAACCCTCAGGAAAAACTCAACTGTTGAAATTTAAAGTAAACATCTGTATCACCTGTGAGGACAGTAAGTTACAGTTACGGTTACAAATATGCAGGGATCGTAAGCTAGTTTTAAATATGTTCATGAAAGGCCTTTATGCCACAACCCCTTTGACTATTATAACATCTTTGCATCTAAACACTGTGCATCTTTCTGAATTCTTCTCCTGGCACCTCAGGGAGGCATTCATTCTCCCAGAGTTACAAGCAGGCAGGACAGGACAGGGAAGTTAAGGTTGATAAAAGTGTGTTGGTGCAAGGCTGAGAGCCGCTACACTTATCAGAGACTAAATACTGAAGCTGTTTGATGCCAGTAGAAAATATTGCTTTTTATGAAATGGATATGTATCAGCAGTAAAAGTTACATTTTCAGTAATGGCCAAGACGAGGGTGATGGCAGCAGTGTGTCTTATTTACAGTTTCCTCTTTGAAACATCAAGTTTGTCATTAGGATTTCCACCCAATGTTCCGTCTCTCGTACTTTCCCAACATTTGGCCCTAAAATGTTGTGTCCCATCACTTTTTTATGACGGAAAATAATTTGCATTAGTAGCACAATGTGATTATATTTAAAAATGACATTCCCTACCTATAATGCAAATCTCGGGGTCATAATGTTCTTACTGCTTCACGATCACTGTGATAAAATATAAAAAAGGTAGTGAGTGTGTCGGTTGTAGCAATCGTCACTCCAGACATTCAATTGATGAAATCAATGAAGCAAAGAGAAAGTGCTCTCCAAGAGTTATTAAAAACATTGACTGACCTGAGGTTGCATTATATCCCCTACTTTCCACCAAGAAAAAGCCACAAGTTAAACCAAATTAAATAACCAACTGCACAGTAGCTTGAGTAGGATGCAAAAATGTCACTGAAGAATATCCCACTTTGCTTCAATAATTCACAGTCACATAGAAAAAGTGTTTGAGAGACCATAAGTAGATCTTGAGTTGAACAAGCAAAGTGCTTTACACTGAGTTGGCAGGTCAACTTTCTGTCACACACGAGTGCAGTGAGGAAATACATTATGAATTATCCACTGCTAATCTCGTCGAGTTCCGATGACCTACATGCATATTTGAATCTCTTGTGCGCTGGTTTCTCATCATATACTGTTCCACATCTCTCCTCCACAATCTCATTTCTTTAAACTCAATGATAAAAGGCTCCACGGCACACAAGGGAACCTGTGGACAGAATATGAGAGAGCTTTCCCGTGAAGTAAGTTACAATGGGTGTAGAGCTTCAGGGCCTTGTACCCTGCATTGAGATGCTCTGATATCACCCAATGTTCCCAACTGAGGCGAATAGCGCGCGTGATGGCCCGTTAACCGCTGCCCTGACGCTGCTCTCTGCTGCGGTGTCGAGGGAAGGACGACGAACTCAGGAACTGCAGCTTTTAGGCCAAACAAGTTGAATATGATTGGTTGACCCTGCTGATCAGAAAGGCATTCGACCGAGAATCAGCTCCAACTTGAGGCAGCCACTGAATCAGAACTTTCTTTTCTTGTGGACTCTAATAATCATGTGTCGCCTCACTCATTGTACCTTATATACAAAATGCCTCGTGTGTTGCCTGCAATTCATTCAATGTTTATCCCTAATATAGTCTTAACTACAGAAACACATTTTATTCAGCATTTTGAAAAACCTGATGAGATGGAAAAAAAAAAACAATGTTATATTGGCAAGCAATTCAATACAACACAGACTTCTTAGCTAAAGTGGTCCAGAATTATAAATATATATAATTACATCAACTTAAACTGTTTAAACGTTTTGCTTTGTGAATGTATAAATAACGTATACAGTGCGTGCATGCGTGTGTGTGTGTGTGTGTGTGAGAGAGAGAGAGCAAGATAATGTGTGTTTGTATCTGTGTTTGTTTGATTTCTTCCATCGGCCTCTCTAATGTGACTTTATTTGGCTATATAGCGTTTACTGTTGAGTAGCGGCTTACTCGCATGTAGAGGTGGTGAAACAATGAATGGTAAAGTGATGCAGAAAGTAGTACTTCAATTCTTCTCAGATACTCAGATGAAATCTTTATTCACAGAAGGTCCGGTTGCATATTTCTCCTTGTGCTTCCTCTTTGATCTGCCAAGTGCTCGGTGTGCAGATCAGAGATCCTCGGTCGAGCGTTCATCACGTGTCTCGTCATCTTTAAAGGTGATGAGATTCTGTCCACTGTGTTAGTCTGTTGGTCTCTCTCCTTTTTAGCGAAGCATTGTGTCCCCTGTCACGCCAGTCCGAAGTCATACTTGCTCTTGAACTGATCCAGTATCGGTTTTGATAGTGTATTTTTTGTGTCTTAATTGGTTTTATTTCATTGTCATATACTTATTCACACATAAAGCATAATTGTAACCATGGGAACCAAACAAGCTTCACGATTCATGTAAAACAAAATGAGATGAGTATTTTTATATAGTTGACACATGATTAAATAATTGCTTTCTTTTCACTAGTACCTTGCACTTATCACATGTACTAATACTTACACAAGGAAGAATATGTCCAAATACACAGTATTTGTGAAAGTAAAATCATTTTCTTGCAGGTTGACGCTCCATTTTGTACAATATACATATATGCTGTACAGTAGAGAAATTTTAAAACTACAAAAACTCTTTTAGATATACATTATTTATTTTTACCATTTTGTAATTTAGACACTATACTGTAGCTTCAATATTGCCAGACTTACTGGAAGTGCCTATATTGGTATTATGTATCATACAGTGAATATATTTGAAGATCATTAGAAGTTGTCATAAACTGAACCATGTGGATGTTGTAATGTGAATACATTGAATTACAAGACTATAATTTCTGTGGTATCCTTGTGTCTGTGTTGTGTTTTTTTTTCATCTTTGACTTGTGTTTAGAATTGGCTTTATATTGAAATCTACACGGTACATCATGACATCATTTCTTTTGAAGCTCAAGGTGTTCATCAAGACCATCTTTGAACCTATAAAGTCTTATCCATTTTCTCATCATTTTAAAGTGTTATTCAAATGCTTTTCAGAAATATTTGGCTATGTTGAATTGGTCAGAAGCAGAACACAAGTCCCTCTCTCAGTCCATGGTATTTTAATCGAGCAATATACAATATGCAGAGCATTAATATAGCAGCACACAACTGTTATCTATGTAAAGATATTGTGGAGTAAAGTCTACCTGAGCAGAAAATGAAGTAGCTCTGCCTCTGTGTGTGTTGTTAATCCGAGTTTCTCCTTGCTTCGCTGACAGAGCCCTGCCGGTGGTGCATGTGTTTAGTGCATGTCCAATGGTTAGCTCATGGCCGCCACTCTGCAATGCTTTCATATGGCGGTTACGGCTAATAACGCTGTCCCATCGCCTCAAACGTATAGCACCCTCCTTCTGGTTCCCACTGAGGTAAACACTGCTCGCTCGGTCCGTGCTTTTTAGTTTTGTACGGTGCATTGTTGAGAGGCAATTGAAATACTCCCAATATTGTATATTATGCTCTTTTAAAGGGGAGGCAATGAATAAATGGTGCAGATTTGAAGATACATTTTCCTGAACAGATGTGTGTATCATTCCCTCTTTAGAGTGAAGCTTAATTTAAGCAGGACACACACATCCTTGCATGTTGTTTGATAGACATGATGGCAGTGGAAAAACTCCACGACAGGAGACAAAGAAGGACAATTGAAAAAGAAGGTAGGGATTAAAGACTCATGACTATTAATAATATATACTAATTGTTGAACTGCCTGCCCTGTTTTCCGTATTCATAAAATATATTTTGATCAAACTGGTCACAATTTCAAAACCTTTTTACAATTTACAATAGTAGGTGGAATTGAAATCAAACACTACTGAAGACATCAAACAGTAATGCACAGTTTCATATAACTTATTAATAGTGCAGCTATCTCCTCTCTTTGAAGATCTTTACTTTGAAGACATCCATAAACCAGATGTTTTAAATATTGCAATAAAGCAATCTAAAGTCCATACTTCCACTTGAAGTTCCATAACAGATTGTGTTTTTAAACTAACCATGTTTATTGAATACACCTTCAGCTGTACAAACTGTGTAAACTAAATGTGTGGATCTCTTAGTGGACCAACAAATTTGAACTTAATATGTTTTTATGCACAAAGTAGAGCACAAGACAGATCATTTATAAGGAAGATATGGCGTGAATTGGCCATATGATATTATATACTGCGTGAGAGAATACTGTGTTAAACAATAGTGGGCAATGCTGAAGATCAGGAATAAACACTGCTTTGTTTAACTATTTGATTGAGAATTAAGTACCTTGATTTGGTAAGTATTATTTTTTGGGGATTTGCAAAAAACAAACATTCCTGTTGCTGATCTTATCCTGGGAAAATTTCTCAATATAATTTCTGGAAAATGTATCAGAATATATGGCTACTGCTATTCCAATCTGAAATTGCATGTGCAGTGTTTAAAGATTTTATTGGATATTGCCCAGTCTGAAGAATATCATAATAAGTCATTCTTATTAAGATTACAGCCAGTTGTGCATCTAACTTTGGGTGGGTATAACATCAGGTTATGTTTACCTCTGAAGAGAGAGGTATCATTCATAACAAGCGGTCTGCTGGATACCCATGGCAACAGAGAAACTTGAGAAATGAGGTCCAACCAGCTGCTGCGTCAGTCGGCTCAACAGGGAACATTATGACCTTATCTATGAAGCATTAAAGATGCATTGCACCCACTCGGTTTTGTAGGCTTTTAAAAACATCTTTCATCTGATTTTCCTTTCATGAAAATTGTCTCTGTGATGAAGTCAGAAACATTTGAAACCAACAACAATCATACAAACAACGACTCTATTTGAAATTTGATTGAACCTTCAGGGTTTGTGAGCCGTACTAATTGTATTGAAGCGTACTGCAGTTAGAAGATATTATTTCAGTCCAACTTGAAGATGCAAACACATTTCAAGTTGTGTGACTTGTTGGAATAGAGAAAGAGCATGAAACTCACTATATTTAAACAACACAAGTTTATAGAAAGGCAAAGTCTCTACTGTTGACCACCTTTCGGGAAAAAAGATGATGTACGCAACTGCGAGAGGCTTTGGGGGTTTTGATGCTGTTTGAATTGCACCATGAATTACATATATGTTTGTCAAGAAAGTCACCGTTTGTTGAAAAACTGTTGAAGTATAAGACTTTGAAAATACGTTATAAGCGGCCAAAAGTTGCGTACGTGAGGTTTCTAACACTGAAGTGATGATGCCTGTGTGTTTCGTACCAGGATGTAGTCACCCGAGCAACGGGTCTTGCTTGTTCTTTCACACTGTAATAAGTTACATATCTAGCTAGCTGACGTATATTGTGCGAGACGAGAGACATAGTATGCTTGTTTGAACCCAAAACATGACGTATTCCTAAACTTAACCGAGTACGATTGTCGAGAGATTTCTGACAGAAAGGGCACATTTCTCCCATGTGCGTTATAGTTGACGTGCAAAATTATCTTTTAAATTGACAAACATCATATGTGTAATTCATGCCACAAATCAAAACGGAAACTTGTAGTCTCTCGCCATTGACTTCCATATATATTCTTTCTGAAGTCAGGTCCCATGGAGGACACTGGATGGGGAGGGACTCCACCTCTCTATAGCCATGGATGAGCAAGAAAGGGTGCAACATTATTTCAGTATCTGCATTGTTTATGACAGAAACTGATGGAAGACAATTTGGCTCAATAGGCTTATCAGTGAAATGTTATAGTGAGTGTGCAGTTTAAATGTGCTCCACTTAACTGTAACAAAGTCGTCCACGTTTCTCAATCAGGATCATATTGTTTTCTGTTGATTACATGTCATTTAGCTGACTCTTTTATCCAAAGCGACTTACAATCATGCTATATTCATACACTGTAGACACAGCTACAGGGAACAATGCAGGGTTAAGTATCTTGCTCAAGGACACATCGGCTAGGGTGGGGATTGAACTCCCTAATTGAAAGACGGACCTGCTAACCACTGACCCACAGTCACTGTTGACACGTGTCCTCATTGTGTGTGAGATCAATCTGCATGACATAGTTTTAGCCAGCATATTTTTTTTTTATTTACAAGTGAGATTATTAAAAGTAAACATACTGGGGAGGCAGAGGGTGCATCATATATCCATGCATGTTGCCTGAGCACAATGATACAGTCCCTATAGTAAATGAATCCCTCAGTATGCTGCAGCTCTAATATATTAATTATTTCATTCGGGCATTTTGAGTCACGGCTCCGTGTTGACACATTGCAGATGTTGGCGTTAACTTATAGGTCTGGATACGAGTTGTGTCATCACGTGTGGACACGGTGCTCTCCCTCTGGGTCCACCCGGTCGCTCCCGGTGAAACAGTCTGCTGCGCCGGGAGGAGCGCGTCGGCTGCAGTGTGAGGAGGAGGAGGAGGGGACTTTGTGATAGAAGAGGGTCAACAAAAAGCATTGTTCTGCCTCAATTTTGTATTTTAAAAAATAAGAAAGTTGAAGACGTCTTGAAGGGAGAAGGTTGAGGCGTCGCGTTGGGTAAGTACCGCGTGATGACAGTTTACAGTTTATTCTCAAGACGAGAATTGAGTGAAGTTGCGGCGATGAGATGTGGGAGATGACTTAAAGACTCCAAGGTCCAAGACTATACTCACAGTTTGGATCCCGGTGCCGGTTGTTATGTGCACATTTTTAATTTAAACATATACTACAATATTTGAGAACAAATAAACAACTAAAAACATTGCAGACAACTTTTTACGCTTGGCTGATGCTGAAATGGTGTCGGATATCGGAGAAATGCAAGAAAGTGCAACGAAAACAAACTATGGGAATGAATCATAACGCAGCATGTGACTTAAACGTCACTAAAGAAACGAAAGATCGCGCCAGACCTTTATGTTTATTTTTTTTCATATTATTTTTATATATATATATACAGTATATCTCAGTGTGTCGATATTAGATCTGTGTGGAGCCATGAGCAGACGATTAACTATTTACATTATATGTTATAATTTTTGTTTGACTGACATCATAACATCACATTAACCCCTTTATTCTGCATTGTTTTAATGGCAGAAAAGGAGGATTAACCTCACTATTGCTTGTGCCAAAGAACCAACTCCAATTATTATAACAGTTAAGCACATAAGGACATAAATGGCATATTCTCATTTCCTTCAGTCAAAGTTTTTTGTTTTTTAAATCTTAAATCTATTAAAGAGATGGAATCCCGGCTAGTGAAGCATCAACTCTGTATCAACAAACACTTAACCAGCAGTGCACACAGAGAAACAGCATTGTATTTGCAGAGTGCACAGATGCTTATCCTCAATATGCATTGACCAATTAACCTGAGTGCATGTGGTATCATCATTGTTCATAATTCAACAGAGATCATGTGAATATCTTTGAACCCAGCACAGGTTTACACCCTGTTTCTTGGTGTATGAAACATCCGAGTGTGTTTGACGATGATCTGTAGTCTTTTATCAGTCTTTTCAAAGAGTGTGGCCCCCTAAAATATATTGATTTGCTTTCACGCTTATGAATTACCTAATGTCAAGAATGTTTATTTAGGAAGTCACTACCTTTTAAAGGATAAAAATCCCTTTATTAGTAATAATTATGGTATTTTTAAAAGACATATAGGACACTGTATATCGTACCTTAGATCAGTTTTCCAACAAAACATTTGTGATATTTAATATTAAAGGTGCACATTTTATTCAGCTTGAACACCAGGATTAGAAGAGTGTGATTTGTATTCACAAAGAACTCCCTCCTGTGTGGACTTGAATAGGTAATGTCTTCTCAATCCCATAGTGACACTGGAGAGAAGGCAGTTTAATTGTGTATGAATGGGGCCCATTAACAGTCTCTCTTAGATACAAGCTTCAAAACAAACTGATGTGTGTCCAACTTGTGTTTCAAATAGTCTCGTGTGTGGGCTGCAGGTCATAATTGTTTGCGGTCTTGTTGTGGCAAAATACAGTTCTGCTGAATATCTATTAGATGAGCATGGAAGCCTTTATGTCGTCAGCTACAGCTACATTTCTTTCTTGCCGAGTTCAAAGCCATGTTGTGGTGTTTGGAGGTGTGCAGGGAGTTTCCATGTCACGGAATAAACAGTCTGGATTTGAAACATTGTCACAACTGCTCTGCTTTCTCTTACTCTATATTCCTCTGTCTCTCTCTCATCATGTGCTCATTCACCTGCAGACTAAAACATCGCAATGCAAATATCATCTCAAACTGACACTCATTGCATTCCCAGTTTGCTCTCTATAGTAAATGGTTAACATTTTTAAACACTTTAAATGTTTTGCAATATGTTAAAACCATATATATGGTATATATATATATACCATATATATGGTTTTAAATTGGCCCATATCCAAAGCCCAGGTATTGCTAGTCGGATCAGGGCATCCCTTCTTACGGTATCGGTTGTGAATGCAGAGTTGAAATTTAATGTTTTTATGCCTCCAAGCTGGTGACAACCACGGCATGAGGCATTATGTATTTCGTTTATCCGTCCGGTCCATTCGCATAAACACGATATTTCAGGAATGTCTGGAGGGAATGTCTTTAGATTTGGCTAAAACGGTAACCTGAACTCAAGGATGAACTGATTAGAATTTGGTGGTCAAAGGTCAATGTGTTTGTCCATAACTCAAGAACTTATAATGTGTGTGGATAATATCAAAATGGGCTTGACAGATTTCCCAATCTAAATTCCTTCCAACAGTTGTGAGTGAGGATCCACAAGTCAGTCATCTAACGAGAAACTGCTCAGGCAAAGTAGGAGGAAGCCATGAAGAAGATGGACTACACAGCCACAGGCAGGTGGACTCTAGACAACAACCCGACCTCCTCTGCAGTGAAGAACACCTGCCACCCCAATCTGAAGGTACTGTCCTCCCCTGACAAACCCTTGGTTTGACCTGTTGCCAAACCCGTATCTCATTTGTTACAGTTCCTGAATACATAACACAATCCTCACTTAAAGCATGCCATGAATTAAGCTTTGTTGTGTACTGGTAAAATTAGTCAATTTTTTTGGCATATCATAAAGTCTTTCCCAGTGGTGAGAAGACCATTTGGTCCTGGAGCTCCTTTGTTTTCATGTTTTGTGTAAAGACAGTACAAAACTAATAATACGGAACAATTATATCAATATCAAATACCTTTACAATGTGTATTAATTTTGTTCTATCCGGTTTTTAATTGGCTGAGAGGGGAAAAAGTACTTAAGTACAGTTTCACAGGCCAATGGGTGCAGCGTTATATACCAGAGAACATTCATAAGAACATGTACAATATTAAGTATTTCAGCCTGACCACCTGTCTGTCATTAGACTGGCCTCGAGGGGAGCACACAAATATCCCTCCAATTACAGGGATCACATGTACGTAAGAGCCACACAGCGTGCACATGTTGGTGAATGTACCCTCCTGTGTGAGAATATCTAAAAGCTATCGCCGGCGCCATTTCTCCTGCAACGGGATTTTTACAAGCAGGTTGTTCCGCTGATTAAAACCACTTTATTCGTCTTTGGTTTATGCTTTATGATTCTAGTTGATGACCATGCAAAGGTGTTGAGTGCAGCAACTCTCTAACTGTTGGACTGGGTATTAATTTGCTCTGAGAAATTCTACAGACAAAGTCTGTGCTTAAGTAAAAGAGCTCAGGTTGGACCTCTTTATTGGCTTAGGAAGCACATTGGAGAAACATTTAAAAAGCTGCTTAGTGAAATACCAGGGCAACTACAAGAAACATGCCTTTTCATTCATGTGTGTTCTCCTAACGTTTAATCTTACAGTGAACCTCTAAGTGGGGTGCTTTGAATACAACATGCATTCAAAGTGTTTTTGTCTCTTTGTAGCACACACATTGCTAATATTCACAGCAGCACAACTTTTTGAAAACTACATTTTTTTGTGGAATTTTAATTTGGTATTCCTTTTATTAACAAAGTTACAAAGTATACATTTGGTGCAAAGAAACGCAAAGACAATGTAACAAAGTGATGTAAAAATTTATCGTAGAAGGTATAGATAGGTATTGGATGCATAAATGCATAGATTGCCACAGCAGAGTGTTGCCAATAAGCAGAATGAAGCAAGAAGTATTTAAGACAATGGTAAAGTACATTTTGAGAACAGAAATTACATTATGTTTCTCACACACCTCACCATTCATTGTTCCAAAAAAGCAGTGAAAGTTGTCAGTGGCGTCTGACAAAACGCAGACGGCATGACGCTGGTGTAAGGTTTCTATATCAACTTTATTAATGCAGTCGTATGAGACCTTCCGTACCTTAGAATTCCTGCACAAGCATTATATCCACTTTTCTGTGGTATGAACCATAAATTTGCACTTGACATTAGAGCGACGCCAACCCTTACATTGAGAGTTTATTAATCAGCTGCAGACTAGCCAAGTGGTTGCCATAGCAACACTGACACTTTACCATTTACATAACCTATAAATAAGAAGGGTTGAATAAATGCTGAGGAAACTTCAGTAGCAATGCTGGAAAATTCAGGTCACTGAGTTTTCCATAAGCAGGCTGGTTTTTGAGCCACTCTTAACATACTATTAAGCCTGCGAGGTAATTACTCATGTTGTTTAGCATCTACTTAACCGATATTACATGTGGTATGTGGCATGCTTAATTCTTAATTCTCCAGTCAACAATTGGAGTCACGACCTGCAAATATAACATCTGTTTTCAATGAATGGCCCCAAACCTGTGTGTCTCTCACTGCTGCTGATTGTAGAGTCCCCGTAAAATGCTCCATCACTGTTGATGTTTTGAAAATCATCTGTGAATTGTATTGAACATTTTAGAATACATTAAATTTAAAAAAGAATGTTGGTATGTATCTTTAAAGTAGGTTATTAATTAATTAATTATTGTCAAAGCCAGTGGTTTGTAAATTCATAGTTGTTTATTTAATGGCAATGGAATAAATTTATTTGAATCTTCTTGGCATGTGCTTTTCTTCCAAGCTTGGGTTATTGTCATCCCTAAGAAGGCAGGCTATGGTTACTTCTCACCTGTTTCCAATTACGCTGCATGTCCTTGGGTCCTCGCTCATGCAGTGCAGTGGATGAGTCTGCATCACAGTGGGTTTGGCTTCTCTAATCCTCTCTTTGTTACTGACTGTCAGTGTCCACAGGTGGCTTAGCTCGATACATTCTCTGGCCCGCGCTCCAACAGCCAGCTTTTCCTTTTACAAACGCATATCTGCCTTGCAAATTCACATCATACGGTACATAAATACACACACACACGCAATTGGAGAAAAACATGCACAAAGTCTACCCGTTAAGCTACTGCTTAAAAAATTTATTTTTTCTTCATTCTTGCTACAAAATCCTAGTTTGACTTTCTTACTTGTTGTGATTCCTTTCCACTGCGGCTCTGAGGTGTTTCAACTGCAGTGTTTGAACTGCTTGAACTGGAGATAAAAATAATATTAACGCAGGTGGATTTGTTCTTCTGAAGAGGAAAATGTAGATGAAAAGCGCGGCCCACATACTTTGACACGACGTCTTCTCTTTCTCCATCTCTCTAGATGTTCCTTGCATCCTTGTCCTTTGCCTACTTTGCCAAGGCTTTATCTGGCAGCTACATGAAGAGCACAATTACACAACTCGAAAGGCGATTCGACATCCCCAGTTATCTGATCGGCGTCATAGACGGGAGCTTTGAAATAGGTGAGTTCTCAATTCCTTTTTGTCCATGTGTCTCTCTGTTAACTGGCTAAATAGTTTAGATTGAGATACATTGAGATGCATTTAGATCCTTTATGTCAAAGGTTTATTGTTTGTTATCCTATATATATTTTATAGTTTAGATGTTGTAGTTTGGTATATTGATTGTGTATTCTAAAATATTCTTTATGTTTATTCTATAGATATGTATCTCTTGTGTTGATGTGTGGGATTAATTTAGTATCTATCTATCTATCTATCTATCTATCTATCTATCTATCTATCTATCTATCTATCTATCTATCTATCTATCTATCTATATACCTACCAACCTACCTATATTCTCTTCTTCTCCGTAGCAAAGATGGATACGGGTTTACAAGAGATTGCATCCGTCTATAATGTATCATTTGGATGATCAATTCAGTTTTTATTTATTTATTTTAAATGAGTTAGATGTTCTTAGATACTTTGTATTTCTCAGACCTTTTCTCATATTCAGTATATACAATCTGTGTGTGGAGCCTTTGAAGAATACGACACTAATGGAAATTCTCTTAACATTAGGTCTCATATTTCATTGCTTTTCTGATCATCTCAACCTTGCAGGGAATTTGTTGGTCATTGCCTTTGTGAGCTATTTTGGTGCCAAACTCCACCGACCTAAGATCATCGCAATTGGATGTATCTTGATGTCTTTTGGGACCTTTTTGATCGCCATGCCTCATTTCATCATCGGCCGGTAGGCAACATGTCATGTCTGTATGCAATCAATGCATCTCACAGACCACGTTCATGCTTTTTGTCTTCAAGCACCATACACACAATCTAGTGACAGTATTCCTTGCACTTTAATAATGATGTATGTATTTGTACTTTACGATACCGGATGCTTTCTCCCTTCCCTTGTTTAACAGTCAAATTGGTATTTTGTACACAGCTATAAGATCGAAACATCAGTTAGATGGTCTGTGAATTCAACCAATAACCTCTCTCCATGTCCAGCAAGCTCACCTGAGTCCACCAGGGCAGGTGACAGACCTGCTATACTGCCCTCTAGAGGTAAGAGTGGGATTAGTGTGCTCGGTCAAAAAAGCACACATTGCTTATTTCTTTATTCAAATTACCAATGCTATTGGTGTATTGTTTGTATTTGTGTATTATTGTTCCTGTGCCAAACAGTTCCCAACAGGAAATGTAGACAACCACATTGCTGGAGTTGTCTCGATGTGATGTGTTAGTGTGGTTAACATGGTTAATAAGAATAACAATAATGCAGTGATATCAAATATAGAGAGGCAGTCAAAGCATGCATTACATTCATTGTATGTTGTGTTAATATTTTAAACAATTTGGAAGGTTTTAATTTTAAATTCAAATGTTTCCTATTTCATTTTGAACTGCAGGCTGTGAGCGAGAGTCCAGTGTTTCTATGTGGATGTATGTGTTTCTGGGGAATGTCCTGCGTGGGATTGGAGAGACTCCAGTACAGCCTTTGGGAATCTCCTATATTGATGATTACGCACAGTCAGAGAACGCTGCCCTCTATATTGGTAATGCATTTTACTCACTGTACCAAGATTATTTAATAATCAATGTCAATCATTCAGGAATTAAATAAAAGGGTCTTATATTCAAGCAACTAAGAAATAATTCCTTTTTTTGAATGTATTGGTAGGCATATAGGATGTACTAAGGATTAATTGGGAGTAGGTGCCAACATGTTTAGTACATACGGGCTTCTAAAATAACTATAATTACCGTCTCATGGTTGCATGGCACCGCTAACAAGTTATGTTGCCGTTTATACTCATGTCTGTCCAAAATGTCATTGCTTCATCATTGTCCAGATGTGAAATTGTCATGATTAGCATCTGACTTATTGAGTTATGGCCAAACACATGTTTCGTGAGGTTAGTGACCTTTAAGTCAATGTTTGTGCAAAGTTTGAAGAATTTCCCTCCTGGCATTCCTGAGGTATCACAAGAATGGTACGGACATATGTCCAAACATAAGGCATCTGCTGCCAGCGGGGTGTCATAAAAATACACTTAAGTTGACAATGGAATGTCTTAAAATACCAAATAAAATATATCCTAAAATTAAAGAAATTGCTGAATTAAGTCCAAACATTTTATGTTATGTTTATATGTTAGCAGGTGTTGAATGTGGTCAAATTAAAATTCATGTTTTTGTTGTATATTCTAGGATGTGTCCAAACTATATCAATCATCGGTCCTGTCTTTGGGTACCTGCTGGGATCTCTGTGTGCCAAGATCTACGTTGACATTGGTTATGTGGACATGGGTGAGTAAGCTATCATCTCACTGATCAACCATGACTGATTAAAAAAAAACAACGTTCTGCTTGGTAAGTTGTAATCATGTGTTCATACTGCAGAAATGCTCTTGCACTCCTCCGTGGAGAGTTGGCTTTAGAAATTGCCTGTTGTACACAACGGTGTTAAAGCTGTGTGAGACACAATACAAGAGGAAATGAGTTAGGGGAGGGTAAATCCTGTGGTGCAGCTTAATCTCACTGGGAAACACTTGGAAGCTGTTCGCCAACGTAGTTCTCCTCAGGTCCAAAGTCTGTTGGAAGCTCTTTGGACCTGAAATGCTGCATTTGTCTTCCTGCAGTTTTCAGCATAAACTGACTTTGTATAATTCACGTCAAAAGTAATATAACTAAAAACAATTCCATTTATCAGAATCAGAATCAGAACCTTTTATTGCCAAGTATGTTTTCACATAAAAAATAATTTGTCATGGCGGGTGGTGCAACATTGGACAATAACATTACACAATCAACACAGTGCAAGAACTGAAACGTAACATTTACAGTAGAATATTAAATAAAGTGCACAGACAAACAGATGACACTACTTAAAACAGTGTAATGTAAGTGTAAGTTTAAAGTGACAAGTGTCTTTAAAGTGAAGAATTAAGGCATGTGCAGGGGAGTGACTAGGTAGGAAATTGTCCTGAGTCGACCCGGGCTCTGTTCAAAATATATCGGAAACATACTTATAGTAAATGAGAAACCAATTAAACAAAACTCATCTCCATCCGGTGGTTTGTTTCTCATGGCAGAGACGGTGACTATCTCCCCCGGTGATGCCCGCTGGGTGGGGGCCTGGTGGCTGGGCTACCTGATCGCTGGTACCATCACCCTCATGTCCGCCGTTCCTTTCTGGTTCCTGCCTAAATCCCTGCCCATGCCTGTGGATAAACACGATACCAGCTGCACTCCAGAGCAAACCAGGTTCATCAAAGATTCCCCAACCATGGGGCACAAGTTCAGACCTGAGGAGCCGGCTAGTTTACATCAGATGGCCAAAGGTATGATTATAGTCACAGTTAGTTGTGATGTATTAACTATTGCATTGTAATCTGAATGCCGAATCTTTAGTGATGTTAAAACTTTCCCATTTAATGCGGCCTTTTGCAGCTACTTTCTTTGTTTCCTTTATTAACCCACAGTATTCTTATTATTTCTACCACAACCCTAGTTTCTTATGAATTTTAAATTGTTCCCAAATCTATGAACAAAAATCCAATCAAACAAATGTTGTGTCATTCTATGCATGTTTGAGGGTCTAGTTTTGAAGACCGTATGCATGTTATAAAAGCAGTAATCCGTGAATTAAGAAGAACATAAAACAAATTCTCATATCTGTATGAAGAGGCAAAGCCTACATTTTAAGTGCTTTTTTAATAAACTTCCCTATGCAGAATTTGTGCCCACATTGAAGAGCCTCCTTGGAAATCCTGTCTACATCACTTTTTTATTCGTGACCATCCTTCAGTTCAACTCTCTCATCGGGATGGTCACCTACAAACCAAAATACATCGAGCAACACTATGGCCAGTCCGCGTCAAAAGCCAATTTTCTCATGGGTAAGCAGACTGTTTTCATAATTCATAGTGTTTTCCTGGTTTGTATGACTTTTGTTAGGTCATTTTATCCTTTTAGATGATTTACATGCTTGTCCAGAGCCTGTGTTGCTTCATGGAAAGAAACGTATTTAAAAATGCAAAGTGATATGAGCTAGATGGTCATCATAAGAGTTTCATGAGCCAGCTTTGGATGAATCTTTTATGATCCAACTCCCACATCTCTCCTAAGGAAACGCTGCAGTTTCCATATGGTTTACTGAAATCATTGGACAGTTTGGCATTTACTTCTTTAAAAAAGCACACAGATTAACAAGACCATTAACTAGGTCAATCTTATGGTGTAATAACAGCATTTTCCTCCACATAACAGAATGAGGGAAGAGGGTGTTGGATGATGATAAATGCATTTATATCCTCTCTGCAAACAAAAGTCATTTTCATCTTTAAAAGCAACACTGCAGTACACTTTACATAAAATATGAATGAGACCACTTTCATATGAATGAGTGCTCTTTCTTTGATCCCTTTTGGGGAGCGATGCTGCCGCCTTGCTTGTTCCCGTTGTTTCCTGACGAATCTGTTCTCTTCTGCGGCTTGGCTAGGCATGATCAACATCCCGGCTGTGGCCCTTGGTATGTTCTCTGGAGGGGTTATCATGAAGAAGTACAAGCTGGGTATCATGGGAGCAGCTAAATTTGCCTTTGGGACCTCGTTGCTGGGCTACTTCCTGTCGCTCATTTTCTTAGCCATGGGCTGTGAGAACTCCAAGGTGGCAGGCATCACAGTCTCATATACCGGGTATGTGATGTCTGGATGCATTTCCCTCATATAACGTAAGATAAACAAAGGTAAAACAAAAACAAATCAAAGTTAACATTCAGAAGAAGGAGCTAGGTTTGGATCTAAGGAAATTCTACAATAAATCAGTGCAGCTGAGACACTTTCTGTGTCTCCATTTTCATACTTCATGCACATTACTGTGGTTGCGGCTTCCTTATTTGATACATATTTCATGTGGGCTGTCAATAATATATGCATATTCTTCATGTTGTCACATGCAGAGTGGAAGTCCTGTCTTATGAGGAACAGTCTCTCTCCTCCGACTGTAACTCGGCTTGCTTGTGCTCGAGAAGGGAGTGGGATCCGGTGTGCGGAGAGAACGGGATCACCTACATGTCCCCCTGCTTGGCTGGATGCACGTCCTCCACTGGGACCGGCAGAAACACGGTCAGACACACACCACAGATTTCACGCCACATCCATATTTCTTAGTTCAACTGTTGACGAACAAATGCAGCTTAAAATGTGGGCCTGTTTGCTGTGATTCTTTCCTATCATGCCTATGGATGCCGACAGAGTAGCACATGACATTTTAGGACAAGACGTGTTCAGACAACAATTCATCAGCATCAACAACTGCACCTCCTCCACTGCTCTTCTGTCTCAGGGCGTCCCCCAGAGTTCGGTGCTTGGTCCTCTTCTGTTCATCGTCTACCTGCTCCCTCTTGGTAACATCATACGTCATCACTGTCTCCTCTTCCACTGCTACGCTGATGATGTCCAGCTCTACATCTCCACAAAAGCCATTACCACTACTACTCACTCCACTCTGACAAACTGCCTCACTGACATTATATCATGGATGCAAACCAATTTTCTCAAACTCAACTGTGATAAATCGGATATGATCATCATCGGCCCCAAATCTCTCACCAAAACCAGTCACAACTTCTGCCTCACCATTGACAACACCACCCTGTCTCCCTCCCCACACGTCCGCAACCTCGAAGTCATGTTTGACAGCAAACTCTCATTTGAACATCACATCAAACAAATCACCAGAACTGTCTTCTTCCACCTAAAAAACATTGCCCGTCCCCGCCCATCACTTTCCTCATCTGCTGCTGAAACTTTAATCCAACGCCTTCATCACCTCCAGAATTGACTATTGCAATAGTATTCTTTATGGCACATCTTCCAAAATCCTAAACAGACTCCAATACATCCAGAACTCTGCTGCTCGCCTGCTCACCCACTCCCGTTCCCGTGATCACATCACCCCTGTTCTCCAGAGCCTTCACTGGCTCCCCGTCCCACAACGGATCCAATACAAAATCCTTCTCCTCACTCACAAAGCCCTCCATAATCAGGTCCCCTCCTACCTCACCGACCTGCTCCACCACCACACTCCATCCCGTCGGCTCCGCTCCTCTGATGCCAATCTCCTGTCAATCCCACATAGGACCAAGCACCGGACGTGGGGTGACAGAGCCTTCTCCATATCTGCCCCCTCCCTCTGGAACTCTCTCCCCAAACTCATCCGAGACTGCACTGATCTTTCCTCATTCAAATCGCAAATCAAAACCCACCTGTTCAGAACTGCTTTTAATGTGTGATTGTTTGTTTTTGTTTTTGTTTTCTTATCAGGGTCCGAGCGACTCAGAAAGTCCCTAGTTATTTGTTTTATTTGTTTTACCTGTATTTTAGCTATTCTTATTTATTTATGTTTAGCTTTTAGGATGTTTTAATTATGTGAAGTGTCTTTGAGTATTATGAAAAGCGCTATATAAATTAAATGCATTATTATTATTATTATTCCTGCTGTGCGGCTCATCTATCGTTCTTCTTTGTGTAGGTGTTTGACAATTGTAGTTGCGTATTGCTGGCTGACACCCAACAAGGCAACCTCACGGCCACTCTGGGCCAGTGTCCACACAGAGACAGCTGTGACAAAATGTTTCCTTACTTCCTGGCTCTGTCTGTGCTCAGCTCCTTCATCATCTCTCTCGGGGGAACACCTGCCTTCATGCTGCTCGTCAGGTGCGTCGACAACCCCCCTTGTGGAGTCACTGGACTCATTAGACATGCAGCCGGTTGTTGGAGCAATCCATCATTAAAAGATGACACTTCCTGTTGTATCAGAACATTTGTTATCATTTAGTATATATTTAGATATTTACATAGATATTTACAGAAGTTTGCATTAAAGTAATAGTTCTACTTTTGCACCTTAAAGTGTAAATCATTGTTATTTTTGAAGTGTTGCAAGGTTTAAGAGTTGAGTCTCCTTAAACCCCTCAGTCTTGTCTCTATAGGTGCATTAAGCCTGAGTTAAAATCCCTCGCTCTTGGAATCTACACGTTGGCCACTCGCACCCTCGGTGAGAACCATCTTTATTCTCTACATTACAGTCTAGTTAGTGTAAATGTCAAACACATGGATATATCCTAAGAGCTGACATTCAGCATTCTGTTGGATGTTAGTGAGCAAAATGACTGCAATAATGTGTTTGTGTAGAATTAATCAATTATTACTTGAAAATCTTCATTAAATATTTCTAAAAATGTTAAGGATCTTATGTATTTTAGAAACCTTTTTTTCCATTTAAAAAAAGTATCATTATCATATTTACAATAAGTACACCAATAACCTAATTTTGTTTTGTCATTTTATCAAAGTTCCAATTGATTGATTGATTGATATCTCACCTTGAAGCAACCCATAATGTTCTCTTTGTTTGAAGTCACAAGTTATTTTGAATTTTGAACAGCTGGAATACCTGCCCCAATATACTTTGGAGCCATTATCGACACAACATGCCTCAAATGGGGAATCAAGATGTGCGGAGGAAGAGGAGCATGCAGAATCTATAACACCTCAGCTTACAGGTAATTTGATCTGTTATAAAGTGCTGTATGTAATATCCACTCGCATATCTTCTAGAACTAAAGTTCACTTTCAAACATGACAAAACATCTATAACCGAGTGACTTGTCCTGCATGGCTGCAATGCGTATGAACAAAATGATTAAATGAACTAAAAATAGAGGAACAATGTTGCTATTGTTAAAATAAAGTATACGCATAAGTTTGCCATTTCATGCTTGACTCTTTCCCAGTGTGTCGCTTAACAGTACATACTTCTCTCGCTCTCTTTTTTGCAGGATACTGTACCTGGGTCTGACTTTGGGCTTAAGGACAATCTCCTTCTTCCTTTGTATTTATGGCTTTGCTCTATTAAAAAGACATATAAAGAAGGAGGAGAAAAATGCTCTGACCAATGGGAGTGCAGAGTTAGAGTCACTCAGGAAAGAAGACAGGAGCTCCGTACACTGTGAGCAGTTTATACCGGCCTGCAACCCTGACAGAGAGACTCACTTGTGAGCCTCAGCTCTGCTCTCCTGACTCGGCTCCACGGAGCATCTCAGTCATAGAGAAACACAAACTGTGGACTGTTTTCATAGCATTCAGAGTATATACATTTGAACTGGATTTGTGGAGATGACGAGTCATTTAAAAAAACTAAATATACTATTTCTGGAATGTATAAATATATGTTTGTGTTTTTCATGAACGGAAGACTTTTGTAGAAAAAATAATGTAATTGTGCTGTATTTTCTATGTTTGTCTTCGTTTTTATGAATAAACTTGATGAAATACAATTTTTGGATTCAACATATATTAAAGGTGTCGTGTATAGGATCTGAAAGCATTTAGAGGTGACAAACTTAAAGGAGAACTACGTTGGCTGACGCCAAACCGCAACGTGAGTGTCTTCTGTTAACAAATAGGGTCAACAAGCAGAGGAAAGCTTGAGCAGCACAGGAGCAGCTGACCTCTAAACAACCTTTCTGTTGGCATACTGGGAAACTTCCTGTACTGATGTAACAAAAAGCATCCCTTCACTTAGAGTTAACCTTTTGTGTTAATGTGGTATCTGCCTTTTCAGTGGCCTCCTTTTTTTATCAGTATGAGGGACACACTGTCTGGGGTTTTAAACGTTTATTTTTCATGCTCATGTTTGTCATGTTCGAACCAAACTGTCACAAATCACAGTGTCAACAATTGCCGGGCCAACTCTAAATTGTTTGTCAAATTATGCATATTAAGGTTTGAAGGTAGATCTACCATTCCAGGATGCTTAGGAAAGCTAGTAAAAACAAAGATGTTGAAATATCAAGACAAGTGCTTAGCTCACTGAAAGAAATGAAACTTTCAATTAACTGGTGCACAATCTCTCTACATTGACATTAAGTTCAGCATAATATCATGATGTATTTCTGGGATTTTGTCAGATATTAATTAGTTACCATAATCATAAGCCTCTGAGACACAATCCCTTTGTACAGTTTTAATACTGAAGAACAATGTTCATGGCAAAGACTTAAAATAAGTAGATGTTTTCACCTGTTTATCCGATACCATAGCTTAAATTTCTTTGTATCCCATCAATTCAAAATGTGCCTCAGTTTAAACTTAAAAAAGAATATTGAATTAGTAAAAGATAATACAAAACATTGCCTCTGGTGACCCACTGCCTATGGCACACAGTTTTAGTGTCATGAGAAAAAAAAGTGCATGTAAAGAGAAGGAATCTTGAAACAATTGTCACTGTATTCCTGTGGTTACTGATCCTTTTTGTCTGCAGGACTCTGAGGATTCTGTGGATCAAGTACACGATTAGAAACTCTACACTTGAGTATTAGGTGGGTTAATATAAACATAAAGTGTGTGTGTGTGTGTGTGTGTGTGTGTGTGTGTACACTATATCAAACCTGGAGTTGATGATGTTCTGTCAATAGTCTGTCATACTCTTGTGCCAAACCTTTGGCCTGCCTCCTCATGGCCTCCGCTTCGGCATGAGACTTGCGCACAGCTACAAACACAAACAGTACTTCATCTATCAATTGCACTTCATATTATCAATGCCCCTTAGACTTAGCTTATAGCACTGTTGTTGTATATATTCTTCTCATAATTATAGCTTTTCATGAAAATCTTTTTATTAGAATGTTGCTTTGATTTTAATGTTGAACTGCAGATCAACCTGTCTGAAGGAAGTGATGACTACTCACCCTCCCCAGCAACCTTCACTTGATCTGCCAGCTTCTCAGCTTCCAGCTTCAGTTGCTGGTTTTTCACTGACATGGCTTTTTCCTCATCCAGGAGAGCCTGAGCACAAAATAGTCTCCTTAATAACCAACAGCAGAAAACAAATCACAGAAATAGTACTCTATGGCACTATGAAAATACAGTATATGCAATACTGCCTCCACACTTTAAAAGGTGTACGTACATAATTCCCAAGCATTCTGAAAACGCAAAGTAAATATTATAAAGGTGCAATATAAATTGCAGTTAGATATTATGTATTATATATTACTTATATGGGAAGTCTTCGAAAAGAACAGGCTTTAGGACTACAAGACAAAAAGAGTTTTAGGTCAGTCGTTAGCCTCTGGTTAACTCTTACTTGTGTGAGCATCACGTTGTCGTCCTGGTGCCGCTTGGCTGCTTTGACAGCACTGTCCATCTGGGCCTGAAGACCTGCACTGTTCTCCACCGTGACGGCCACCTGGTTTAGCAAGGTGACAATCCGACGCATAATACTGTGGTGGAGGACAGGAAAAGATGAGGACCGGAAGAAAAAGAAGGCAGGGCCTCAGTGAAGTGGACAGTTGTGTGAAATGGTAATGTTCGTCTGTGACTGGAGGTCCCAAACACATTCTGTGAGGCTGAATAAATGTGGAAGGAAGTAACACTAACAGACAGAGGAAGAGAGAGAAGCCAGATATGTAGAGGTTCCTCTGGGCTCTGAACAGCTTCATGTGGACATTGTCGTACAAATTTGGGTTCACCTTGGCATCGTGCATGGGCTCAGGACCCGAGTACTTCTGCACCTCACGGACAGCATCTGAGGGTGGGCAGGGGGACAGAAGCGTGAACGAGCTGGACCGAAAACATGCTGTCAGTGCACTTTGTGTTATTCAATGGCAATCAAAGCAGATTGCTTACCGAGGAAAAGTACAATAAGGACCATGATCATGGTGAAAAAGCCTTTGTTCCAATATGGAGATAACCAGTTCCATATTCTCCAACTGAAAACTGAACACCATCTACAAAGTAGACAAAAAGGCCATTGTGAGTCAAACATAATGCACAGTAGATCGACCCTGGAAGGACATGCATGCACTCTGCTGGTGATTTGTGTGAAGTGGTTCTTTAAATTTTTCTTATTTCAAATCTTGCATAGGACTTTTTTTTTTGGGGGGGGGGGGGGGGTAGAAAATGGGCCTTTTCACAGGAAGCTGAGGACGAGTTGCTGAATGAACTTTCGATCATGCTTTGTGTTTGTGTGTTAGAGTGCAGTACCTCCGTGCTGATATGAAGGGTATACACAAGATGAGGTTGACTGCTATCTCCGCATAGAGGAAGAAAGCCACAGCAGTCCACTGGAGAGTCATTGTGACGGGGATTTCCTGAGGCGATATACACGTTTAATTAACTCCATGTTTACAATTACGAACATATCTCAGAGCATAACACTGCAAAGAAATCTTGCTATATGGTTGTGTTTCTCCATTAGATAGTAGCAACTAAGATTAAATTACAACAGCAATCATTCACCCATAAACAAATGTCATCGGAAAGAATACCTATTAAGGTGCTCTTTGCCTATACTATACACAGTATACTGGACGATATGCTACTCATATTGTAAAGTGACTTTTTGAGCACACACAGACGTTTCTGTAGGACGACTACATGAAACAGGCCTTCTGCAACAGGCATTTATAGTCCATTTGCTATTTGAAGGCTTTTAGCTCTAAATCTCTCCTTCCTCCTCAGCATTAGTACGAGTGGCTCATTCTGTTTAAGGTTCAGGACGTGCACAATTTATTCCAAGCCATAAACAGAGTTGTTGCCTTACCAGACAAAGCTTTGCGATCAGAAGAGTGGGAAAGTCCAGACACGCATGCGCTCACACACACTAACAACAGCTGCTGGTGGGCCTATAAGGAGCTTCAGCCCTAAATAAATCAGCGACATCATTGGTCTGCCACTTTGGATTTGTTAAAGATCACAATATATCTGATAGTTCTTACCAAAGGCTTTGAGTTCAGTTCAAAATGATTGCAGGACCTTTTTGATTTTTTTCTCACACTCCACTTTTCCTGGTGTGTGAGTGTGTTTGTTGATATCTTCACATGTCACATGTCATGGTACAAAAATAGGCATGTGAGGGAGGGACACTCAGTCTCTTATTTAAAATAATATTTGTGCCTTGGTGTTTGTTACTTATCCCTCAACCACTAAAATAAACAAGCACACTTAATTCATTTTTTTCTATATCTTTCTGGTTATGGTGCCCTTTCGGACTGGGCTTTTTTATGCCCAGAAGAAGCCAAACAAATGTCCACAAGAGGGGGATGTTATCCAATGACATAATATAGCTTTTGCACAGGGGCTGGAAGCAGCAAGTCCTGTTTGCTTTGCAGTTACTGCAGTGAATTCAATCCAAATATTCCCTGTGTGTCAAGGAGATATTCAGACAGCTGACAGTGTGGATAAAAGACCCACTGTGCACACACCAGCTGACTATAAATAGTTGACACTGAAATAGCAGCTATACACTCATTCCAAACGCTTATTCATTAGAAAAAGACTTGAAAGGATTGCTCTTTTTGTGACTTTTGATAAGGAACACAAACCGCTATTGGTTTGCTCATCTTGCACATAAACACATCAATTATATGTGGTTGCACATCAATAACAGAGACTGAGGGGATTCTGGAGTGCAGCCTTCAGTACACTCTTCTTCCTTTTCAATAATGAGTTTTTGTCTTGTTTTTCTTGTTTTCTTTTACCAAATTCGGCTCCAATGACTGTTCTGTGTATTTCCCCCTTCTCCGCTGCATTCAGCTTGCAGAGTGTATTCACACAGGCTTCCTCTTGTGAAAGAGACTAATAGCTGCTATCCTCTTTGACTGCATGTCTCAGGAGTGCTGAGGAGCAAAATGTTTACAGCTGCACCCTCTGATAGCTGTTTGAAAGTGGCCAAATGACTGTAGCAGAACTGAATGTGCTTTGATTGCTCTCCTCTCCATCGCTGAGGTCGCAGCTCAGGAGACTGAAGAGTCATGACAGCAAACTGCCTGCAATAAGCAGATGGTCAGGCTATGGCGATAGTGTGCTCGCTGCAGTGTTGTAACTTGAGAGCTCTATTCAATGCATTTGGACTTCATAAATGCTATCTTAAATATTATATACAAGATTGTTTTCATTACTTTCTTTCTTATTTTTTTCCATGCAGGAAAGTATTTCAGCTGCTTGTATCCTTGGATCTTATCATCCCAGTCACTACACAAACTTGTGACTGAAGGTTGGAACATCAATCAACTTGTAAATGGAGAGCTGTGCCTTCAGGCTCAGGGGCTTGTGTCACTATATTGGCATGGCATCCCATACATTTATGTAATTTGTATCCTGGCCTATCTCAGCCACCATGTTGCTCTCGTTTGAGAGCAACTCACTCAACATTGTCCATTTGGACCTACATGGGTTGGGACCGGAGAGCTCCATATTTGTCACTAATGGTGCCAAGAGTGGACCCCCCCCCCCCCCCCCCCCCCCCCAAATAAAGGTAACATCCCCAGGTGACACAAAGATAACTTGTTCTGGTCACTTACCTGCAACCAGTATTCACACAAGTTACTTCAAAGGGCACTTTCTTTCTCTCTTGTCCTGAGACATCTGGTCCATGAGCTGACCAAAAGCGTTGTCTTCTGCAACTGAAAAGTTTGTTGATTTCCTGGCATGTTGGTACTTGTGAGTCAGACAGCATATTCACATATAGAGACGAGACAATGAAACCATACTCACAGGGGGAGAGTGCGACAAGGACATTGTTCCCATACACGGCGAAAAGATAAAAGGGGAGGGAGAAGATCTCCATACCAAACATCTGGAGTGGTATTGCTTATCCATTGCTAGACCTACGTAGCTACATTGTACAACATAATGCTTACTGGACAAGTGGTTATCTTAAAATGTCACATTTTTGAAGGAGTCAGTGGTTTTCTCTTTGACTGACCTCTTTGCCTGCAACACACATTCAAGGCCCCACCAGAGTTGAATGACAGGAACACGCGCAAGCCTAAGACTAGTGCTGTAATTTCTTTCCTTAACTATTGCTGGTGCATGTCTAAAAGTGCGTGCTGCTGGAGTTTACCATTTTACCAGTCGGCCACACGTGTGTGACGATGGATCCAGAAGGCCACCGCCAATATCTGTTGCATCGTGAGGATAGCATTTGGCCTCAGGGACTTTAACAATACAAAACAGAAGACATGTGGTAGAAAGAACTAAGATCCCAAATATCACAGACAGGTTGTGAAATGAAAGGACTCGGACTGTTAGTTCAAGCATTCAAATAAGCCACTGTGCTAACTTTGGTTGTTTTTTACGTTGTGTATTTTTATTGTGTATTTTTGTTGTTAATTGTGTGTTCATGATTTCTATATTTTAATATTTACTTACTGAGTAGTTTTGAGCCAACGAGCCAACGAGCTCACGAAGTGACGCTAATGAGACAAGTAAGCTTGAATGAACTGAGTCACGTGACGCGTTATCTGCTAACATTCAGTTAATGTTTCAGCTGAGAGGAACATCTGCTATAGGTAATCACACTACATACTACATATCGCCTAACCTTCATGTAAAACGAGCTACGGACATGTAAACATTATTCAGACCGTATCTGCTTTCATTGCCATGCACTACAACTAGCTAGTGTTAGCTGTAAGTTGTTGCACTTGTAGCCTTTTTTGTAGGATTTGATCATATTCTGTAACTGCATTATCTTGATGAGGTTCATGCCTTTGTCTGGCTAACTGTGTTATTCTAATTTCATTATATAGCAGAGCTGTGAAGTCATTTTGACTGGGATATAATTCAGAGGCAGCAGGCAGTGAGTTTCTAGAAATAGCCATATTATTCTATAGTTTAAAGCTACTGGATTATCGAGTATGTAACACCTGCAAATTTCTCACAACATGTTCACACAACATTACATTGTTCCTTTTTTATTTTAAAGATCAAACTTAATGTCTCCAGTCAGCAGTAAAACCATGACCAAACTCTTTAATCCTTATTCTACAGCTACATCAAGCTACAGTTATATACTTAAGCTACAGGCAAATGTTGCAATTTTTCTTTTTTTGCATAATACAAAAAAAGCTCTCTAGATGTGGAGGATGTGAGTGCTTTTGAGACTGAGAAGCAACACACTGCAGTTCAAACAATGCCTCTTATTTGGAACGTAATATATAGAAATGTGTTTTTTTAAGGGCAGTTGATTAATTCACAGTATATTAGGCCCTCGCTGTGTAGGCTGTTTCTAAGCAACCCTATTTCTAGATTCACGTACACATATGGGGCAGAAAACAGTTTCACAGAGAGCAGCGGTAAGAGGAGTTGAGGGGGAGTTGTTGTGCGGTTAACTGTGGGAATCATATTAAACGATGAATCAATGTTCAGTTTTATCAAGAGGTTGAAATTCCTTTCAGCACATAATTATTTGCATCCAGGGATAGGGTCGGATGAGGAATGGTTTTCCTCAGAAATTGGCATGGGAAGGCAGCACACTCATGTTTAGTTTAATAATAAGCGCAGTAGTTTTCTGGTGTGCAATAAACATAATATATAAGCTGTCTTTTGAACTACAGATAATGCCCACCAACAAGCTACCATAAAGTACCAGGGTCTCTACCCCCTACTACCTTTTTAATTAGATATTTAAAATACATCTAATGACACTCAATGTTTCTCAACCCAGAAACACAGAAGTCTCAATGCCATAGGTTTATATTCTCGCTATCCGTGTTAATTATTTAAACTTTAGTTTCAGCTTGATGTTGGCAGCACATCAGTATCTCATGTATGAAGGTTGGCTGTTTTTTATGAAAATGCACATTGGTAGTTAGAGTGTAGGAAAATATAGATACACTAATATGTTTTGTGATCCTGTATCCATTTTTAAATCAAAGTCTACATGAAAATATTCGTTGCAAAAGGAGCCGTGGAAATGAGGATATTTGGAGGTGAATGGAATATATTATAACTGTCTTTGTCTCTTTTGGCTTTAATAATACAAATGTTCACCTTGTAGTGTGTCAAAATCCAGGCTGTGGTAGTGAGCTCTGCGGTCCCATTCATATCTTTTCATGTGGAGCGAGAGCTGGAGGCCAGCAATCTCCTCTCTGCTGTGTTCCCCCCTCACACCGATGGTTGACACTCTGTCACTGCCTGATAAAACAATGGGAATGACACATAGCTGCATGCACATACTGTATGGAGGTAGCTGCGCTTGCTGGAGTATGCACACATTGCTGAATAGATGCACACACAGACAATCACACACTGACTGGCAGGCGCGCACACACACACACACACACACACAGGGACTGGGCATCCAGCCATGTCGACACTTTTGACTGCGTTTTGTCCTTCACATTTTTGGTTTAGTGAGATAAGAATATGCTAGTCGGTCCCTTTGTCTGACTCACATAAAGGATGATTTTACAATATAATGGCACATTTCATCAAATATAAAATCCGTACACACTCCACAGTCTCTATTGCCGTGCTTCATAACAAAAGTGTTTATTGTGCTATGGGCGATTTGTACATATAAATTCCAGGATTCTTTTTTTTTTATTACAATACAACAATATCCCATATTGTCCACTTTGGCATGTATGTGAGCTGCTTTTTTGTGTTTGCCCCGTAGGATTAATTAGTTCACTGGTGTAGACTGTATATTAAAGGAGAGCATTCATTTATCATTGAACGTCTGTGCTAAACTAATACTGATGGAGAGCAGTACTCTACACAGCATTGTATCAGACCGGTGTGTGTCCTCCCATAAAACCCAATGATGTCATTAAGGTCACAGGAGGTTGGCCTCTGATTCCCGGTGTCTATCTGAGCCATAGTTTTTTCTTATAGGTTGTATATCAGAGTCATACATCTTCCAGCTCCGTAAAGTGTCCTTCCATCTCTACAGTCCATGTGGCTTGGTGAGAGTAACATTTGGAAAATGACCACAAGCAACAATTTGTCAAGCTGCGCTGGCTGGTGTGCTCAATTCACTTTCTTCTTCTCTACGATAGCAGAATTACAGTTGAGTGTTTGCTGACCTAATGCAATAGAGGCTCCATACGGACGGAGTAATATGATTTTCCAGGCTTTTATTCTGTGTCTGCAGCTGGATAGAGAGGAGCCCTAAAGAGATGGCATCTCAATCTGGGATGGCTGCCTGGGCGAGAAAGGGAGGGACCTAATGTATGTGGTAGGGACAGCAGTAAACATCAGCCTTATTGTGGAGTATAAGGGTGAAGGAAAAGGATACATCAGGGTTAAGTGATTCTCGTCAGGCTCACAGGAACGCATCATTGAAGCTCTGCTATTGAGTATGGTAGTATATTTACCTATTTTCTTCTCTGCAGGTCCCCTCGGGTTGGAGGTCTCGTGGCAGCCTGCTAACCTATCCGTGCTAACCAACAACGCTGACCTTGAGATGGTAGCGGTTTGTAAATGTCTACATTAATAAAAGTGGTCCCATGTGGGCCAAAACGCAACATGGAACTACACGTGGTCAATATAATAGCAATCATAACAAGAAGGGTAGATGATACTATCTTCAGTTCAGACTTTGAACATAAACGCTTGCCCCTCACAGAATTAGAATATTTGGAATTATATACAGAATATATAGGAAAAAAGAGAAACTTTTGTTTAAGTTATTAGACACATGCTTAAAATTACATGTTTATGCACACCATGTTGATTTTAAGCTTCACTAACCTATATTGTACAACATTTTATTTCTTAATAAGCGAGTAAGCAAGGGTTGGTCAAGGCTCTGTTGCGTTTTCTTTGCCTTGGATGGTCAATGTCAATAGTTCCTTAATGCAGCCTAGAAATGTAATTTAATTTCCTCATGATGAGATTTAGACAAAATTGAGGTCACCGGTCATCGCCTAATGTCTAAAACAACTTTTTACAATACAAGCTCTGGAACAGATCCGGTATATGAGATGAATATTTCAAAAGCGTTCTTGAGCACAATGAGCTATATTTGACAAAAACATGCTATTTTAAGTAGAAGTGCATCCACTCTAATATTCAGTCGATCGGTGTTATTTGTGGCTTAAGAGGTTGAGAGTTATTGTTGCACTCATGAATGGATTTATCCCCAGTTGGAGAAACTACTGAGCCCGTTGGTGCCTTTTATAGACTGGACCAAGGTTTTATAGGTTGGACCAAGGTTACCTGTGCCAGAGCCAGAACCCAAACAAATATAGAAACAAGCATCAATAAAGAAGGTGGAGCTATCTCATATGGGAACACCACCGCGTTGAAGGCCTTTCTTTGAAAGAAAGGAGTTTGTGGCGTTCTCCCCAAGAGAGTTAAGAAAAGGTTTAGTACTACAAAACATTCAGTACTTTTTTACCCACCCCCACAAACAGAAAATGACAAGAAATAAGAAGCGATTGTCAGACTGAATAACGCCGTAATAACAACATGACTGAATAACGAATAACGCCGTAATAACAACATGACTGAATAACGCCGTAATAACAATATGGGAGTTCAGTCCGAACATCATGCTTTGTTGATTGTGCTCGAAAAGTCTTTTTTTGCTTAGCTAGTGTGGACTGCACCCCAGGATGGAAAACTAATTGTGATCTAGATAGTGCATTGGTTTTTGAGAGGTCATTTTAGAAGGTAATCAATACAAGTGATTTTTTTTTTTAGTAGTACTGATTATGTTTGGATTAGTACTTGGAGCGGAGGGCTAAATTATGTATTCAGGAGTGCAACATAGTTGTTAGTAGTGAATCATTGTTATGTTGGTAGTGGGAATAAGTCTATTTGTGTATTGATACCCCACCTCTGAAGCTTTCCTACTAAAAGTTGGACTCATACTCTATACATGTGTTTGTTAAATGTATCCTCTGGCTCAATGTTTCATCTCATAGGTTATTTTCCCTGCTCTGTCGACTAATCTGTTGCTGGCTCTCATCCCATCTCCTCTCTCAATCACAGACATGCCCTCAAGGTAGCGTGACATCCACAATGCCTGTTTACTCCAGGCTCATAAAGAACCTTGCCTGCATCAATATTCCCATTACAGCCCTCTCTGTAGTGCTACAAACCACACACTAGTCTGGCAGCCAGAGAAGCATCTGATCAAGGTTGTGTAAATGCTCTGGTAGACAATAGCCCCGTGCTCTCTGTATCTAAAGGGCTCTTCAATTTTCTACAGTCCCTGAGACAATAAAGGCGTAATGAGCTCATTACTGAGATAAACTGTGGAGTACAGTGTATATGTATTTGCCTGTGTGCACCTTTATGCATGCATGTGATGGCACTGCACAGCATATGTCCACATCTGAGAGCTAATGTAATTCTTATGAAGTGAGCTGCCAGGCTAGCTGAGCATGGGTTTATATGCTAATGGTTATTGTAATTCTGCATCTAGATTTGGTATTAGAGCGCACCCTGAATAATAAGCTGACAGCTTTTTTTTTCTTGTTATTACTACTAAAATTCTTCTGCATTTTTATGAATATATTATTTGTACTTATTTAGGACAAGTTGAGCCAAAAATACACGGCAGGCTGAATTATAATCTACCAGCAACGGCCACCTGGGAAATACAGTTTCACTATCGTTTTCCTTGATAAACAAAGCAGGACACGCACTATTGATAGACAAACATTGGCAGGGAAGAAGAACTTCATTATCTGTTATTGTGAATTGTAAACAGAATCTTTTATAAGGCTTCAACATTTTTGCAGTAGTTCTTTATTGCAGTTATGGGTTTGCTTATTTGGAGAGCATTGTTGTTCGGCTAGTGTTATTAAAAACAGACAATTTGATAATACAACAATTTTCAACATTTTCCTTTAGTTTGATTAAATCACTTCTTTATGGAAACATAACCTCTGAGGATTCACTCAGGTTGAAAACAATATTTGTCATTATTTTGATCACTGTGTATGTGCTCTCCCTGTCCCACCGTAAAGTCATGCTCAATTCATCAAACCAAAATAAGGCAACTGTATATATTTCCATTTGGCTCAAAGACGCAACTGTTAAAGTAAAACAGACTATGCTTTGATTACATCTGTTTTTTGTCAAAGAAGTGATGAGAGCCATGGTCTTCTGTTGTGTCTATGGAATGCAAGTGTTCTTCTTTAACTCTAAAAGCAGTGATTGTGAACAGTACCCCATAGCTTTCCGGCTATAGTAACAGAACATACGTTACTTTTGCTGCTTCCTTTCCATGCCTGTCTCTTTCCATGTTTGACCTGCCTGCCTTCCCTCGGAGGGCTCCCAGGCAATACGGTCAGTGGTCACTGGGGATTGCAGGTCTGGTCTCGGAGCAAGTGGCGTGGTGATGAATGGTTGTAATCTCACAGATGTTACAGGAATCACAAACACTTAACTTGGGGGACGGTAGAATAGGAAGAGTTTTTGCTGTATTAGGTGAGTGAACACGAAATTTATTATAAATATACATAAACATAGTACTTCCTACATCTCTCTCTCTCTCTCTTTAAATACCTTGTTTACCCTATGCTGTACATGTATTATGTATGTACACAATGCTCTGTATGTTGCTACCATTACAAAAAGCCATGCAATATCTACAGTACAGTATATAGTGTATCTATGAAACCTACATTTGTTCTCAATAAATAGTAATAAATTATCCACCTCTTTGTACATTCTATTGCACATATTATTTACATTACTGCTTTGGATTAACATTTTCCCTTTTTCATCGTGACCTGATGTCAGTTTTAGCTGCTTTTATTGACTGTATACCGTAAAGACAATGAGTTCCTTCACCCCACGTCCTCAGAAGACAGACATTTCTGTTGGGCGTCTTTGTCCTCAAATGTCACCTTTTTGTTCCTCTTTGGGTCAATCCAGGAGTTGTGGATAATGGCATTGTTAGGGGTAGGATCTGCCTCGATGATTGACACTACTCGCTTCTTCATCTTGCTTTTCAAGACTTTCTGGAACTTCTGCCTCGTGAAGGCATAGAGCAGAGGGTGAAAGATAGTGGTCCCATAAGCCATGACCAGGAAGCCCAGTCTCAACTTGACCATTAGGTCACTGGGACCCACACTCAGGATGACTGTGTTGAGCACTGTGATGGGTGTCCAGCACAGCATGAAGGTAGACACAATCAGGAGGGACATTCTGAAAACCCTCTTTTGGCGCTCTCGCCTTTCTCTGTGGCGCTTAACAGCCCTGCGCAAGGCGATGATGACGGAGACAGAGGTGCGCATTCCCAGTGTGGGAATGCGGCTGCCACTGCTCTGGGATGCATCTGTGGCCTCATGCTGTGTTGTCATGGCTGTCATGGATGGACTTTTTTTCCTGCGAGCCTTCTTCTTCTGTGAAGCGTGGAAACGTGTGCCAATGCGAATGTTGAGAGCCTGCAGGATCTTTGAGTAGGTGATGAGCATGACAACGGCAGTTAAGAAGAAAATAGGAATCTGAGCAAGCAGGTGGTAATAGAGGCCAAGTTCTGTGTAGTACTGGTTAGTGTGGACCACATTCTCCACCGCTGTCTGGTTCAGATCAGCTTGGCCCTGGGCGAAGAAGCCCACCTCAATAAAGGGTACGAGGAAACTGACAAAGGATAGCACCCAAATGGCAGACAGCAGGGTCAGGGCCCGGCCCATGGTCAGCACCCGGTTGGCTGGTTTGACTGAGATGTCGTAGCGATCGAGGGTGATGGCAAGCACATTAGCAGCAGTAGCGACACTAGCAAAGGAGACGCAGGCTTCATGGAAGCAGCAGACGAGTGCAGTGTCTCCCTCCAGGGAGAGCAACACCACCACAATAGTGAGGGGGATGCAGCCCACACAAATTAGCACATCCAACACATGGAGGTTCATAGTGACGATGTTACTGACAGAGCTAATGAGGTTGGACTTCATACAGTAAAGGGCAAGCACAGTGAGGTTAGAGCTCATCCCCAGGAGGATTTCCAGCATTAGGAAGCCAGTCAAGGAGACCTGGAAACTAACAGGATAGGGATACGGGCTAGGGCTTGCCGGACTCATGTTGCGGCTGATGGGCTCAGTGTTGTCGGTGACCGTGACGTTGCTCATGGTGGCTTCTTGTTCAGGGCAGGGAAGGATATGCATTATCCTGCGTGTAGAGAGAGGAGAAAAAGAGAATTCATGATGAGGAAAAGAAGGGGTCCGTGTTTGTACACCACTAGAAAGTTGTAATTAACACACATCTGAGAAATCTTCTCAGACGTAATGCTGCCAGTTATCAAATGATAGGAAGCTTATTGAGTTTTAAATGAAAAATGCTGAGATCAGACACTCAGACACAGTGCTGGAACCTTTTTTCCTATTATGCCCAGCAGATTAGATTTTCTCACTACGTACATGGCATGACTAACTAGTCACTATCTTGCCTCAATCAGCTTCTGCTTTTGTTATCGCCATCCTTGATCAGACAGTTGCATCCACAGCAGAGGCACATAACAGAAGCACAGAAATACTTTGGTAGAAATTAAATTCTATAGCCTTAATGGCTTAGTATGTTGAGGCTTTGTGATGGCTTAGCTGTGGCTTAGTGTTCTTTTGAGCCTCAGTTGAACAGCACATTCAAGTTGACATAGTTTTAGTGTATTAACATTTACCATATACATATTGAATATAAACCAGAGGTCATGGAGATAATGATGAAGAAAGCTAATTTCAGCCCCAATTGGCTGTGATTAATATGATAGGGGGATGTAGGAAATAACATACTTTGAATGGTTCTTGCTTACTAAACTCGTCATTTCTGGCAGCATTTCAGTCATCGCCAATTTAAAGGAGGCGGTTTATAACTGACAGGAATATTCTGGCAGAAGATTATGTTAAGTTTGTTAACAGCAGGCGTCAAACTCTCAGAGATGCACTTCAGAATATAAGATGTTTGTTCAGACAGAACTTCAATAATTGGAGGACCGAGTAGTGCACCAAAAAAAAAAACGTATTTGAAGCTGTCATCAATAATGGGTTAGAGGAGAAATATCTATTTCACATGCACTGCATAATAATGATAAAAGCTGACTTGGAGACAAACAAATGTTTAAAAAAAAATAATAATATTTACCCTTCCCACCAGCACTATCTGAATACCAGGCCTGTGTAATCAGGCCATGTTGCATCCACAGAGACAAGCATCACATCCAAACATAGCCCGTGGAAAAGAGTTTCCGCTCCGGCAGAGCCCCCCAGCGAGGCCTTTCCTTTCACTGATGGTCCCTCCCAGAGAGGCTGACAGCCAAAAAAACACCTGTCCGTCTCGCCAAAGACTATCTATGGGCTGCCAGCCTTTTCTTCCTGACCGCAATGATAAGAAAGCTAAGGTATAAGCCAGTGGACTTTAGAGTATATAAGGTAATGTCCTCTACAGACCTTTTTTTCAGATCTCTGGTCCGTTTGCTTTGGTGATGGTGGGAGCTCTGATGGATGAGTGGAACAGGGATAAGATGTCGGAGCCACCTCCTGTTTATAATCTCATTATATTCCCAGTCAGGAGAGACACAGCCAACCCAAAAAAAAACAAAGACACACAGACTCTTTCCCCTGCAGAGGGCTGGAATGTACTGCTCATTGTGCGATGATTCAAAGCATTGCCTTTTTGTCTTCAATGAGAAGATAGTAGTCAGATCTGTACATACAAAACAACTGTTACATCCATCAGCTTGTCCTCCAAGAGGCAGAGTTGGTCAGTCGGCCATGTAGATTCCCCCGGTGTACGTTATAGTATTGTCCAGGAGAGGTTAGTTTTTCCGGGCAGCATCCAGGCCCATGTTCCCCGTGGGAGCACTAATGGAACAGACCTTTATTCTCCACCTTTCTCATCAGTGTCTGTACGCCCGGCTCCAGATGCCATTGACATGTAAATCGAGCACAAGTCTTCAGTTTGCCCCTCGACATGCTGAACCCTCAATCACCGTAGATGGCATGAGTCGAGCAGATTATTAGAGAGCATGCGTGTCCATTCACCGTGACACGTGTGATCCCCGAGTCATTTGTGATCGCCGCTTTTTATATGTGCATGGGAGGGAGGGGGGGTTGATTCAGCGATTCAGGAGAAGGTCATCCTCATGAGGTAGTGGGAGCGAGTTCATGAGGCGGAGAGCGTGCCTTGTAGATTTGCAAAAAGATCCCGGACTAAGAATTGGACTTCAGGTAGCAGGAGCTGCATACCTCATCCGTCTGTCCTTCTATGCCACATCTTTCACTCACAGTGACCTGAAGAGAGAGAGAGAAAGGATAGGGTAATGGACGAGAGAGAGAGAGTAGGAGGAGTAGGAGAAGGATGTGTGGGGGATGCGTTAGTGAAAATAAAGATATCCTCAGCAGCGAGGCGACAAGGAAACTCTCATTAGCATAGCAACAAGCCTCTGATGTCTTATCATGTTCCTGCGTATCGCCTGATTCACTTTACATTGCTATTGCATTAACATGCCAGTAGCACTAATAAAGGGCTTGCAATAAAAGCAACTGGTATTAAATATCTCAGCCCCCAGTTTTTTCGGATTGAAGATTAACTGTCGTAATATTTTGCTCTTCTCGTTGTTTTTCTGTAAATGATCACGGCCACATGCTTAGTGGTAATTATTGATTGTCACTTGGACAGCAACAGTGGTGCTAAAATGGTCCTAGCGTTTGCATGATAGGGGCAGACTTGCTAAGAGCTTCAGTGCCGAGCGATTCCTCTGGGAACTTGTCATAAAGACATGGATGACCGCCCGTGTATCACTATATATTGTCCATGTAATCTCTTCAGTGGAACATGTCAGTCATTCTCCAAGGTTGTCTCAGTGAGGGATGCCATACTTTACTATGTCTCAATGTCAGCAGAAATGGTCAATGAGTACCATGCTTCAGTAGAGTAGGGAGAGGATCATGTATACTATGAAGATGCACATTCTTAAAGTGAACAATTGCATAAAGTTTCTCCTATATATTCATCCTGACAGTTTGGAATATGATATCTGTGGAGGAATAGGACTCAAACAGATGTGCTCACAGCATGAGGTGTCGTAGTGCATAAACAAATGACCAAAAGTGTGATGTTTAAAGTAGCAGTATACTTAGAACTACAATACATAACCTTTTTTTAATCAGTTACTAATAGGTGTCACTTGAACCATAACCAATGTTTCTCAATAAATCAACAATACATTATATAATAACTGAAGTCATTCAGGAAATTCTATTGATAGCTTCTAATCCAAGGCCTTTGTTGTTGTGACAGAGCTGTTTGGCAATGAGTTTTCTTTGTCATCACACACGTTCTACACGACTTAACGCTGAAAATCAAACCAATAAGTAGAGTGCCCCGTCAAGACTCACCATGCAGGGTAAACACAGATGCTTCGGAGCTGGTCCCGACACCACGCTGTCCCCTCTCCTTGCCGCTCTGCAACAATCTAGGTCGACAGATTGGCAACTGCCGGTTGATCTCCTGCTCCTTGCAGCAGTAATCCAAGAATAGAGATTGAATATTGATGAACATGCAAGGGTCACACAACTGAAAGATGTTCTTTCCCAGACTGCGAAAAAAACAAAAAGTCCACAGAGATTAGTCCTGACAAGGATGTTGGTGGGATTCTTCTCCTCCCTCTAATTCTTCACCATCCACAAGCTCTTCTCACCAACTCTCTGTTGCGCTCCCTCAGTGCCTAACTGTCTGGATAGGAGTGCAAACCATCACACTCCTGGTATCTCTCTATCTCCCCCTTTGCTCTCCTCTCTTTCCCTTACACACACTCTCTCTCTCTCTCTCTCTCTCTCTCTCTTACTGCGGAGGTTTGCAGTGCTCCCCCAGTCCTGATTGGTGTTCTGTAATAGGCTTAACCCTTTCCTCTCCAGCAAGGGGAGGTATTTCCTTTTGTTCTCACTCTATCCTCTCTTCCCTGACAGTGACTGTGACATCCCGTGTGGGGCTGTAGTGATTTGGGAAAAAGCTTTTCCAGTACTACGCTTTAGCGTGGGGACCTTAGATGACACTGCGCTAAAAACACAACCTGCTGCAGAGTCAGATAGGCAGACAGTTGAAGGAAAAACAGAAGAAAATACGGGTCTGATGTATTAATTAGCTCGGCCACTCTGGCATGGATACATAATGAGTTTTCGCATAGTAGGGGGAATGATGAGGACAGAGAGCCAGCAGAGGGAAGCAATATTTTTTGTATTGATTTTGCGCACATAGATAGCTCTTAATATGTGCGTGCAAGTGAGCATGAGAGACAGCGAGACTGACAGAGAGATGATACATTCTTGCAGCTGTGAGTGGGAGAAATGGATTATGCAGGAAGGAATGAAAGTAAGAAAAGAAGAGATAGAGTATAGTTGCTCTCTGATTGACAGTTTCATTTAAGTGGCTATGCCAGATCAATTTCTTTGTCAAATCTTGTTTGTCAGGGGAAATTATTGACAGAGGGCATCCTGGTTGGTACCTGACAGCCTCCAGTAAAGAAGAGGGGGGCATCTGTCGCATTGGCATGGCTAACTGATAGTTATTCTGGTGGTGACAGTTCAATAATTGCACTTTACCGGGCAAATGCTTCAGCTGGCTTGACTTGACTTGCTGAGCTAGAGCAAAAGCTATAAAGAACTGAAGCTTTAGAATGGGTTGTGATGTTGTATTACCTTGGTGCTAAGGAAACAATTAGTCAATTAATCAATGTGTTGATTGACAGAAAATGAATTGACAGGTTTAAGAATCGATCCATCATTTCAGTTATTTTTAAATAAAGATGTCAAACATTCACTAGTTCAGGTTTCTCAAGTGTGAGCAGTTGCTCTCATGTTGGGCTCTGAGGAGTTGTCGTGGACCTTTTTTGTACTGATTTTTCATTTTGTAAACTAAACAATTAAGCCTTATACCTTGTGGCGAATTGTTGATAGTTGTATGTCTCCACTTTACCTGCATATGATAATGCCCTTATGTCATACATGTTGGAAGCGGCATGATAGGCTTTGCAGTTTACGTCCCTGCTACTCTACCAATGTAGAACAAATTGAAGGTCATGGGGAACATTTAAATTACTATCTGGTATCGGATGCCCGTGATCATACAGAGGTACATGTTTCCCTTCCACCTAACACAGGAAGACCGCCACTAATTAGAGAATTAAGAAGAGCAAATACTTAAAAAAAAGTTACACCTGTCATTAACACTAATTCTCACTGGATCTTTACATTGCATGATATGGAGCTTGGAACATGTGTCGATCCGTGGTTGTTGTAGTGGTTAGTTGGTGTGCGAGGTCTTTTGTACAGATGTATTTCTCAATAAGGTGAGGTGCTTATGTGTCCCTTGGATTGCATGTTCGTGTACCTCGATATCTGCACCCAACATCAAGTACCTGCAGGAAGTACACAGGCACCATCTGTACGCCTCTGGCTGTCGATTATAATTACACAGTGCAAAAGCCTGCCACTCAAGGCACTGCGCGTATATTATAAGAAGCATCTGGAAGAAAGTGGAAAGTGCACATGTATATGAAGAGATTGAGGAATCCTCCTAGTTGAAAGAAGGGTTAACATGCCACTGCAAAAACACCGCATTCCACAAACTTCAGAGTTCAATAGAAGAATGACGTAAATATTTCATTACCGTTAATATTTCATCCAGTTTTTTCTCTCTGTCTCCAGACTCCACTGTCTGACATACACTACAGTTTTTCTCTCCGGGTGTCTGTAGACGTCCATTGATGTGCCTGTCGATACTGCTTATCCCACACTTACTGCATGTGCACGCCATCTTCAGCACTGTGTGTGTGGTGCTTCTGTCAAGAGGGCCATCTCTGGCCTGACTTCACCAGATAAAGAAGATGCAGATGTGTCGTCAGCGGCTGTTTTATTGCAGCCCGTACTTTGCATGCCAAACATCTTCAGGCAATCTTTCAATCTTAGGATGGCAGCCGGCAGGCTCAGACGACCCAGCACACAGACTTTTATCTCCTCCCTGCAGCAGGCCTCCTGCACTTCCATTTGGTGCCACTGTGATTTGCTCCAGATCTTTCTTCAGAACCGAGCTAGCTCAGCGCTAATGGAGTGGCATGGTTTTTAAATTTTGTTGCGGAGTGCTGTCATCTGATCCATTTAAAACGCTCAGGAACTCGCGTGGATCTTGGGTTGTCATACAGGAATGGAGATGGACAAATACGGTGTCTTGAGCTGCCCTGGAAGCTGCTGTTTCTATTCCCCAGTTGTTCCTCTTATTCCATACCAATTTCATCCACTTCCCAAAGCATAGATCACCACAGCAAATGTAGCTCCTTAGGATGTTGGACGAGAAGGAAACTGAGGAGAAGATGGAGAGAGAAGGCTGGACCACATTCCAAGGTCCTCTGGTTTTGCCTGTAGTCGGCTTTGGCCTCAGTCCCAGGGTCACTTTTGGATTCAAATCCAACTTAATAAATAAGGTTTTCAAAACAGTAAAAACAGCTTTGGTGTGTGAACTGTGTGGACGGAGTTAGACCGGTGCGGATTGTACAAATAGTGGCGACTGTGGATGCTCCACTATGTTCCACACTCTGATTGTTGGTGGCGTATGCACCTCTATCTGCTTTGCCAAGATGAAGAAGAGGATAACAAAGTTGTCCACATTTACATATTTTGTCTTTAAAGGAACAAAAAGACAGCCAAATGGCATTGAAATCCTAGCAAACAACGTTATGGTGCATTACAGCTACTGACTGGAATGGAGTGTGGATTGGGAAATGTGCATTCGTAGAACGCAAGAACGACGCAGCCAGTCAACTGTAGCATGGATGAAACTGTGTGCGTGTCCACGTGACCGGGACGCGCGGAAAGTATGTCCGAGGATTTAGTAGCATATAAAATGATGCCTGTATGATTGAGGCCGACGGGATTTGTGAAAGTTCAATCTGGGAAATACTTACCAGAGAATAAAAATACATTGAATTGCTCATTTAGATGACCTTTTAGTTAGTCGTGCCCTTAAACCCTCTGCGTAGCAGTGATGTCACGTAGCACTATAGGTCCAAGCTACATCACATTTAGGTATGGTAATTTAGGAGAATGGGGCAGCTTAATAGCACGCCCTGTGATCAGAAGTGCAACAGACATGGTTGCTGCTGTTAGTGAATTGCTCCCATAGAGTGCACTTCACACGTAGCTCATAATTTGCTGCAATATCCTTTGTTTCTGTCATTCAAGGGTTATTTATTATCTGAATTTTACAGTTACTCAAATGTTGATTACAGTGGGTGCAACAGTTGTATAATCTCTCTCTCTCTCTCTCTCTCTAATCACTCGTCCTTCCCTCTGTTTTGGTAAGATATAAGCTCTGTGTTCGGCCATTGATTTACAATCCCGGTGGTATTGCGGCTCAGTAAGGTTACAGCCATAAAGGGGAACTGGGTGTAGTCAGCTGTTTAACCCTGACCGTGGGGTTAGAGATTTTAAATGCAGCCTCTTCAATCCCCAACACAAACCTACACACACGCTCGCCTGGGACAGATGTCTTGGCCGTTTCCTGCTCTACTGTGAACTCCTCAACGTCCTGTGTCACGAACAAGAACAGCTCCTTTTCCATCAGCCCCTCAGAAGTCGGCCACTTCCTGTCGCCGCGCAACATCTGTTTACGTTAGTCATGTCAAAGAGCATCGACCAAGGCGTGGGAACGCAAGGCTGTGCATGGGGGACCCCACACTAACAGGGAGGTGCGAGTGCAGTGGAGGGCTGAATCTTTGGGGAAGCACGTAGAGGAACCGCTCACACTTTGCAGATAAACACAAATACACACATACATGCTCCCCGCTGCAGGCACTCAGCCATCAGAGCACTCAGTGTGTGTCATCTCATTTCATCTGGTCATGGTTCTACCCTTTGGGAGTTCATGTTACTTAAAGATGCACAGTTTTCTTAAAACAGCCACACTTCTTGAACAAATGGAGCTATAGCGCAAGTTCAGACAGGAAGACCATACCCCTCAGCCCGCATTTATTCCTCATATATCTGCCAATCATTTCTCACACATGCTCACTCATTGTTTACTTGCTGTCATTGTTCTGCACCGTCAATCATGACACCAGCTGCGCAGATCAGCTGATCCCCTCTATCCAATAAGCACACAGAAATAATGACACGGTTAGCCAATCATCTTGCTGCTGTCTCATTTAAATATGACTGTCTCTCTACCTTCAGTTCATTCATGCTGCCGTTACACACACCTCCACCTCTGCCATCTCCGCCCAGTCTTCACGGATCCATCAGCTTCATCAACTCATCATTCTATCAGCTCATCAGCCACCACCAGGTCTGGACTCCACGGGGGGGTTTATCTCGTTGCTGATTGGGGCGTCAGCCTTCAATTGCAAATCTCCCCGTAGAGTCCAAGTGCCAAAGACTCTGAGACTTCATCATTTCATATCATCTGTTAACAATAAACATGTATCTTTTCTTGATCTAACTGGTCTCTCCCTGATTGAACTAGTTTAAGGACTTCAGTACCCCGTTTGTTTTCATTGACTAAGTTGAGGGTTAACTGGGTCAGTGGATTTTGAATTGCCTTTTTTTTAAATGCATATCAAGAAAAAAATGATTATGCTTGCTTTGGGCAAAGGACATTTCCACCCCTGAGGCTGTATATCTTTGTGTGTGTGTGCGCACGTGTGTTAAAGTCTGTCTCAGTTCGTTTGTGTTAAGAGCTGACACCACCATGCTGTCTGTGATTTAAGCCTGTCGGGCCCTGTTGGTGTTCCTGACTGTCTGCTAATACAATGCCTTATCACTGTGTTCAGTGCACACAGGGGATCCAACAGAGAGGGAATTCCCTTCTCTAAGGAAATTACTTCAGGACCACAAAGACCATTAGGCTCTGAAGGCCACACCACAATGGCAACATAGACAAAGGACTTCTTAATGGAGCACAATGACATTTACTGCCATTTTATGCTGTTGTTACAGAGTAGCACTCCATTATGGAGTCACGGTTGGCATTTCCTTTCATGAAAGTTATGTTCGGTTACATCACCCTTAAAAAGGGTGGGGCTACTTTGAAGTTGGCTTTGCTTTATTTAGTTAAGGAACAAATTATTATATCTTATGGTGTTGGTTTCATCCTGTTATCTATTGATTGTCATGTAGCAGTGACTTTAAAGGTCCAATAAGGCTACATTGATGGTGAGTAGTTTGGTGTGGTCGGCATTGACCGGCACATGTACTGTGTGCAATGTTCCAATCACTCATGTAAGGAAAGGCTTTGTAGTTGGAACACTGTGGCCTTGTGGTTAATGGCTCCAAACAAAGCTTGTTTTTCTTTCTTTCTCCTTTTGAGTTGTAGTCTTTAGGGGGATGGAAGGATCAATCTCAAATAGATGGGCCGCTGAACACCAACAGGAGGCCCACTAATAAGCAGAGTTGCTCTTCGTTGTACACGTACGCATGCATTCACACACAAGCCGATAGACAAACAAACACAAACATGAGTATACATTGTACATTTGCGTTAATACATAGTCACAAGTTATCCTTATTAACATACAGTAAGCTATGCTGTTAAGGAAGCTAAACTCTTCTCGAAAAACGCCAACTCGGGGATTCCTGCTATCTTATTTTTAAGAGCAGATTCCCTGCACAGTAATTTATTTGTCTCTTGACAAATAAATCTGGGGAAGAGTTCCAATATTTACACTTTGTAAATATAGACGACATGACACAAACCTTTTGCTGTAGTTCCCTCCCTACAATTGCCAATTGTTTTCCGTCTTGTGTCTTGTGCCTTTGCCTGGTTCTCTTTCTTTTCACGTCCCTTCCTAGCACCTAACAATAGTTAGCCATGCAGTGCTAGCTGTCGACTGCTGCCTGTCCCTGTAGTCACGCCTTGTCAGCGAGGCCTGTCCTGTCTGCGGCCAACCACTAATGGGCCACTGCCTTGCCTCTCACAGCCAGGATGACTCTTTCTTTTTTTCTTTTTTTTCTACCTCTTCATTAAAGACCTGCCTCAAGCTTCTGTGGCACAAAGATCAGCACCTTTTGTCTGTCACACCAGATGGGGATCTTCACAGCACCTTAGCTCCTCCTCCCACCCATATCAATATCCAAGTGCCAACTAGGGATACACTTTTTTTAGTCCTGATACTGATACGTGGGCTTTGGGTACCGAGGACTGATCCGATGACTATGTTAAATGCATAATCTGAATGTCTTATGGCGTGGAAGAGACAATGAGCATTCTTTTATGTTTCATGGCAGCATCAAGCGTGGCTTAAATATTGTTTTTCTAATTAAAATTGCTATACTGAATTGTTATTTCTTCAAATAATAGTATCCGACACCAGATTGGCCTATTGTTAACGTTACCCAGCCATTTGAGTCAGTATCAGTTTCTGTATTGTTGCATCACTGTTCCCGAGCCACACAATTTATGCACCTGGCGAGATGGTGGGAGCATGGACACTCCGTTACCATTCAAAGTGTGAACTGAATGAATCTCATGCCGATTGTTCTCAACCCTATAAAAGCCAAATCTTTATCGGCCTAACTTTTAATCCGCACGGCAGGATGTTAAGAGTCTGGATGTGTGCCACAAAATGTGAAGCCAGTATCTTTTCCTGTAACGTTTGCACTGTTTGAATGGAAGGAAATAGTTAATTATTATATAATTGATGTAATTAACGTAAATTCAGCAATACGCTGCTCATTCTTGTTCCGTATACTGTAGTAAGGAAGTGTAGCAGGGAATTATACCTTGGGGCACAACCTTTGACAAATGTGGAATGAATGAGAATTCATCTTGCCATTTCAGAAATAGTATGACGTCCTTAAATCACTGCAGACTATTTAGCCTTTCCGAGCTTCAGAGACACCAGGTTCAGTTTAGTTCAGTCTCTCCATGCAGCATGACTGTTGCTCAGGAGTGTAACAGCCTGTGTGGGTGTCAGCAGTGGGGGGTTGGCCCTGCCCCTGATGTACCAGGCTGTTGCCCTTGATCGTCTGGCACAGGGTCACGGTAACGCAGGGTTGGTCAATACTGTCAGCATTTCTCACTGTCAAGGCACACACTCTCACACAACTGGGTGGCTGAATGTGTGTGTATTTGTGCGTGGATGCATGTACAACAGAATATGTTGCTGTGTTATTTGTGCTTTTCTGTGTATCATTTTGAGTCATGTAAAAAGAGATTGCCAAACTGTTTCTATATAATCAGTACATCTTTACTGATGCCACTGACTCATACACTGCACTGTTAGATGTACTTCCTGTGCTTTGTGCTTAGTTGAATAAAAAACTTCTATCCGCTACAAGAAATCAAGCATTAGTTCATTCAAAAGTAGGAAGAACCAAGAATATTATTGAGATCAGTCTGTGGCATTTAGTTACTTAGTGATCATGTTCCATTAAGAAATGTTTGCCTCCACTGTGAATTAGTCTCTCTATCAGCATGGAGGATGCTGATGCTCTCAGGCTGTTGCTCATCTCTGCAGAATATGAATTGATCGTACTTTATCCAGGCAGAAATCCAGGCAGGGTGACTTGGAAATTGAATTAAGAGATGGATGATGTAAAATAGTGGTGAGGGAAAGTGTTGAAACTCAAACTAATATTCAAACATGGAAATGATTTAATCTGATTTATCAGTTTGATCTGATTGAATTAAAAATGTGCAGTTTGAACTGAATTTTGTCTCTTCTACTCCAGCACTGGGTAATCGTTTCCCCAGTCTGTTATCTAGGCTGCTATTATTGTTCAGTTTGTAAATGCTTAATGGAGGAAACTAATACGCCCGGGTTAAGCGGACAATAGTTACACTAAACTAACTGAACATCAATTTGGGGAACATTTGGAATTTGACCCAAAGTTCTTGGCTTCCATTGTAAAAAAAAAAACTGACAAGTTGGCACTTGTTGAACGAAGCAGCAAAGGTACTGCCAGTAAACGGGTTGATTCTACAATGTAGTTTGGGATCGGGCTTCAGGGGTTTCATTAAAATTAACACACAAATACCAAATTTAGCTCTTCCGCAAATCGCCACCTTAACATGGTGGAGGAGTTTGAGAGGCTCAGTGATCCTAGGAGCTATATTGTCTGGGGCATTAGCCCCGGGTAGGGTCTCCCAAGGCAAACAGGTCTCAGGGGAGAGCCCTGACTAAGAGTGGTTCAAAAAACCCTGATGGATAGCTACCTCGGTCGGACAAGGGAAACAGGGGCACCCTCCTGGAGCCAGACCCAGGAGGGGAGCTCGCCAGCGAGCGTCTGGTGGCCAGGCTCAGCCCGAACAAATAACATGGAGCAGCTACCCTGTGGACTCACCACCCGCAGGGACAAGCATCGGGGTCGGGTGCTATGTAGACCGGGCGGCAGGGCCAGGGCTCAGCCTTAGAGATAGGGTCAGGAGCTCGGACATCAGGAGGGAACTTGAAGTTGAGCCGCTAATCCTTCGCCTCGAAAGGAGTCAGTTGAGGTGGTTCGAGCATCTAATTCGAATGCCTCCTGGACGCCTCCCATTAGAGTTTTTCCAGGTACGTCCAACTGGGAAGAGACCCTGGGGAAGACCCAGGACACGCTGGAGGGATTATATCTCCCAGCTGGCCTGGGAACGCCTTGGGATCCCCCAGAATGAGCTGGCGAATGTTGCAGGTGAAAGAGAAGCCTGGGTCAGCCTTCTGGGTCTGCTGCCACCGCGGCCCAACCTCGGACTAAGCAGTTGGAAATGGATGGATACCAAATTATATAAATTCTCATTAATCCAGTGCGTGAAATTGAAAACAAACAAATTCCAGTAGTCCCCTAATTCACATGTTGCTGTTAGCATCGGTCAATATCTGAAAACCCCACTTATTCTCAATTATTTATTGGTTCTTATTTATAAAGTGAACCTACTATTTCTGAAAAGTAAGTAATATCTGATCAAATATATACATATATTTTCCATTATTTTCAGTGCATACCGAAATCAATGTCCATTTGTTTATTTAAACTGTTTTTATTGTAGTAAAATATCATTGTAAAAGAAGATGTGCAGAAGTTGTTCTTTTTTTAATCCAATTAACAAAGTAATAATCAAAAGATTAATTTATTATCAAAGTAGTCCAACCAACCAAATATGTCAGCCGATTATTTGCATGGTATATAAACGGTATAGAGAAATCTATGACAGTTAAAATATTCACATCTTCATTTTGCCCTCTAATAATGTGAAAACATATGGGACACCAAAATAACAACTAAAATAAATACTCTGCATTGTATCTGCTTTTAAGATATGGCTAATATACACCGAAGCCATGACTATATTAATACGAAGAGCATGACAGTTCTGAGGCAGGTGGTCATGTTCTTGGGGGTATTTAAATGTTGTTTGTGATAAGGAATGAAAGCACTGGGACTTAAAAACAGTCTGTTTAGTGGGCCTTGTAGATAGGAGCCTCGTATCATTAAACAAACAGATTAGATGTTGGTTCCACTTGACAAATTGACTGTAATTTATTTTGCTGCCTGGATGATCGGTAGAGATTGGATTTCTGCTGGGCTCTGTAAGAAATTCACAGCGAGGCATTAGAAAAACAAACATCTAACGACTGCTCAGTCTTGATTCAAATGCTCATTTGGCGTTACCCAGAGACTGAGAATCACTTCTGCATGAAATAGGGGGAACTCCCAAATGAAACGATTGAGCAAAAAAACTTTTTTTTTCCTTTGCAATTTGAAATGTCAAGACTGATTAACTCTAGAGGTAATACTATATACCAGACAGATGTTGAACCGCCTGATAAAGCTGTCTTTATGACGGCATTCGTCAAAGTCAATAGTGTCCCCAATAGAAGAGAACTCCAACAGGAAAGGCATCCTCTAGTGCCAAACATGGCAAGCAGATGGCAAGCAACAGCGCCCTGCAGTCCAGTGTAGGGTTGTGCTTTGGAAGAAATCATAGGGGAAAAAAACTAGCCAGGATGGATGATATCAGGCCATCTGTCTGCATTACAACAAGGTGTCATTTTTAAGCGGGTGGAAAACTTGCTCACGCTCTTTCTTCAGATCAAATCTTTACAGCAGATAGCACAACAACTAAGCCATTGCCTCCTCTCTCTTTGACTTTTTATGCAACCAAATCCCACAACGTCCGTTGCATAATGGTGTTTGTTTTAACATTTCGCAATTTGTTTAAGGCGCTGATGAATCTCCTCATTGTACCTTGTACTCTGCCCTTCATTTAGATCTCTGTTTCTTTATCCTCCACTTTCTATCTCTATTACCGTCTCTGATCTTGCATTGTATCAGGTTGCATTGTTGGGGGTGGGTGTGGTAGGGGGAGGCCAGGACAGGCCAGAAATGATGCTGTTAAATTCCTCTCTCTCTCTCTCTCAAAAGACGACAGTGACATACATAGGGAGAAGCTGCCTGCTGAAGGAGGCACTGAAGTTCACACACACATGTACTGGGGAGACATTCCGGCTGTTACCAAGTGAAAGGGACTTTCCGCCTACACTCTCAGAAGACCAGGAGATGTGTGTCTGGGCCGGGCTTAGAGGCTGCTGGCTTGCTCTACTGTAGCAGGTGGTGAACATTTTCCATTTACAAGAAAACACGAAATGTAGGCAGCAAAGAGGAGGTGCTGTCATCTATTCCTGCATCGAAACACAGCAGATCCAAACCACTTTGTGGCGGCAAAGATGGTTGAATTGATGTTTATTCTGGCACAATATTGTAGCTCAATGATGTTTCCAAAATTGCACAATATAAAGTAGGAGAAAGGTGTTGATTCACACTGAATCCCATTTAACATGTTCTAAGATTCTGAGTCGATTCACCATTTTCAAAAAAGGATTTTGTACATTATTAAAATGACTGAACAAAGGTAGAATTCAATCACGAAAGCACCGTGTACCACCTGGACTTGATTTTCAAAACAATCTTTGTAAATACTAAAAACACCATCACCCAAAGACAACCCAAAGAGGAGCACCGCACTCGTGAGCTGACAAAGGCACACTCCGATCAGACAAATAAAATAATCGTACAATGTACAATCATTTTCATTTTGTTCTCAACTGCGGGAGACACTAGTAGCAAACCCAACGGAGATCTGCCATTCAATTCTGACACCAAGAATCAGAATTGAATCAAGAGCTTTTCAAATGTTCCAGACATTTGCGAATGGTATAATTACATAATTGATTGTCTGAGCTTGTTTACATCCAGTTACTCCAAGTACCGTTTATGTTGTCTTCAATGGAAGACCTTTTTTTGTTAATGATGTTGTCATGGGATAATAAACCTGGCTGAGGAGCAAATAGAGCCATTCTGTGTAATCATTGCAAAGGCAATTTTATCTTCGCTGGATGAATAGCAGTCTGTCGACAGCTGTATTCCACCTGGAGCCATGTGGATCAATGTTTTCAGGCCAGTGTAAGATTATTTTCTTTGTAGAACTTTCTTTGTAGAACTTTCTTTGTAGTATGTGATTTGATTGAGAACAATGCATATTTCCCCCTTTTTTAACAAGTGACATTCAATGGCAGCCAAAATGCCATGCAATACATTTTCAACTCTAGATAAGAAACACCTGCTCAGTCTCTTATCATCGTGACCCAGAAAAGTCAAGGAGAACTCAGGGGGCAGATCCATTCCACATGCGGGACCAATGGAAGGAGGAACAGCGAGTAAAAATGAGGAAGTAAAACATGCATGGAGATTGAGCCCTGCATTCGTCCAGCAACTACAGCATTTGATATAATATGCAAATTGTGGAGATTATTGAACTAACCATTGGTTTCCACAGTGAGGATTTAGGTGGGGCTGCCTGGAAGTCATAATCTCTGAGCTGTGCTCTCATTGGTCACGGATCGGCTGAACGGTTGTTTAAAGTATAAATTAAGATATGCACAATATGCAGTGCCAGAGGTATGAAAAAGGTTTTATCCCATGAGCTGCATCCTTCTTCCTTAATACACAATACAAAGCATGTACCATCCATCCAGAGCCATGTGCACAAAGGGATTTAGGACCGCATGATATTGCAAGTTAGTGACTTAGCTCCAGGTTAGAACTGTATTTCTGTTGGGTTATAAACTTGCTTAGAAAACTTCCAATACTCAGTCTACAATCAGTTTCACGACTGTCACAGAATAATATTTCTGTTTTTCATTGTATTTATGCAAATGAGGCAACACTAGAAGGATGGCACAGGCTTTTCTGTGTGCCCCCGCGGTTGATATTTACACTAAACTGAACACTGATACTGAGTAATGTTTGATGATGGGCCAAGCTTGTCCAATTCCCAAAATGCGATACGGTCCAGTGGCTTTAGTCATTATACTCAGAGTCTGCGTGCTTTAGAAATCACTTTTAATGATAGGAATTCTGTAATAAACAGCTTGACATTGCATTACAGTCACATTCAGTTGAAACCGTCATTATTAAAATATCATTCAGTTGTTAGTATCACAACTGTATAGCTCTGCTGATTTTTCGCCAGAGGCCTACTGCTCATATTGTTATGGGCATCATTTAAATGCATCTGCTTTTGAAAGTGTGACTTTGTGTTGTAGAGCTGACGTCTCTTTATTCCCAGGAGCAGTTGAATAGTGATATTCTGTTTTTTATAGTGTGAGGCAGAGAACGGAGATACATCTTTGATCCAGAAATACTTTCACCTCACAATATCCTCTGACCCTGAAACATTGTTTGATGAAGACAATTCTTGCTATTTCTGGAGCCTCTCTTTCCGGTTGATGTTGATGCGTTAAGTGTCAGTGTGGTTTACTGCAGGCATTCACCTCGCGCATTGCTCAAAATCACAGATCTTTCTGTTTTGCATTTCTTTTTTTTTCTTCCAACACCCCACCCCTTTTCCATTCACCCCCACTCCCACTACCTCCCCTTGGGCAATGAGAGCTAAGACGGAGGGAAAGATGGATGATGTTGTGTTGAACTGTGACGTGTCTCCATGCTAGTCATTCCATTATTATTCATAAATAATTGGCCAGAACCGTCTGTAAAAGCTATTTATAGAGGTGATTGCCGTTTTGCCAAGGAGCACAAACTCTTGGCTAAACGAGAAAAGGGAAAAATAAAGCTCAAACAGAGGGTTTAGTTTCCATGACGCTTCTTATGAAGCACTTGACCTCTGGTAGATTTTTTTTTTTTGCCCCAAAACGCTGGTCAGACGCTATATTTTGCTTGTGTGGTCAACACAGAGAAATGTATTGTATTGATTCAAACTCTGTCATCTCACCTCTTCTCGCTATAGTCACTCTAACAGTTTAGAAGCAGCGTTTCAATATGTGTAATTCCCTTTCACTGGCAGCCAGAGATATTAACTCCATCTTTCTTCTGAGGATCTATCCTCCACCTAAGTTGGAAATCAATACGGACCGGTGAGGCCGGTCAGTTATACTGGATTAGACAGGAGCACTGATCCTGCTCAGACAAATGGCTTGCAAACACATGAACCACTGTTCTTTTGTTCCTCCTGAGCACAACATTACAAGCTCCATTAGTTATGTCTGTGCATGTGTGTGTGTCCGGTGGTCCCTAGTGCTAAGCATGAACAGTGTTGAACAGTGCCCTTGAAGGTTGAAAGTGTGAATGACAAAAAGAGAGGGAAGGAATTCGAAGCAGAGAGAAAAAAAAATGAGGATGTAATCAGATTGGGAACAAAAGAGTGGATTATTTAGCACTCATGGTTCATTATGATAAGCCCAGAGCCTTCTGGTGAATATTACATGAGAGTGTTAGATTAGAACAGATGAAAGGGAGAACTCTAGCCCAGCCAAGTTGTGCATAAACATATTGAAGATGTGATTGGTGATTGGTGAAATGGGATTTCTGGAGAGCAACTTGCGTTAATGCACCTTGCACATGCATGTGGGATTAAGCAGGTGGACGAGCTGGCAGAACGCTTTCCCAGTCATCCGCCTCTGTCAGGATGTGCTGAATCAGGATATCGAGGTTGTTGAACTTGATGGGAAAAAAAAAGAAAGAAAGAACAAAAGACGACAGCGTTACGCAGGTTAGGTCTGGGCCTATCTGCATGACAATAACAAACTCAATTTCAAACACAAGTCGGAGCTTGCACGTGCTGTAGCAAAGCATCGCGTCATAAAGTGCTCCATCTCCACCGCAGCGTGACAGCATGAGAACATGGCTTGAATGCATGATGTGATAAAGCTGTGTGGTAGAAACAGTCTTCTGTCATTAGTATGCAGCACAGACGCGTCTTGTCTAGCTGGACCTTTGCAGAAACTCTCTCTCCCAGAACAGGAGATAAATTGTCTGTAGTGAATAGAGAAGCTGAGGCAAAGCTGTGCCCTTTTCTGCACCAGGAGATTGCTCTTGTGTCGTTTGATTTGCCCCTCACGGCAGTCACAATAGTCTACAATACAGGAGTTGTATGAACAGAGGGGTCAAAGTTTAACTTCATTGTAATATTGCAACGAGAAAAAGAAGCTGAGAGACAGAGAAAGAACCTTATTAAGACCCGTGCGCCAGCAGCTTAGTGGGTTTTATCAGAGAAGGCTCTTCAAGCATGACCACAGTAATGAACCTATTAGCCATGAAATTGACTTTTCTGATAAATAAAGAACAGACGAGAGTTTAGGGGACCAATTCTGCACTACAAACCTTTTTGTTTTGAAATTCATAATTACATTTGAAAATTAGCATTGTTTTTCTTACAACAACTGCACATGTGGACAGGGAGTTCTTCGTCATCAAGTTGTTTACTCAACGACTTCTTTTGAGTGTGCTGCAGAATATTACGTGGGCAAATGATCGGGGTTAAAAGCATTAACTCCACGCCATAGACAGTGTTCAGAAAGTGCCCAAACTGCATAAATAATGGGGTGCTATTATTCAAGGCAGTGTATCAACAAATGATTCAATCAGCAAATGCAAACTTCCCTGCTGCCTGAAATAGCATTTTAATCAACTGCTGTGATGACACTTGGCAAACTTTAGGACCTCCTAGTGCAATTGTCTTCTGTCTGCCTTTAATTACTGCTCGGCGATGAACGTGATTTGTCTTCCAACACAGGGGGCATACTCAAAAGTCAGACAATAAGCAACAATGGGCCTCATGCCAGAACTTCTTGTAAGAAAAGATTAGTTCTGAAGTGGCACTTCCAAAAAGATTGATCTCCAATTTACTTTAATTCAATGTTCTCAACATTGCAAACATAACTTCCGAGTGGTCCAAGCTCGTAGAAGTTGACCTCATGTCATGGTTTGTATTGCTTCAGCAGGACGTTTTTCAGCATCAATCGTCGCAGTACAGACAACTGAGGACACGTCGTTGGCAACTCTATCAATATTTTCTAATCGCTTCAGGACCTCTAACACGAATCAGTACTTCATATTTTACTTTTTGGATACGTTTTTTGTGAGTGAAAAAATAGATGTTGCCAGGTAGCCTTAACAGTTACATCTCTTAAACGCATTCCTACTCATGAAGTGGCGTTCATCAAGTTGAAATGAGCAATTTATGACAAGTTTATGCAGTAAAGATGAATTAATCTGATGTTTAGGATGCTATTTGGAAATGTTTTTGCATTACATACATTGACTGTTTTTAATTTGCATTTGTATCACTATGATTAACACTTCAAGTACCTCACAAAGTAACCGTATTCATATCCATGCCATCACTGTGGCGAGCATTTGGATCTTTCCTGAAACAGGTGGTTTGAGTATTTCATCGGCTAACGAGTAGAATACCAATGAACTTCAACTGTTGCTTGTGTGAAAAGGGCCCAGGCAATCTCAGTGTGTACCGGATTGACTCACAACACTTCTCTATTTGCATGGATGTCTTGTGACATCCAATCAACGTATCCCATTGTGTCGAGTGTCAGACCCTGGTTGATTGATTGTAGCCCTGCTTCGCACCCCTGTGCTCAGAGCTCAGCGCAGCAATGACAGAAAGGACACACAGATGAATAATGCATGTCTATATCAACTCATCTTGCAAGCTCAATACAACAAGAGAAAGAGATGGATAGATAGAGCGGGGCACAGATGGACAGAGAAAGTGAGAGATTTATTCCAGAGCAGATCGAAGTGGGCCCTGTACATGAAATTAGAAGTCATGACACAATTTCAAATAAAATGTCCAACACATATTGTGCAATGAAGTCATTGCACCCAATGACCTTCATTACGTTAGCTGCACCAATATGAGAAGACTGATGACTTGTTTTGAAATTCACTGAGACTTTAAAATTAAAAAAAGCTTTCAGAGGGGGAAGTCACCTCACTAGTTTATCTAATTAAAGGTCTATTTTACTCTTTGAAGGTTTTCCGATTGCTCTCAGAATTTACAAAGTGTAGGCCAAAGCTATTTCGTGCCATTCGCTGAAACTCAATCACTCAAACCTGCTACAATAAAGTAAATGTAATTCTTGGAACATAACTCAACAGCCCCTTGGAGTGGGTTATACTGTAGAAAAGGTATCATAGTTACATAGTTATAGTAACTTTTGTGAGGAGCCATCCATGGCCAAGAGTCTGAGGCCAACATATTGAATTTGTATCAGTAGCTCAGTGGCTCTTTTTTTGGAAGATGCTTAATCACTCCGCAGCAAAATTGTATTACCCTCATACTCGAACAACAAGACCATATCAGCCTGCTTCCTTCTGTTACACACCATTAGACTACTGTTTGACTATTATTGTTCTCCAATGCCATCAAAGAGATTCTCTATGATGCAAAAGTGGTTTCATGTGAAGAGGATGAGACGGAAATAGAAAGAATAATAAGGAGAGAGGGTTGACACTTAATCATGTCATCTGTCTTGTGTGAGTGTTCCAAGTAATTAAGACTAATTAAGATGCATGACTCTCAATAAATTGAATGTCAAATTAGCAATTCACATTTACAAGCCGACTAGTGATTAACAATATGCCAATTTTGACACATGTACCGTCAAAATAACAATAATACATTTACATTTTGCGCTTTTGTCCAAAAAAAACAAACATAAAAGACACACAAATTTAAGCCTCAGTGGATCAAGGAGAAGCTTTCAAGAAGAAGTGCCTCAACACTCAGTTCCACGTTACACCCAACACAAGTGCCACAAGGCTACATTTCAGCCATAGAAGTAAAACTCTAAACTGTGTTTTTTTTTTCTGCTTGGACTTTTTCTGCCTTATAAATTATATAACCTCCATTTCTTTACTTGTTAAAGGGCTATACGGGATGTATCCACAACTACACTATCAATACAGACGCAGAAAAGACTGACTATCTTCAGTGACTCTAGAGGGAAGTTAGGAGAGGTGTAATGCATTAAAACATAACCGTTTAGTTTTTTACTATTTAGTTTTGGGAATGTGTTTCTGTGTGAGAGAGAGAGAGAGAAAGAGAGAGAGAGAGAGAGAGAGAGAGCTGGATGGACACAACATTAAAAGAACTTTTACTGTGTATTATTTTTGCTACTTTACATAATTAGACATAATCCAGATAGCAGTAGTACAATGTATTTCCATATCCTGGAGGAGAAAGGAATAATTGATAATTAGAATAATTGTGACTGTTATGCATTTGCCTCTTTGACGTTCTTTTTCAATGATGGAAGCTGCAGGAGATATCAGCAACGATGATCATCTTGGAAGTAAAAATACAAAACACATAGAAATGCCATTAAATGTCCCGACACAAACAACCCACCAACGCACAACGGCGTCATGCATGCAGTGTCATGTGCGGCTGTACACGCCAACAAGAGCGTCGGAGTAACTTTTCATACTGTGCCTCATTGCTGCCATATTACCACATTATTCTTTCTCAATAGTCTAAAAAAAACACTAACTCAAAGTATCATATCATTGAGTCTAAGTCTGAGTTTCTAAGTCTTGAATTTCAAGTTGTGTCTTCTTGACTTAATCAAAATGTGCCATTTGACATCATTTTCTGTTGGATGTGAAAGATAATAAAAAAAAAGATCTTTCATATTTTCCAAAGGTATAAGACAAATTGGAACATCCAGTCTCAACAATACGCATACAACAGCAATGTGTTTTTAATCAAGTTGTGTTGGCAGTGAGAGCTGCATGCTTTTGATGTTTGATTTGAGCTTATTTACATTTGCTCTTCAAGACTTCATCTTGTCAGTGAGCTTTTAGAGAGAGTGTTATAATGCAGTGGGTATTTTCCTCTAGTCCTAACAAACACCACCGACATGAAAATAAATTATTTAGAGTTCCCAAACACCGAAATCCTTTATAGTGCTCATACGGTATAAGGCATCCTGTATTTATCTGAAACGGATGACTATTTAAAAAGCCCAGACAATGATTACTTTGAATCCAGCAAGTGTGGCCTATTGCAGAGAAAGATTTTGAATGTGACCCAGTTTGAGGAGATTTACTTGCGTTTTGCTGACGTCACCGTCTGATACGCTGGAGGCCTGACAACTTCAGCATGAAGGGAAGACGTCAGTAAAAATGTTAGGAACCTCATGCAGACTGCAGAGCTGTGGGAACATTCTGTTTGAAGTCTTAAGCCTCTTCGACCTCAACGGCATAATCATTTTAAAGTTACTGATTTTAATGGACTCAGAACTGGTTATGTTTTTCAAAATCCTTCAGTCCAAATATCTTTAATATTCTGTTAAAGAATCGGTAATGGAGAATATTTAGGTAGCGACATAATTTGTAATCTGATTCTTCAAAAGTCATCACTCCCGATGAGGCAATTAGCATTTAAAAAAAGTTATTGAGCTATCAACTGATCACACAGCAGCAGCCCAGTAACACGCTGTAATAAACCTAGTTTTACAATTAATAATGCTTACAAGCCATTAACCGGGTTGTGTTATTTTATTACAATGTGGAGGTTATCTGTGTTTACACACCTCATCTAATAACCTTTTTTTATGGATTATTTAATAAGAACACAATATTCAGTCTCTTCATGATCTCGCAGAGTTTTGTTTATTCTAATGTGTAATTATTCTGGCCAGCAATGAATCAGTCAAACGGCTTTTCAAAACAAGCCACATGGCTTCTTGGTCTCCAGCCTTTTAGACAAGCGCTTCCTTCGGGTCCACGAGTGAACAAGCCAGCCAGTGATGTTGAGAGACCTCTGCAGCCCGCTCCTCATGTCCGCTTGACGTAAGTGGCTCGAGGTTTCATTAGCTACTCCTAGCACAACGCATTCAAATCTACCATCAAATTGTGTTATGTCGACATCCAGTTTTCCATGTTTAATTATCCTATTCAGCCGCCAGGCTATCACAGACAACCATTCACACTCACTTTCAAACCTATGGGCAATTTTAGAGTTAATTAACCCACGTTTTTGACTGGTAGGAAGTGGAGAAAACCCACGCTGACACGGAGAACAAACTCCACACAGACGGGGCCCGCCAGACCGGGATCGAACCTGGGATGGCTGTGAGGCAACAATACTAGCCACTACACCACCGTGCCGTCCTTTTGTCCATTGCGAGTCTGACGATTGTATTGAAGTATAAACTAAATATGTGGAGTGCTCTTTTCAATGCATCTGTAAGGGAGCCACACTTTTTGTTTCAGAGTTGTCGGGCTTGGAGCACAGTTGTATAGTGATTGTATTGATTCTCCACCGCTCACACAGGAACATACAAATCTCAAACATTGCTGTTGTCCTGTGAAAGCCTCCGGGCTACGATTTGAGTGATTTTTTATCACTAATAATAGCTGCATACATACACAGGTCAGACTTATTTATTTGCTTCGGTGCCATTCTGTCTGCCAGAAAAAGAAATCAAACTTCAGTAATGTCTGCTCAGGGAAAGAGAGCTTCCTGTCCTTGTGAAATGTGTCACAGGTTGATGGATTTCACGGTGTGTTCTTGTCCTTGTACTTTGAATCCTTCCATTTCTGATTTCCCCTAAGGTAACAATTAGTCGTCAGTCTGTCATCGGCTAATGGATTTCTAATTGAGTCTCCACAGGTAGTGTACCTTTTGTGGGGGTTAAAAGGAAGCAATATGAGCAGGGCGCAGATCTCTAGCATGCTGCTTTTTTCTTCTTATTATTCTTATTCTTATTTGTCATTTCACTGTGACCAGCAGGAAGCAATGTCCCAGTCTCAGTCTGGTTCTCACCCCACTGTTTATCATGAAGCCTGCTGTCGTGTCATGCTGTTCAACTTTGACATCTATTTGACTCAATGTGTCTGCCAAAAGTATAAAAAGATGCATCAACACACTAAATACACACCTCCTTTTGTACAATGTTTATATTCCAAGTGGCACACAACAGTTTTTAGGACTTTGTAAGCACATTCTTACTTCCAGGTGTTTCTGCTGCACTCTTTAACTAACAACACATAGGCGTTTAAAGGACAGAGTTTAGAAACAATGTGCATTTGACCCTTTTCTAAACTGCTAACAGAAAGAGAACAATGAGAAAATTCAATTTAGGGTATCAACTTTGCAAATGTTCTGGGTACATTGGATACATTTTATGTTGCACAGCTGCATCAGTGCTTTAAAACTCCCTTTGCTATTGCACCACCACACATCCTTCTCTCATTTTTTCTTAAAGCCTCTCATTCCTCAACACATTTCTCTGCACCCTGCATTTGGTCTAGCCTCTTACCAACTTCAATCTTCTTTCCAATATCCCTCTCCTAAGGTCCATTTTACACTTTCCATTATCATTCCCTCGCAGTGCTCTCTTTTAGGAGCCCAATTCTCTATGTGCCTTTTTTTTAAAGCCTTTCTTCTTTCTGACCTGACTGAAGGACAACAGCAACATCACCAATATCGCCTGCTATGTTTTCCTAATGATTCTCATATTTCTGTTGTCTAATTTGTGTGGCAATGCTGCAAAAGACCTAAAAATAAAAGTATCATATCTCGTCCGTCTTTATTCAAATCAGCAGCTCTCGTTATTGATCAGAGTGGGGAGTGCATCAGTGCCTAAACATGGACTCTCGCTCTCAGGCTGATAAAGCAATAAAGGGGTTATTGATCATGCTGCTCATCTGTCAGCTGCCTATTTTGTTAGCTTTTAATTGCTCGGTATGATGTGACGTTTTGCTTAAAAAATAACTTCAACAGCTGGCGCACTAGATTGTGCACTGTACTGAAATTTTATTATTATTTAATGGTTTCTTTACTAATTAATTTAGTTGGGTAGCAGAGTGGTAAAGGAGGGTGTACAGTCCATCCGTGAACCAATCTCTGGTTTAAGCCATGACGACAGAAAGCAAAGCTCTGCTGAAGTGTCCCGGCAAGATGTTGTGCACCTGATCTTGAACTCGATCCGAACTACAAACACACTCCACCTGTGATTCAACCGCAGAGTTACTGTAACAGAGCTTAATGTCAGCAAATCTTTCTATTTTGCCGAGCTGGACATTGCTCAAATACCCTAATATTCATACATTTTTACTGGCCTATGCAGCAAAACGCGAGTAAAGGATCGATTTTTGATTAGCTTTATTTTAGCTTTTAAAATACCTGCTTCGGATTTGCGCCGATACCGATCCTCAGCATTGGTTCGGGACATCTCTAATAATTTATGCCACACATTAGCTTACTCCAAAACTGTTGTTACTAATTTGTCTGTACACGTTTCAAGGGATAGGACAAAGTACTATTACAGTTCAATTACATTCCTGTCCAAAGTTTTTGCATCTGCCGTACACAATGTCCTCATGGTGTCACTTAATCACAGGGTTAAACACAGCTAATTGCCCACTCGCTTGTCTGGCACAGGGCTGTTTGCCTTCCTCTGTAACATCTATTAATTATGAATAAAATGAAATCTCATAATGCCATTGCTCATATTTCTCCTCCTCTTCAAATCACTCTATCCGTTGGGCTGCCGGCACCATTCTGTTACATTGTTTGAAACCAATATGCAGGACCTGCACCCTTACATGAAGAAAATGTTTTGATGTCCAGAAATGATTTTCACCGATACAACTGTGTGCTTCTGTATCTCTTTCCCACTCATTTTGCCGAGAGAAGTGGAGCAAAACAAGTCTGTGTGTGTGTGTGTGGGCGCACATACTTGTGCATGTTTGGAGTGGGTGTTGTTTAAGAGATATGTGAGATCATGTTGTGCATGGGAATTATGCTGTATTATCTGTTGTGCTTCAGAGACATCAAGACATTTATTTACTGGACAATCTGATTGCATTGACTTTAAATTATCATCCCTCTTAGGTTAAGTGTCACTTAGATGTTACAGTTTGTGTTGGGTCTCTTTTAATGATGTTGCACATGGATGGAGGGGTGTGTGTGTGTGTGTGTGTGTGTGTGTGTGTGTGTGTGTGTGTGTGTGTGTGTGTGTGTGTGTGTGTGTGTGTGTGTGTGTGTGTGTGTGTGTGTGTGTGTGTGTGTGTGTGTGTGTGTGTGTGTGTGTGTGTGTGTGTGTGTGTGTGTGTGTGTGTGTTTGGAGGGAGGGAGGGAGGTGAGAGTGAAGGAGGAGGGATGTGAAGCCATGATTAATGCAGCATTGCCCTTGTATGTTTCAGAGAGGAGCGAGGACGGAGGTGAGCATTACAGCATTAGCATTCTGCCTGTGCTCCTGGAGGAGTCTGCTGTCCCCCTGTACAGATGCTCCACTACCTTTCGGATAAGTGAACAGACACGTCAACCTGGATGCACATCAACCAGATGTTTTCCAAAACAGTTTTAAGTCCGCTGCATAGTTATTACGCTATAATAGAGTCGTTTTGTGATGGTGCTTATGCTCATCTGATCTCAGCTGTGCCGTCTCTTCATAATGTAGCGTTCCATTTTTAACTGTCAATGAATACAGGACATTCTGTTTGCCACCTTGTTTGTTTTAACATGATTAGTTTGGGTAGTTTAAAGGTGCAGGAGGATGTTAAACTCTTCTGCCTTCAGGTGGCACGGTTGTACATGGGCCTGATTTTGAACTGACTTGAGAACTCATCACGTATTTAAATCCTTGCTTTTCTGTGCTGCCATAACCTCTTTGGGGCGTTATGTGGAGTAGTGACAGCAGTTACTGTTGGGTTACTGGTATGCAGAGCAAGGCGCTCCAGCACATAGAGGAGCCATGACGGTGCACATTTTGACATTCCTAGTACTGTGCTGCATTATAATAAAAATATGAGCCTGACGGCAAACTCCGTCGCAAACTAAACTTTTGTTTGTGTGCATCGCGCGGCAGCACCAGCTCTATGTTCACACTGCAGACGAAGGTGTCCCAAACTACATTATGTGGCCCTCATAAGTGACACAGGTCTGAATGTGAGCAACACAAACACGAGAGCAGCATTTTTTCAGTTTTAATTGGGACAGGTTTTGTTACAACCTCAATGCAGAGGCCATTAATCTATTCAATTTAAATAAATTATTCTGCATAGCTAATATTCAAAGCAAATGTGTGTTCTCTCTGTTTTTGTATTGTTTGTATTCAGAAGCCTTTTCTGAAAATATTGTATTCCCGTACTGAACATTTTCCAGAGCAATACTTTAGTATGTTTGATTTTGACTGTGTTTTCCTACCTTTCAGGCAATGATTTGTTTACATCTAGTATATTGGCCATTTTAAAGCTGGCTATGTCAGTGAATCTTTATTTAGAGAAACAATGTTAACTTACTACGACCTCAATACGTTAGCTTATGAGTGGCTGCGTATGAAAAAAAGGCTGTTGATCAGGAAGACATTCATAGATTACGTTGTTAGAATCAAACCAAAAAGATACTCAATAAGCAGAAATGGACAATATGAAAAAACTATTTGACAGCTCAATGCTTTAAATTGGAAATTAAAATCAATCATTATGTACCGAGTCAGTACCTCCTTAATCAATCCAAATAATTAATAAATGATTCCAGAAGCTAATTCATACTTGTATACTTTGGACAAATGATTATGTTTATGGTTTTGAAAGACTGTGATTATTATTAATAAGAAGCCCGCCAGACAGATAGGTGTGAAAATGGATGTGATGTCTCAGGTTCTAGTGGCTCAGTATTCACAGAGTGTGCACTTCTTCCAGAAGTATCGTTTGTGTCAAAAGGAAGGGCTTGTTGTTGTTGTTGTTGTTGTTGTTGTTGTTGTTGTTGTTGTGTGAGCAGTGGAGGAGCTGTCTAAGCATGCCGTTTTGATACATGAAGCTGAGATGATCCCAGCTGCCGTTGCACCAATCGATTTCCGCGTCCTCCAGGGCTTGTTGTCCTCCTCCTGTCTCGCCTCCACTGAGCGGAGGAAATGTTTGCACACACAGCTCGCTGGGTAGTTATTTCTGCTCCCGCCTCGGGTCGCGTATTGAGCTGAACCGGCCGGTAATAACTTTTTCTGCTGTGTCTCAGACAGGTACTGCTGATTGTCTTTGGCTTACTTTAGTGCTGCTGGGTGTGTTAGGCCCTTTACAGTAGCTACCATTCATCAATGATCAGTATGATGAAGCGTTATGTTTAGATGTATAGTTTTTTAAGTAATTAGTGAAGTAGCACCTGAGATCCCTTTTGATCAGTTTATAAGGTAGTCTACTAGTTGTATAGTAGTATACTTGTTTTGACTGGCTAATCAGCCGGTTGATATTATCTGCTGATATTACATAACTTATTGCAAATATATCAATATTGTCAAATATGTCTGCTAAAGATAAACAATATATATCAGTCGATATATATATCATCAAAAAGCATGCCTTTTAGTGAATGTGTGATGAAAAAAGAGTGATGAAAGCTATTTTGGATTTAAATAATTGCTCGTGAATGGTCTTCTAATAAAATCTGTGTACCCTGTCTGCCGCTGACCATCATGTTTTCCTTGTTTAGTGATTCAATATCGTTATGCACCTTTGCCACTGCCATCCATATTTATTGAGCATATTTTATATCTGCATAATACAGTGGATGGTTTGTGACTATTTTGTGGGATTTATAAACATTGTTTGTAGCCCAAACGATGCATCAGCTTCCTTGAGACATAACCGTATGTTGAGCTGTGTCATTTTCACAAGTTACCATAAATTACATTTTTTTTATCTGAATCCTTGCAGCAACATCATTGTTTGATTTCACATTTTCTAACAATGTTTGGACGTTTAGGAAACAAATGACTGAATTCATTAATAGATAATCCAGATATGCATACTTTAAAATGCTGAAAACGTGTTATTTACTGTTACTCATTTACCAAGACTAAATTATTAGACCATTATTGAAAATAGGTGTTGAAGTCTCATATCGCATCCTTTTGCAGTGAGGAAAATGTACAATTGAAGAAATATAAGTAAAATGTCTTAGAAATTGTCTTTTTTTCACGGAAAACAAAGCCCTCAGTTTCTGCCTACTGATGTGTTGGACTGTCTGTCTGAGCCGAGGCTTTCGGCTTCTTTTGCACGCAGACCAAGTCTTTTTGTTGCCCTCTGCTTCAGTGCACTGTTGAAATGGATGACAGTGTCTCTATAAACAATACAGTAGAGTTATGCACCAGTGGTGTAGAAGTCAGTTCCTCCACCTGTCTTTGGTATATGACATGTTTCTCTTTAGATAGCGTTTATTTTTCATCCCCTTCCTGTCAGGCTTATAATTTGTTTTCACTGACTTCCTCCCTGTCCCCTTCAGACACGGGACAATTACTTCCTCTTCACACCTGTTCTCCTTTACTCATCCAGCTGCATATGTTGCTGCACTGATAAGCAAAATTCTCTGCAAAGTCTTTTGGAGTGAATTAGAAATGTTTGTTGTAATTAAGCCTATGTGAAAGCTGCATGGATGATTTATCTATTTTTTTTTTAAAGGATGGATGCATTAATCAAAGAGGCAATGATCTCCATCCCACTGAGAGTGATTTGATTTCATCATATTTGGTAACAGCTCGAGCCAGATGGATAATGACAGTTGGAATACAGATCACTAGGTTTTGGGAGTAAAACGTCTGGTAATAATATAGCGGCAGATTTAGTTTAACATAAGTGTGTAACATAAATAAAGAATTTGTGTCCTACTAACTTCTATTTTAGCCACTTGGCGGCAACAATAACGGTCCAGCTCGCCCCTTCATCTTTGACTCTAAATTATTTTCTTTCTTGTCAAAGAGAAATATTATTGAATGTTGCAAATGCAAAATGTATTATCACCATAGGCAAGGACAGAACACAAGGAATGATGCTGATAGTGCGGCATCCATATTAACACATTCAAATGTGTGCACAGATCCTGTGCTAAGCTGCTAAGTACACCTTAATAAGCTGAGTTTAAGTTGTCTGCTGAGCTCAATGATGTACTTGGTCTTCTGTTGAACATTGGTGTACCCCCTTCAGGGTGTAATGCTGCTCTTCCTGGTTATCTGATAACCCCATCCATTTTGACATTTATGTGAACGCTGTCAGAACTCTGTTCTCCTTATCAGGCTGTAGGTGTTCTTAATGATATCTGTCTGTCTTTGGGCTAAGGGTTATACGACTGCTATATGTTGTAATGTACATTAATTATGGTCTTCGCATTGAGATTTAATTTCTCCAGGATTCACAGCGTGTTTGTTCTGTAGGACTCCATGCCTTGCTTTTCATGGGGCAAATGATGTTCATGGTCCACCTACTGCGCTCCAGGTTTGTTGTCGTCATTAATTCTGGGCTTAGTGTAGTGTTGCTGCAACCCATTACAAACCCACACCTCCATCTTGGCTCCGTGCTGATGCATTGCTTCACACTTCTCATTAATAAACCCGCTGCATATAGCTTGGTGGGGAGGAGAGGCTGAAAGTGAGCCACAAAAGAGGATATAGCCAGCAGTTGCTGGTCCACACAAACGCAATTGATGGCACAACATTAGAGAGAGAATTAGACTACCTGCATAGGCCATGGTGATAGTCCAATAGTCCATCTCAAAGTAGCTATTTCTACTGATGCTGAGAAATGGTTTTCTAGTATTTAACGACAGCAAGTTGGGTGTAAAGAGGTGTGGAAGTATGGCGCTAGATTAACCTTTTCAGGAGATAAAACTCCTGAAGAGGCTAAAAGGCTGTCGTATAACACGTAGCCCATATCGATTTTGCAGGAGCAGCAATGTGTGTTTTTACTGTTGGGATGCTTTCGTTTTCAGAGAGAACCCGATGGGTTTCTCCTGTTTGCTTTCCCAAGTTTGGTTGGGAGTGTTTTTTTTAATCATTAAAAAACACATTATTTTACAACGAAATATACATCGTACAATATCTAGCTTAGTGTGGAGTTAGTTAATTGTTCAATTGTGTGAAAAATCCAAAGAATCAATGTTGAAAACTTGGACTTTAGTAAGTTTAGTAATAAAGTAATAAAGACAAGGATCATGTCATTTCTGAGTAATGGCCCCATAGCTTGCGAAATACAACTATAGCAATACAATAATTTAAAACAGTTAATAGTTCATCAGGCACACATTAGAGGATATCATAGCTTTATGATTGTTGTTGTTGCTATTCCCCAACACCTGCAATATAATGTGGCCTTTAAAACTGTATAAAGCTTTTAGGAGCTTCTCTTCGTGACCTCAGCACTACTCACTGATCTTAACATCGTGTGAAGGGAAAAGCGATGATGTGTTCATGAGTCCTTTGCTCTACCAGGTCACAGAGTTTTGACATGTTCCAGTTTAATAAACAGGTTTCTGTAACACTTTAATGTTTTTCAGCAAGTTATTGTTTCTTGTGTTTTTTCACGGTTGGTGAACGCAACATTTTTTACCGCCTCCCATTAAAATGTTGTGTGTGTGTGTTTCAGTGTGAAAGCAAAGCAGTTGATTATAAAATGTGTAACTATTTTACCTTGACTGTGCTTTGCTGCACTCTGTATACAGGTCATTGAGTCTGGTGGCTGCTAACTTGTGCTATTTTTAGGCTGCTGCATCTATAAACCTCTATGTGAAGTTATTAGCTGTTCTGTTGTGATTCATTTCATGTCATGGCTGAGCTGATTTATTTTTTAGATTGTTGTTGCCACATACACAATGACACTTTATGCTGTTGATATAATTATGATACTCTTCATATCATAATTAGATCCAAACAGCGGAAACGGGTCATCGCAGAGATGCAGAACCTAGACGCCAAATATCAAAACTGTATATATATTCTGTAGTGTTATAAAACACAGCAGGCAGTTCAGGATACTTCTTTATTCTCATATTACATATTCTACTCACGGCAACATATTCTACTCACGGCAACATTTGGTGCTGTCAGAAAGTATCAGGACAGTGATGTGTTTCATATAGCTTTCAAACTAAAAGGCTACAATCAAGTCCTGCAGTCGAAAACATCGTCTGCAGTAAAATATTCAGTCCAAATCACAAATTTTGTCCTTGGCACTGATTTTCAATACTGTTTAAATTTGCAGTGAATAAATACTGCGCCCCGCACACGCCATCCTCAGTTACACTCACACGTATCGGTGATGAAATGAGATTTTGAAGATGTTGTTGTGGACCAAGGAGGTTTGTGATCAGCATTGCCAACACGTTGGTTTTAGGTTCGTGAGGCCCTGCCCAGAGAAAAAGCATGTGTGCCATATGATGAAGACAACACAACGCTCACAGGACGAGCGGCACAGTGTGCACAGCTGCTTATAGGGAAAAATAAATAAAGCATTCAACCCTTTCCTTCACAACCCAGTTATTGTGGATGGTAATCTCTCACCGTCCGTAGATACGGGAGAACATTCCAGATACAGGAGAACATTCCAGATACAGGAGAACATTCCAGATACAGGAGAACATTCCAGGTACAGGAGAACATTCCAGATACAGGAGAACATTCCAGGTACAGGAGAACATTCCAGGTACAGGAGAACATTCCAGCGGTGCTGAAGCAGTCTGTTGGAGAATGTGCTCCGCTGTCCCTGCAGTAGGTGGAGAGGGTGGTACTATTTTATTTTCCCATTATCTTTATCTCTGCCTGGATCATTTGGGAAGGCTTACCTGTTTCAGCCTATTCTGTATTTGGTCTAATGCAGCAGTCAGTAGTTCAGATTAAAGCTGAGCACCTTCCCTTGTCCTAATCACGCGCATTTATCACTTGCCACCGGACCAACTGGGAACCTCCACAGCAAGTCAATTTGGCACACCACAGCACCCAGAATGAACGGTGTGTCAACACAGCGGCAACTCAGGACTCCTCGTTGGCGTCATCACTCAGGAACTTCCTCAACAGATTTCCATCATATCGGGTATGAAATAGAATAATTTCACAAGACTGTCACCTGTTAACTTCCATCCTGTTCTGGGAATGCGTGTTTGGCTGAGCACTGAAACCAAATGATACTGTACACATTTCATTGCTACCACGCACGGCAAACTGGCGCTACAATTTTATTATGTGGAATAATCCAAACTTAGACCTGCTGTGCTTAGTTATGTTTTTTGCCAAGCAGCGATTGGACCAGTGCTGATTGGTGGAGGGGTTTACTGAATGAGCAAATATGTGTCCTATTGTAAGATAGATGAAGTGTGTTGAGTGGTATGTTTATGTTTAAATAGAAAAGAAAGTAAACAGAAATACAATTCTTTCCATTATAATGTTATTCGGAGAATGTCCTACAAGGCCGGTTTCTTTTTACATTTGGATCTGTTACAGTTTGAGAGGATCTTAAGTCTATGATGAGGAACTTGCTGCGAGACATTAAAGCTCCGTAGTGATGAATTTGTGAGTTTTTTTCTGCTTTGGAGGTTTAAAGAGTGTGGCTTTGCAGAGATGGAAATAAACTTTTTGCCCTCCTTTTACGTCCAGCTTTTACGTTTGAAACTCTTATGAGGATACTACATCAGTTGTCTATAAAGATTAACTTCTAAAGTACAAACATTTGGGGAGACGTCCTCATTAATGCTGGTGAGAGCTGTTTGCTTTTGTCCATACGCAGCCAATGCTCCACGGTCTTAAACCGGAGAGTTTCTGAAGTGCCACCACTTATTGCTGATCGTTAGATCATCACCTATTGTAAGTGTGAAAGTCCAGACATTTTTCTCCATCTGTTGGGAGAAAAGCGTGATCATTTGCTTGTCTCAGGATTCTTATCGCCGCTTTAGCTGGCCAATAAGCCATGTGTTCAAAGATGAACCACCAAGCTGGAAGGATGTAAGGCATGTGCCTGAATGAGTTGAGAAGAGGTCAGAGTATTGTATGTGCCTTTCAAAAACAGCAGGGATATCATCATCCCAAAATAAGCGACCTCTTGAAATCCATTTTCTTTAGACCAAACCCAGTTGCTCTAGAAAAAACAATGGCCGTGTTTGTTTGAGAATAGCAGCACTGAGAATCAAATAACAAGCAAGGGCACCGATACAGTCTCCTCGTTCCCGTTTCCCTCGTCCCCAGGGTGTATCTGTCACTCGTGGCCTAAGATCGGTTTAGCAGCTGTGTAGATCTTGTGAAGCTGCTGTTTCATCTTTCATCCTCCCTCTGCGCAGCTCTGAACTTTAAAACCTTTTTTTAATGGCGGTAACTGAGAAGTAGTCAGATTGGACCTGTGCCTTTACGTTAGGTGGGCACAAGTGTGTGTGTAGTTTTCTCAATGGACAGTCGGGAGTAACAGTAGCCTTGTTGCTGTCTGTGAAAACCAGGAATGTCAAGTTTTGTTTTCCTGTTTGTTTTTTTAAAGACTTTAGTCATAACTATATTGAAATTGTCTGAAAAAATTGGTTCAATGACTTGAGTTTTAATCGAACAAAGATAAAATAGTGGCACCCATGACAAAATGGCTCAGTCTGCGCCTGCACTCGGATTCAGGATAGAAAGCGAACTGAGGGAAAACAGCTTTTCCCTGATTCTGTACAGAAGAAAGGTGAGCACAACACTGTTTATGTATTGTTTAAGCTAATAGCATAAGCTGTTTTAAAAGAGGGCTGTCAGCCAATAATCTAGTTTGGAGCATATCGGCAATTTAGAACATAAGGCATATTTAATGACATTACCTAGCAAACACATGGAGCAGCGGCAGGTCCCATGATCTGCTCATAATGCTACTGAGGACATGGGACAAGGTGAGCTCATGATGTGGCTACTAAAAGTTATTACAAGCAACCATTTGACATTGATGTGGACCTGGCAGTAAAGACAGTTTAACTTTATCTGTAGCTATGGGTAGTGTTCACTTCGTCAACATACCTAATCAAGAATAACTGGTGACAGTTGTTACTACCTTGTTCAATTCACAAGGTATATTATTCCTGATTCCACGAGCAATCAGAAGCCTCTCTGGTAACAAAGGCAACAAAACTACTGCGTTTGGTTTAGGAATTAATACAAATTGATTACGTTAGTAATAATCAAATTATAAAGCATTACTTTTCGTATGTATAGCTTCAATCCGTGTATGATAACAGCCCAAACGCTGAGACATACAATACATGTGAGTATTGCTAATATTTGTTTGTGAATAACTGAGGACAGATCATAGCATAACACTACAGCCTTGTTTATGTACATATGTAAAAATTCACCAGAGAAGGGATAGTGGTGGAGTTTGATCAAAGAAGCACCGCGTTCAGCTGCACTTTGATGGAAGTGCGGAAAACACTCTTAATGTAAAATGCAGCCTGCAGCCACTGCTCGCTCTCAACCTTGGGAGCAAAGAAAAAGATAAAGATGGGTGTTCTGGGTCAGCACTGATGGAAACGTTCTCTCATGCCACTCACCATGACATTACTTATCGAGTAACCTTATATCATAAAAAATAATGCACTTCTCTTCCCCAGGCCTGGGACTGTTGAGGGGCTTTACTTCAAATTTCACCTCAGTTTTCTTCTGAGGTCGGTGTCACACAGTTCATCCCACTCCATCTGAGAAAGTAAAATGAGTGAGCCACTTACTAATGTGACCAGTGTGGAAGAGCTGTCTACATTTCCTCCTCCTTCAAACTGGATCACACTTGCTAAGATTAGCTGTGTGCCTTTGACTTTAATGCACATTCAGATAATGTTGAAGCATACAGCAGTATATGGCTGCACAAAGAGGTCGTGGGAACAACAAAGGTCACTGAGGTCATTGCTTTAGGATTAGCAGATGGCAGAAGTACAATTACAGGTTGCTGCTCTGAGACAACAGAAGATGTGCGTATAGTTGTACCTTTAATTTCATGGCCATTCAGGCTGATTGCTTTCTGTGGTGTCTGGCAGTCATTTTATCAGATGTGTGGGAATCTTCCTGTTGCCCATGTTGCAGTTGCTTTGTCTGCATTTTGCCAGCTTAATACCAATTGAAGGAGTCGGGTCAATTGCCGTTTCATCCTGGCTGTTGTAGTGGTATCAGAGCTCTCGAACATCTTATCTGATGAATTTACAGTTTGTCTCTGAGTGGGGACTGATTTCAGTCTGAAGTCTGACAAATGGAGTAAACAGATGAACTAGACTGAAGTGCCTCAGTAGGTGGATAACAGCACGCCTGGCTTGAAACAACCTTGTAGCAAAGTGGCAGCTGTGACATAATGATACATACTTGAGCTACGCTTGTAGATGATATTTACTGGGATGTCATCTTTCCCACTTTATTAGGCTGTAAATGTCTCTAGGGTACACTGCATCCATATCCTGCATGTAGTGACCATCCAGAAAGGGTTGATAGTACAACTAACAACTTCTAAATTGTCTCTGGCAAAACCTGCAGGGACAACACGTCATCTCTGGCAGCAGCAAATCTCTTTGTATTTCCGTCACACTTTCCTAATGTACCGAATCTTTAAAAAAGGAAGAACAACAAAAAAATCTCACTGGGCTAGTCTTCTGGCACATGGGGCTCCAGAAATACCTGCAGGTGATAACGAGCTGAGGTTTTGTAGCAGGTGTCCTGTCACCTTAGACATTATGTATGCATCATACCTGTGGGCGGAGGTGGTAATTAACTGTTGCTTTGTCATTTTTAGAACGTTACCATGACAGCGCTCTCTGGGCTCTCTCGTTCTTCTCAATAAGTGTCACCTACTTCCACTGTCTCTGGAACATAATACAAATGTGCACCAAAAGTGGCTGTAGTGGACCTGGGATGGGGAATCATGTGAGACTTGTTGGAAGATGCGTTTTTATGGAACAGGTTACTGGATATGGATGAAAGCAAGTTGGCGAGGCAAATATGTATCTGGGATAAACTAAATATTGGTTCTTGGTCTAAAGATTTACCCATTGTTGTGCAACCCTGGGTTTAGTGAGGCATTTTTTAATAAGATAAAACTCTATGAGAATTGCCAAGGATAAAGGGAATTGGGCTTATAATATATGGACTAAACCTAATTTGCAGAATTTTATGATGATAAAAACTGAATATGATACAGAGAATTAGGTTGAATAAAATATGTCGAAAAAGCAAAGATCTCTATGTGATCATTTGAGATCTATGAATTCCATTTAGTTTTCCACATGTCCTTTTTACTGCAAACAGCATGATGATTTCATTAGAAAGATAGAAATAGATATTGATTTGGTAAATATGGATGGTACACAAAGATCGAGATGGCTGTTCACATGTGAAACATTTCGCCAGTCATTTGGAGTAAGTCTGGCACAAACATATGCTTTGTATATGCACGAACGTAAGATGTATGAAACATAATGGTGTTCATGTGGGGTTTGGGGGCGGCAAATATTTGGCATGACAGAAATAAAATAAATAAATGGATAAAAATAGGAGGAAAGCTGTCAAAACTGAATCGTCTTACCTTACATACCTGTGTGTGTTTGTGTTTGTGTGTATTCATGAGTTAGGGGGGGGGGGGTGTCCTGATGGGCTGACATGACCATCCATCATGATCAGATCAGGTCGTAGACTCTGCCCGCCGGGCTCTGGCCTGCAGGTAGCAGCAGCTGCAACACAGGGTCTCTGCTGTACTCCATGTAAAGAACGTCAGAGTGACAAGTCCTGTTCCCAGGACACCACTGCAGGAATGCAAATAAAAGCAAATGTGTAGCCTTATTGACTTTGGCTGATGATTCGCATTCTTGCCAGTCAGCATTGTTTCTCCCATCAGTGATAGGGAAGGGCAATATGACCTACATTTGTATTACAGTATTTTTGGTGTTGTATGCAGTATTAAAGTATTACAAATTAAACAGAATACTCCACTCAAAACATGATTATACCTCTTTTCACTCGTTCTGCAATGTAAGTAAACATCTTAATAAGGAAAAATGTTTTATACCATGTGTTCATTGGCTCCAAATGAGAACGAAAATGAGCTAGACCTGTATGTGTTGTGGGAGGAGTTCTGGGAAAGTATGGAGTGCTGGTATGTCCAGGTCTTGAACCTCTCTGGCATGCCTGCTTTGTCCACCTTGGCGAGCAATGGAAGCAGAATCTCAAAGACCTTCCCGAGGTCGTACTTGTATTCAATTTCTATAAGTCAAATGACCAAGCTGAAATTAAGACTTATTCTGTTTATGTAAATGTAGTAAAACACTATAAAACCTACACATTTACACACATTTTCTATAAATATGAACAGGTTGTTCATATTTGTAGCCCTACTTTAAATTAAAACAATGTAAAGCCTGTTTTCTTCATTAAGACTGTATGAAATATAGTATTTAAGACCATAGTTTGTCCTTTTTTTGTATTGCATTGTAATGTGTACCTATTACTTTAAGCTCCTGTAGGTTGACCTTTAATTATATGTTACAATCAAGCAATACTTGTCTGACATAAAAGAAAAACATAAAATCCCTTAGATAAATAGTATTGTTTCAGTTATATTGCAGAAGATTGCCTTAATGTACCCCTGTATGTATCAAGTTTGATTTATCACATTAGAATGAGACCCCTACCTAGTCCATGAACACTATTCCCTAACAAATGAAGTAATAAATTGAAATGGCTGCACGCGGTGAAATATTTAATAACACGGAGAGGAATTATTCATGTTTGAAGGTAGAAGTGAGATACCATCACAAGGTGAGCGTTTAAGAGGGGAGGTGACATTAGATTGATGGTATCTGAGGTCTGTGAACGCTCTTCTCTGTGTCTGTTACTGCACTGGAGATGGAGAACTGAAGGGATGGAGACCAGGCACGACAACACTGACATGATACTGTAAATCAGTCATGCTTCTCAATTCTTGGGGCTCATTTTGATAATTGCCTGCAAGGCTCAATCACTTGCTATCAAAATAAGTCTCCTACGGACCTGATACACAGGACCGTTAGCCCGATAGCCAAGCTAAATGCTACAATGTCGTGAGGGCGTGAATGCCTATGGGGTGATCAACTTTACCATCATGGATGTGTTATAGAATGATGCACCTCTAGAACTAGACAATAACCCACTGATGTCACATCATGCTAACTTTCTGCACCTTGTTTCAAGTGGAGCTAAAACAGAAAGTGAGTAGGGGGAATGTCTGTGACGTCGGGTCCCGTGTTGGACAAAGTTTTCCTCCGTGGACTGCTGACTCTGCACATGATGGAGACTGGAGGTGAACGTGGTGGAAGAGGGTCGCATCGGTTCATACTGCAATGACAGCTGAAGCAGAAGAGAGGAGAGCAGTTCAAAAATGCTGATGTCAACTCTGTGATTTGGCAGAATGAGGTTGGTTTATGTCAAAGTGAACACACACAGTCAGCTGCTAGAGGACAAGCTGCAGAGACTGAAGGAAGGGAAGATTTCTGAATGAAAGACAATACATATTACTATATGCACGGTTAAAACTATAAAACACAATAAACATGACAGTTTCAATAGGGCCTTTGCTGGCCCGACGTTGTTGGTGCTCGGCCCCTAAAGATAAGGTACATAAAACAAATATATGATAGAAAAAGGTCTGTTGATAAGTTGATGAGCTGTGATCCCTCCAGCTAGGAAGCAAAACAGAAACTATATTATACAAGCAAAAGGTTGTTGTAAGCTCTGTGAGAAATACATAAGCCTATATGCATTCACTTTCGTGCGACATATATAGAATGTCTAATAAGAAACACAAACAAAAAGTATGCACTTCTTAGAGAAGTTGTCCCCAAAATCACAGCTCGTCTCCTACAAGATCTTTTTGTTTACAGTCTAAATTTGCAAATGATTAAAAAAAAAACAAGCCTTAGAGAACAGAGTTGTTCCAGTGTGTTGGAGCAGCATTGTTGGTTGTAATTCACACACTTGATGGGCAGACCAGTGGTCGAGGATGTTACCACAGGCATCCTCTAGAGCAGCAGCCTATTTGGTTTTCATTGATGCCTCCAAAGATTCAATAAAAGATAAAGCAGCGCTTGCTTACTTTCTTCTATACTCTTGCTGTCGGGTAATATTCACTCATGATGGCATGTTTATGCTGTAAAGCAGAAGTTGACCCTCAGTTTAAGGAATTCATCTTTTACTTTTTGTGTGTGAGGGGGCACTTTTGAACTAGAGTTGAGTGATTTGGACAATATAAAGACAAGAGAAGTTGTCATCACAAATTTGACTTTATTGTTTATACTGTTGCATTTCTTTTCTGGTAATGTATTTGGTTGTTTTAGGTTGTTGTGGACAATGTTGCAAATCAATGGGAAATGGGAAAATGCTTTATGACTATATTGGATATGTAGCCCAGCTGCCAGCATGGCTTTGTGACCCCTGAGCGTAGGATATCTCAATGACTGTTTAATGGATTGTCATACGTCAACAGTTTTTAATTGATGTTAAATAATATCCACTAATATGCATCAGAGCATACTGATTTTATTTACAATTGTATATATTGTAATAGAAGATGTAGTACATTTGAACCTTTAAGCATACACTCAGTCATAACCACTGGTATTCTCTTTTTAATTAATATGTTAATATACATTTGAGTTATTGTTGTCCTCTTTAATGTCTGTTAAAGTAGCAGTATTGTTTCCTTTTTATTTCCTTTTTTTGTCATTTAACATTGTTATCTCCATAAGCATAAGGCTTTGAAACTAAAATGATTTCCCACTGCACAGTCACAGCTTAATTACAAACTCACTGCTTCTCCATGGATATCTGTGGTACAGTCATTCAGTAGCTCGTGAACGAGTGCGTGACCCATTGTCGTCTCAGTAGTTGTTCGTAACTCTGAAATACAAAGTACGCCTGCATTATGAAATGATCATAACAGCATGTCATACCCCCAGAAGATGTTCTGCGTCTTTCATGTCAGATCTGGTAGCTTCTCTGTTGTGAGGAATTGGTCGGCTGCATAATTTAAAATATCTTTATTGGTCTCCTGATACTGGAGCTCACTTCAAGCAGCTCGGACTACTCACGAGGGCTCCTGAGCAAATGAGAAGGCAATAATATCGGGTGATTACATTAGAGGGTGTCATTAGATTTTAATTTACCCGATAATATGTCAATGATAAATGAATAATTTCCTGTTGAGATCTCACAAACTAGAATTTTATGGTGCAAAATATATTTATTAAGCTCCCATTTATACACTCTCAGTACATCATTAGAGCATATTAGGTGAGCCAGGTGTATCTCTCTCTCTCTCTCTCTCTCTCTCTCTCTCTCTCTCTCTCTGTCGTGTCTCGATGTCTCATTAGCGGTGTGCTCTTGGGTTATTGATCCCTGGGAGAGGTTAATTACATTATCAAAGATTGAGTTGTATCTTTCGATATAGTAAACACAGGAAATGAGGATCTGAGGCTTATTATGTTTACTGTTTTCAGTAATGTACTTGCTGGAGCCTCTGTCTGAACCCTGAGGATAATTTCTCTGAAAGTATTAATCGATAAGTGTACAGGCAGTAAGAGTAGCTCATTGTATCTCATTGTCTGACCATTTTCACAGAAGGAATAGCTTTTGCCTTCTAACTTCTATTTTGTTTCCATTATAATGAACAGTTATCTTTGTTATCAACTAATGATACGATTATTTTTTTCTATGTGCTATGCCCATCACAATTTCTAAGAATGCACCAAATAAGCTCCTTCTTTCCTAAAGGATGCATACTATACCATGTCTTTTTTTTTTTGTATCACTTTCTTATGCTGCATTATAATATGAGATTTCTATGAGTTTTTATGGTATATGTGGCAGCGGGGTGTGGCTAGGCTCAGCTGCAGAGTGGGTGGAGCGGGGGGGTGGTTCAGGGAACAGTGTCATGATGTGTAAATGAGCCTCACCTGGGATCAATTATATTCTGTGTTCCATATAAGATCAGGAGTAGCTGGAGAGGGGAAAAGAGCGGGTAGCGGAGGCCCGGATCGGTCGCTACCAGAAGCGTGACAAATAAATAAAAACGGTTACTGCCCTCACAATTGTGTGTGTGTTGCCTCTTTGGTGCCTGCCCGAGACTCGAACCTGTTACAGTATATTATACAGTGACATTATTATTACTTTTTATGGCAATAAAAAGTAATAAACGTGTCCAAATATGAAACGTATGTCTATTTGGACACATGGTAGAATCCTACATGTGGAATATTTTTCATGACATTTGCAAAGTTTGTTATTGCATACCATACTATGACTTTGTTATAGTCATTTTTTATAACATGTATATGGCAAACTATACTTTTATTATTTTTATGGCATACTATAATATGTTTTTTTATGACATGTTTATGACTTATTACAATGACTTTTATTTTCATATTTGTACGATTCTTTCCGGCAGACACACTATGACTTTTTTAATAACATTTAATTACTTTTTTATACTATACTATAACTTCTTATGACTGTTTTATGGAATTACATAATGATATTTTAAACATTGTCACGGAATGCTATATTTTGACATTTTTATAACTTTTTATTATACATACTATTCTATGAATTTTCATATTGTATGACTTTTTAAGCCATACTAAAGAAAGAGAGATGTGTTACATACGTGTCCCTTCTCCTGAATAAATAGTAATATTACTTTGGTAATCCCCTGACTTTTTCATCCAGCGCCATCATTCGAGTAAATATTACAACTGCTTAACACCAGCATGTTTCTATTGTCATAATATTGCTTGGTAAGTATCTGAAATGATATATTGATTATCAAAATTGGTGCTGATACATTTTCTTTTGCTCAACTGAGTCATTTGAATCATCCATTCAGCACTACTTTATGGTATTAAAAAGTGACGTCACAGTCGTAACCCAACCTCCTCTGAACTACAAAAGCAGTCACCTGGAAAGTGACCCGACTTAGCTGGTCATGTCTGTGCGGACATGAACGAGTAAGTAAACCCAGGCAGCGGCATGCTGGCATGCAGTATGAGCATCACGGTGGATTAGTCAGCCACGCAGCGCCTCCTGTTGTTTTACTGGACTGAGATTTCTGTCGTCTTCGCTGTTCTGTTGTTCAGCTGTCAGACCAAAGTGCAAATTCTATCAGCAGGGGCTTATTCAATTCAGTTCTCCCTTGCCTGGAACCCGTGGACCAAGAAAACGAAGTGATTCCCCTCCTTTCACCGTGTTCACACACCATCTAATTAGAGCTGGAAAGAGATGTTAGCATATAAGAGGACAACAGACAAACAGCAGTGTGACAGGTTATAGAATTGAGTTCGAGGAAGAAAGAGACAAAAAGGGAGGAAAATAGGGGGCACTTGAATCTCATCATACTTGCTTGTATAGTATGTTTTTGCTGTATTATTCTGAAATGATTGTATATAATTTATATATCATATATACTTGATATGTTACATCAGTGTATACACTTTTATTTTTATTTAAAATTCTTATCTTGTAAATATGTTATGCGTTATTTGTTATGTTATTTCTTTACAATAATTAAAAGTCTGCAAATGCATCCAATTTTAGTATAACTCTATTGATATTATCCCTAAAACATCTTGAATGCATCGGGCTATAATTTGTACATGTTATACATTCTGTAATGAAGTACAACTTGTTGTTGTTGTTGTTGTTGTTGTTGTTGTTGCTGAACAACATCTTTGTGTCTGTTTTAATGCATGAAGATGTCAAATCCACATTGACCTACTGTCAGTAAATCAGCAAATGAGTCCATTCTTTTAACGGCAATACATTGATAAGGTGTATGTACTGTCATATAATACATAGTTCAAGTTTCAAATGTGTGACATGACTCAAAGGTGTTGTTGTGAAGGAAAGGGAAAACACATTGGTGTTGGAGAGCGTGGTAACGCAAAGGTTGATTTATAGGGTTGATTTATTCATGGGATGAAGTGTTTTACGCACTTCATCTGAATCGTAGCTCCAGCTTAATTTGTGTGATCTGCACTACAACATCAAACAGATTTCCACCAACATCCTGTCGCCTGGGAGTGCAATCTGTATCAACAGCCCTCTGCTGAATGAAGGTTCAATTCAGTGAGCACAGATTTCTGATGCTTGCTCAGTGTTGTCCCATTGCAGATGTACTGGGCAGAACCACTGCAGCCTGTGCTCATGGTTTACTGGTAAAAGAGACAAAATAACATGCACTGCTCCTTGCTGACACAAACGCCATGCGGGTCTGCTACCGCTCAGTGAATTATGAAAACTAATTGCCCCTAATTAAGAAGCCTTGATTAAGGTGCAGCTCCTGATTTAAGAGGAAGCCAGCAGTGATGATCCCTGTCTCAGTTTCTCTCCATTCTAATTGTTCATTTTAGTATTCATTCCCTCTTCAATTGTTCCAGTCAAAAGGCCTCATGCATAAATGCAAGACATTTGTGCAAAATGGCTACCCAATGACTTTAAATAAATCAGATGCAATAGCTGTTGCTGTAGGCTACTAAAGTCCTCAATATTGATTCTTCAAGAAAAATGTTTGAAAATCGAACCTGTCACAATTTAGATTGGCAAGATGATAGCCTTATGTTCTTTGGGGATTGGAATTTTGTAATCTGTATTTATTTATTTAATGTCCAATTAAAACTCAGCATAGCCGCCATTATGAATCATATGAGACGACTCAACTGATGCGTGTATTTGTTTCAGCGGCGAGTCCACACAGTAGTTCACAAATGGACAAAGCCTGCTTCCAGTTATGTAATCTGCCTCATGACAGTGAAAAATGCTTTTAATTTCTCACGCAATGACGACTATTCTTTAGATCCCCATTTAAACTTGAAATAGTGTTAAGCCAGAAGCATATCCGACACAACTTTCCATTTCCTCAAATACTCCATGAAGTATTCAAGTCGGATCATTCTGGAGTGGCCTGTTATGAAAATGCTATAATTAGATTCCTTTGCTTGAGAGGCTTGCAGGGTGTTTGTTGATCATTGTTTTTTCATGAGGCGCACAGTGCTATGAATCTTATCCTTTCAGACTAACCTTTTTCTATTCGCAGACATGCAGGGCCCTCAAGATATTCATAAACATGAAAATATTAACTTCCCAATGTCCATAAATCATTTGAGGGGTGTTTTTTTATTTTTTTATGTCAAGCAGGGTTAAAACTGCTGAACATCTACTGCTATTTCTATGCAACATGTTAGTCTCCTCGGCCAGTCTTATCAATGGTGTCTTTATTGACCTTTTAATGTTGTTATCCTTTACAAAGAGAGGTGTTTATATCATGGAGGAAAAGCCAATCTTTCAATGAAAAGAAATGGAGTGTCGGCGCCCTCTGGCCCTCTAACAATGTAATTTATGTCTTAAAATGTACAATACTGCATATTATTACCATGTGTTTTTATTGTCTTTATGTCTGTGCAAGCAAGGTAAATTCAACAAATTGTGTACGTCTAACTACAACAAGTTGTTTTGTTCTCTCATTTCCTCTCATTTTCCTCTCAAGGGTGGAGGGGGGGAACCAGAGTTCCAGTGAGTATACGATTCAATTAAAACCTTTAAAGTCGCTCTAATCCAGCCCAAGAGTGAATCATCTTACGTCAGTATAATTGTGCTCTGGGATTGGTAGCAGATGTGCACTGTGGCTTTAATCTGAAGAATAAAACACTTGAACTGTCCCGTTACCTGGAAACATCGGGCTTTATGGCTTTATACGTTTAGATCGGTGCATATTTGAGCGCTTCTAAAGCTTGAGATGAAACGTGCCGGGTTCAGCGTGTTTTAAAAAAAAACATGTGCCCACAGCAGAAAGATAATTATTCAACGCAAAAGGCGGGGCGAAGAACATTTTCACAAGCATTAAAAACACAAAAGGCATAACCACATGTTGTGATGACAGTTTATGAAAAGGACCAAACACGTTTACCATTTAAAAAAAAAAAAGAAATTATTTATAATATGATACAAGGATATTTTGTGCAAGAGGTTGTTGGGGCTGTGAAACCTGTACATTATGAACAAAGCACTTAAAATTCAAGAGCAACCTGAAAGCAGAGCACGGCTACTAGGCCATGATTGTGTCAAACGGCTAACTGTCCAGATACTAGCTGTATTATACAAACGGTTTCCACCAGTATACAATAACTGTATAGGAGATTACATATTTATATAAAGTGCAGAACAAACACACACTTAAAGCAAAGACCTGAAGTGCTTTGTGACTGAGTATGAATCCACCACCACATGCTGAAAGCCCTCTCATCGTATGGCCAGGTGGTGGTTGAGCAAACATCTAAAAACTTGGCAGGGCAGCTGTTGGCAATCGTTCACCTGCAGATTATATACTGTATTACAAAATGTATGAAAGGGTTACCACTCTGTGCAATATATTGAATCTTACAAATAGAAATAATGTGAACAGTTGTGGAAAAAGTTAGCTAAAATTCCCCTTGTTTACAATTATAAACCGACACATGTCGTTTTCTGCTCCATCGACGGAGGCATAGCACCACATGCTCTCGCCTTGAATATGAAATCACCTGAAATAAATGAGGAGGTTCGTTCTTATTTCAGGGGAATAAGATGTCTTTGACATTAAAGATATAAGAAAATATATGCACTGTTAGTGACTAGATTACATGATTTGTTTATAGTTCATAATTCTTGTTTGTCTCTAATGTTTCGAGGTTACAAAAAGCAATGAATTAGCATCACAGTCGAGTCCAGAATACAGGAGAGCAAAGAGGCATCATGCGGTCCATCAGACTCTGTCCAGCACCTCTTCATGTCAAAGCAACCGACAGCTGGGGTTTCTGGGAGATTATCTAGGTCTGCTGGGAACCCTGTTGAAGGATGACATAAGCTGTTGGTCTACAGGAGGGTGGACACATGATTGACACCAAAGACTGGTAAAATATCATTTAACATGCAATGTCAGCGTACAAGTGGATGTAATACAAGAAGAGCTACTGGGTGTTATTGTACAGTGACTTTGGTCCTTACGGAGTTGGTTCTTTTACGCTTCCAGCAGTCTGGATTGAGTCGTTTCTGCTCCTCGGCCAGAGCCTTGGCCTCCATGGTGTACAGGCTCCTCTCCTCATTCTTCATCTTCTTCCACTTGTCACCCAGGATGACACTTATGGCTCTGAGTGCAAGATGAAAGACAAAGGATTAAGGACTTTCCCGTATCAGAATATTGATAGTATGTCATAAAAATTCACAAAAAGAATGTCATACTATAGTATTCAATAAAATGCAATATTAAAAAGTCATACAAATGTCATTGCTTGAATACAGGAGAGCAAAAGAGGCATCAAGCGGTCCGTCAGACTCTGTCCAGCACCTCTTCATGTCAAAGCAACTACCTTTATTCCAGTGCCATCAAAATTTCAAAAGAAATCCCAAAGTATAGTATTAAATAAAATGTCATGTTAAAAAGTCATACAATTCTTACTAGTATGTCAAGCATAATGTCAAAACAAATTATAGTATAACAATTATTTTGCTTAGAATAATGATCTACTAAAGTGTTTGGTTCTTTTCATAAACTGTCATCACAACATAAGTATACCATTAAATAAAATGTCAGTGTGTTGTAAAAATGTAATTGAAAGTCTGTATATTTTGTTGTGGAAAAATTCCTAAAGAAAATCATGTTATAGTATGCCATCAAAATGTCAAAAGAAATCCCAAAGTATAATATTAAATAAAATGTCACGTTAAAAAGTAGCATGCTATACAAATTAAGATAAATTGTAATAGGAAAAGTAATTAAAAGTCAAAGTATATATAATATGCCATAAATGAGTATTACAAATGTCATAGAATTTGAAGGCCTAAAAGAAATGCCATAGTATCTTATGAAATATAGCCTGGTGTATGCTCGAACAATTTCTTTAAAAAAAAAATTAAATGCTGTTGCCAAAGTGTCCTTCCATGCATGTTCATGTGTGTACGCCGGGACAAGGACACAAGTGGCCGGAGCGCTCATCTTTGGCTCCTTCCATGAAGAGCCAAGATGGCGCCGGCTCAGCGGCATTCTCAACTTTCAAGATGCCACGTGAGCAATGTAGCGATGTTCTGATAGTTTGGTTCTGCTGGAGATTGTCGGGGTGGACTGTCTATTTTGTTAATCTTGTTTCCTCCTGTGTACCATCACGGAGGTTAGTGATTGTATTTTGATTTCTTTATTTGCTTTCAGACTAGATCTGTTGGTGAGTACGTTGAGTAGCCCGTGTTCATCCGGGACTGTTTGCTCAATCAGTGAACTGTCTCTGTGTCCGACGGGGACTTGGAAAGGACCGGGGATTGTTTTATGTTGTGCAATGGTCAAGCCAAAGTCGGGGCATAAAAATGCTATAAAAATATCAAAAAGAAAGTTATGGTATAGAATGACATAAAAAGTCTCCCATGAAACTTGTAAAAAAAAAAAAATGAATGAAAGGTAATTGTGTAGTATGTTGTGACAAATGTAATAGAAAGTCATAAAATAGTGGGCCATGAAAGAAAATCATAAAAAAATGTATAGTATAGTATGTTGGTGTGTCGTGAAAAATTAATTAAAAATGTCATAGTGTAGCATCATCAAATTGACAAAAAAAGTGTCATCAGAAAAAAGTTATCGGTTTATGCGCTGGCCTCTTAAGGCAGGGTTGCCAACCTCAGGAGCTGAAACTGGGACCTGTGGCTTTAAATGATGAATTGACTTTATTTTGGTTATTTGGTCCAAGAAAATATAATTAAACTGAGGCGAAGCTGAACAATACTTCTACGCAAGAGGGATTTCATTTGAAAGATAAATAACACAAAATAAATAAATTATTTGTTGCTAGATTTATTTGTTGCTAGATTTAGCAACAGAGGTATTTAATCTTGTGTGCACACCGGCTAGGAGATCAATGGCTGAATAAATCCAGGTCCAGTTCTCTTTTGGAGATGGATGCTTTGCTCTTGGACTATTCAAGTCTTAAGGAGGAGAAAGTATTATTCATTCGGTTTTGCTACCACATGTAACAAGAGCGACTGTGTGACGTTATCCTTACACTCGGGCTCTTATAGGTTCACAAGGCATTGTCTTTGCGTCGAACTACAAAGCTCCACATATGATGTTGTGGACTTTTAATCTGGAGCTCTGGCCTTGAGCGCTCTAGCCAGGTCGGCTAAGTAACATTTAATGCGAAGAGTGTCGTTTTTAAACAACACCATCTCTACCCTCATGCTGTAGCAGTAGATCTGCTTCATAAAGCTGACGCGTCACCACAAAATGAGCCTGTCTTGTAGATGTTACGGCCATATTGCACTTCTTCTCTACCAATTACGCTCTCGTTCATTCAGACAAGCGTCGGCTGTTTCTCTGTGACCTCCAGCCGGCTTCAGTGAACTCGAATGTCCCTTTCTGTCACAGAAACACTAACGCAGTGTGACGTCATTATTCTAGCGTGTGCCAGCGTGCTAATTTGTACGGTACGCATCCAGACTAAGGCGGAAGATTAATGTGACCGTACTTTAAGATGTGACACTGTAATATACCAAATGAATTAACCTAAATTAGATAATTATGCATGGCAAAACAGTATGATTGAGTGCCATTGAGTTGTGCATACCTGTTGTCCTTCCCAGGATACATATGCGTGTACTCCACTCTGTACTTCTTGGCGAAGAGCATGAAGGCATTCATTGGCCGCTTGCATTTTGTAGGCGTGGCAACACTGGCGGTCCCTGAGCTGAGGCTCCTGTTTGATTTGCCAGTAGAGGATTGTGGGGAGCTGGAGCGCTCGAGTTTATCACAGTCTGGACCGACGCTAGACAGGGAGGTCTTGCGCTGACGAGCCATGCTGCTGAGCACATACACTGCAGAGGAGTCTAGTGGGGTGAAGTCATAACTGCGAAAGGAAAGAAGGACCAGAGACACAGATTTTAATATCTTTTTTTTCTCTAATGTGTCGCATTTCATTTGCATTTTTTTTGTGCTGTTTGTAACAAAAAGTAATCTTGTTACTTTAAAATGACACTGCACCGGAAGGTAGACTTTTTCATTCTAATTTATCTTGTTGTATATTTTGTGAACTTGGAGATTCTAATGATGAGATATTTTTAAAATACTAAACTTTTTTTCTACATTTAAAGTAATATTAAGGAACAGCTATTTCATTTTTTTGTATGCAGTATAATTGTGTTATGCACATCAAATTAAAAAAGCATGTCTCTGTTAACTTTAGTCTTTGTACAAGATGTTGACTAGGGTGATTAGAATAGTGTACAAGAACATATGCTTAATATTATTAAACATATTTAAAAACTTGGGCTGCATCTTTGGAGCATATGTGTATGCTCAACAATGAAATTAAATTAATCTGATACATTGTTATATTAAAAAACACTTTGAGTCTCTTCACAAAGCCAGATGGTGTAGTTACAGGCGTGTACCTTCTGAAAGTGTCAAAGACGACAGAGTCATCACAGTTTATGGCTTCTGGGTGGCTCGGTGGCAGGCACACATTTCCCAACTGCATCTCGTAGCAAGGGATCCCATGGTGCACCACGGTAAGGCTCGGATAAAAGGAAGACCAACCTGAAAAACACAGATGGTAAATTACAGATTACAGTCATGAAGCTATATAAGAAATATATACATAATTTTAGCATTTTGGATTTGGTCAGTGGAAGCTTCTGTTGGCAAATCCCACTTTCCTTTTGCTTTTGTTTTTTTTAAGAGAGAACACGACCTGCAGTTGATATTTTGACCATATTTTGAACAGAATTAAACAAAGAAATGTTTTGCTTTACCTTTATTTTTGACAAAAAATGGGTGATCCAATCGGCATTCGGCTGTTAAAAAGCCGTCATCAGTTGAGCCAGGGTCAAAGGTCAGTTTAAGAACTGCCTGGCCAAAAGATACAGTCTCTTCGTGGCTCACCAACTTCAGACCCTCTGAACCGTATCTCTGTAAAGGAAGCAAAAGACCAATAAAGAGTCAAGTCTTTCCTCCAGCAAGATGAGGCTGTGGAATACACTACCAAAAACAACTTGGAGCCTGATTGCCTGAAAGCTTGGTTTCTAAGTCACTAAATGAGACCATCACCGTGAGTCACCAAGAATGTTACTCTGTATGTTTCATTCTTCCACTCAGTTACTCACTTTCTGTACCGCTTCTGTTAGCCTGGCTGCCACCTGGTGGCCATTACAAGCAATTGTTATGGCTACTGATATTACACTGAATCATGCACCCATTTATTCAGCAATGCAGCAACATTAAACATAACGTGTACACAGCAGGAAAGTATTCCAGAATATTGCAGCTTTGTATTAGATAATCTAAGAGGTACTAAATATTCTAGTGGTTGCCTACCTTAATAAGAGAGGAGGAGGACGGCATCATGGTTTCATCATCTGACTCATCATCAGAATCTCCAAGTTCATCAGCTTCCTGCCACTCCACATTAGGACCTCGATGGAAGCGCAGGCGAGTTCCTGAATATCAACACCACGGTGTGACATGATGAATAAGCAGATGTGTGTTGTTACCGAGAAGAATACGCTTGTATGCAATACTGCTGTTTGGACACCCGAGGTCAGAATTTCTTTTTGAATGTTTGTAACTCCTGCTCAGCCCGTTTGTAAAATGAGGATCCTTTCATAAAAGTGTGAACTAAAGATTAGTGTCAGCACCCATCAGTCTTGGTTGCAATTAAGCAGCCAATCAGAACTGTTTGGACCATTTTAATATAAGTCTATTCAAAATCTTTTACAGATAAATTTCTCCTTTTGTGTGTGTGTGTTTGTCAATTTATATTTGTGGATAATAAAATGCTGCATTTCACATTTTTGTTCCCACATTACTGATAGACATTTTACAGATTTAAGAAAACACGAATGACGTTTATATAGACTGCAGATTTTTTTTCAAGACCATGTTTTCTTTTCAGTAAATTCTTCAGAGGGCTCAGGTTTCACTTCAACGTGTGTGAGCGAGGTGCAAGTGTCTGCATGTGCACCGGTGGATACATACAGCATGTACATGAGTGTGTATGTATGCACCTTTAAGGAAGCAATACCAGGCTGTGGAGGGCCAGGAGTGAGACCAGGCCATGTCTTCGTCGTCAGAAAAAGATGAGGACATTGAGAAAACTCCAGACTCGGATTCACTGCTGGCCTGTTGAAAATAATAAATAAACATCTTACAATGACATCAGTTAAAAAATATTATTAAATAAATAATATAATTATTTCAGTATACAGAATGTACCAGTAATTAATCCCTGAGTCTCAAGGAATGTGTGATTCTTAGCTTTTCAAAAGGTTGAGGTTGTAATTGAAAGGTTACCCGGACACGCCTGCGCTCCCTGAGGTGGCCTCTGGACGGGGTGGGTGCGCTACTGGCTAATGGGGGACGGGCGTAAGAATGTAAACTATTACTGGTGCCAAAGATGTGGACTGGAGATGATCTGAAAAAAATGTAAATGTCATCAATATATTTCAAGGTAATTAATGGTCATTGCTGATACTTAATATTCTTTAATATAAGTATGATAAGTGATATTTAGCTGAATGTAATCCTCTTGTTCAGCACCAGCAGGGGTATTCCACAATACAAAGGTTAGTTAGCTAGGTTTAGTGTGAATTGATTTTGGGCAATATCCTGGTTGTAATGGTGTAAATATAATGAGTCATTCACTTCAATAACTGCAACATAAAAAAAACAGAATTCAGAAGATATTTCATGACAAGTTATGTAGCGATAGTGGCGAACCTGCCCTTCCTGCTTTGTGGAATAAACCCCCAGTGGTACAAGTGTGCCATATTCTTACTGGGGCTGTCAACTTCTCTTTAAATGTATATCCTTATATGAACTCATCGGACTTTGATTATTTTCATGTGAGTCCGTCTCGGTACAAACCTCTTATGTGGGGCGCTCTTCAGCAGGGAGCTCTGAGGACTGGTGGCAATGTTGGCCAGCTCCGTGAGCCAGTTGGTGCTCGGGGAGCAGCGGACCTCCTGGTGAGACACTCGTGCTCCAACCTGAAATAACCCTGGAGACCTCTGGTCCTCCTCCACCTCCTGCAGCTCTGGCATATCATCTGGAGAGAAGTCAACAGTAATATCCATAATTAGAATGTGGAAAAAGTTCAGTTTACTTAAATATATAATGTGATTGCTGGTGTATGATTTTACCAAAATCCATGTGGCACCCAGGTGAGGAAGGCAGGTCCTCGTTGCACTTGAGTAGATCAAAAGACTCGTCCATTTTCACAATGTTCTGCTATTTCCTTTTTCTTTCTTTTTTTAGACAGGCTTTATGTTTAATGACTCTGCTTCTGTTGCCGCATCAGCTGGTTTTATGCAAAACAAAAAGGGACAAAATTAGAAAACAATGAAAACAGATCCTTTGTAATTGCAGACATATGGTGGTATGCGTTTTGTAATGAGGTTTCATTAAGACATAATCAGCGGATCCGTGGATTAAACCTTTAATAATACTCGTAATTGGTCAAATTATTCTAACTGCGGGAAATAATAGAAAATACCCGGGATAGTATGCAATAATCTCAAGTCACGCTTGACATCAATAAGATGGAATAGGTAGACAGCCTAGAGGGAGTCCTTTGTCTCGGAATCCACAGTATACCTCTGTGACGAGTCATGTGACCCGCTGCATGGAGGCCTTGTTTATAAACTTTAAAAAGATTTGGCGCATGCGTACCAGAGCCCATTCATTCGACTGCGTAGCAAAAGTGAAGAAATAGCTGACATTCTTTTTGAAAAGTATCATACGGAGGCTCGAAAGTTGAAAATGACATTCTCATATATTGTATCCAGATATGAAAATACGTGTTTGAGGACATGCAACGTTTAAAAAAATAGAAATGAAGCTAATAACATCAAATCAATCAGTTTACAAGGAATAACGAGATCATCTTAAATGGTTATTAGCGTTTAGCGTTCTGACAACCCACCAATCGCTGCATGCGTTGATGAATCGACGTGTTGACTTCGTCAACGCGGATGTATACCGACCACAAACCGTTAATACACGTTTCAAAAGTGCCATCGTGCCCAAAAGACAGTTTTACATAGCGGGCCTAACAGTTACACTCATCTAAAGTAGCAGCAGCGTCAAGGTCTGAAACCCAGAGGCGCTCGGGTTCAACACTGTAAACAAAAGAATGTCAACAAGTTGAGGCATGACGCAACCTCTCTGCCCTCCGTTGGAAATGAATGACACGGGAGGCCCTATTTCTTCACGCCATCTCACAGCACCTTCGAGCAAATGAAAGACGTGATTCGGTGCACAGAGCTGCGGTCGGACGGGCTCGTTATCACCAAAACAACAAGCGTCACGACGAGAGAAAAAAACCCATTGTCGAGCACACTGGCGTTGGACTTCGCTTAAAACGCGTGACAACCCCGTTAAAGCCCCACGCTAGCACCACGTAACACGACGCTTAAGTTAAATATGTGTTAGAACCTTTTGTTTAATCGAGAGAAAAAACCCGAAGTCAACTCTTCTCACTTACCAAACCTGTCGCCATCAAGAAACTCTCTGGCATTCACTCGAGGGGTGGGGATGAATGTTTCCCAGAGAAAGCCTCCTATTGGTGGAGGACAACGTCGATAATGAGAATACGAGCATTCCATTTGTCGAGAGCGTGGAGGAAAATATTGAAGGCGGGGCCTAGTTTGTTGATCATCGTGCGATTGGATAAAAGTACATGCCTGTTACCACCCAGTAACAGCTGATTGGCAATAACAGGAACAATACATTGTTATTTTTTATCTGCAATGTTGCCACTACAGCAAGAACGTACAGTTACACTCACGTCACGTTGCTTCCTAGATAATGCATGGATTATTTGTCTTTTCCTTTGTCAATACATCTTGAGTTTAACTCTTTACTACAACATCTTGTGAATGAACGAAAAACTGTATGAATCAGGAATGAATGAATGGGGAATGAGTGAATGGAAAGTGTGCTATTCCATTATTGTCACAAATAGTAACGTGACACACGAATATAAAAAATGTTCTTTATTGACATGAAAAGTGAAACATACAGTACTTTCATCCAGTATTATGGGTTTGCCTTCAAAAAAATACCAGCACTACCTGCACAAGGGGTGGGATAAATTAAGAGTGTTTAAATGTTAAACCAGCTATACCAGTGTAAGCTGCAGTAAACCACAGACGAAATACAGAAGACTTCAATTATTAATCTTAAAAAGATAGAGAAGAGATACAGAGAAGACACACTTTAGATTCCTGTTCAGAGGAAACATCAGAATATGTGTATTCAAACAGTATACGTTGTTGGCAGAGGTAGACAGCAAAAATGGGTGTCATAATCATAATGTATGTTTCACTGACACAAAAACAATTTGACTTGAATTTTACATTAAAACACAGGAAAATCAATAGTTTCAAGACACCGCCTATAATGACTACAGTCTAATGGGGCAACTTATTCAATTAAAGCTGGGCCTATATAATAACAGTAAATACTCAGTTTCAAATTGTACAGCAATGTGTGGTATAATCATACAAAACTATCAGCTATCTCTCTGAAGTTTGTTTTTTTGCAAAAGCATAGTATTAGGCTAACAGCCACACACACACTTACCAATGATATACAGTGTATGAACATTCGTTCAAGGGATTACATCTTATAATAAACAGAAATGCATTTTGTAAAAATGTTAAAGTACTGCCAAGTCTACATTCTGTTGTGATCAATATCTGAAATATGTTATCAAATCAACTTTTACAAATTGTTAATTATTTTCGTGTTGGGGCACCTTTGTACCCATATTGCCAATGTTAGTGCTCTTGCCAAAATGACAAGAGATTGTGACATATTGGCTCACGATTATCAAGTAAGAAATGAGCTTTGGCATCTGATTTTAACAAACAATGTTTAGAAATTTACAAACGATATTATACTGTAGGTGTAACTAACACTGTGGAGAAAAGGTGAGCGTTAACAAAAGTGTTCAATATACAAACAATTAATGCATCGGACATTGACAAGTAAAATGTACGCTTACAATTTTAAGGTGAGAGTCGTGAGAAATCTAATTCAAACCAGCTTGAAGCAGCTCTGCTTGGGCTTACTTTACTTTCAAATATGCTCAAATGAACCTATAATCTCATATGGGATAGTCTGTTTGTATTTAATCGGACACACAAATGTTATAGTGGATATTCACATTTTTAAGAAAAATCAGTTTAAGTGATTATGGGGACAAACATCCATACAAGCCTCATTTCTTTTTCTTACATCCACCGATTCATGGTCCATTGGAGCTGTCTCATGCACTTTGTTGCTCAATCTCAGTGCTACTCCCAAACAGGGTCACCAGCTGCTCCTCGTAGTTAGCTATGTTTCTCTTCATGATGTCCATGCAAGGGCCCAGCAATCTCTCAAAGGCTTGGACGTCCATGGCTGACCAAAAAAATGAATAAAAAAGACAACATCATATAGGGAGAATTCAAGAGAAAACTGTAAAATAGTAAGTGCTGTACTGAAATGTTTATGTGTCAGATGTAATGTATGAATGATCATCAAAATGCACAAAATATACCTAAGCATTTGACGCTTCCCACAGCATATGCTGATGCAGCTCTGGGCTTGTTTGTGACAAGCGCCAGCTCCCCAAAATACTGGCCCCTCGTGCATGTGGCGATATCCACTTCCTCATCCTCCTGGTCTTTTTTCGTCTGGAAACAAAGAAATGTACATTATGACATACACACAAGCAACATTTTATTTTTTGTTTTTCTACACTTAAACAATTGAAGGTAGACGGGGCAAACATACCCTGCTTCTTTTCATGGTGATTCTAACTTGGCCAGACTCAACAATGTAGAAGCAATCTGCTAAATCACCCTGTAAATCAAGGCACACAGAGCGTTTAGAAATGCTCCATCGCAGCAGAAAATGAAATGATCGATTCAAGAACAGATCATGAAGAGATTCATCACCTGAGCAATAATCTGCTGTGAATCGCTGTAGATCTTGGTGGTTATTACGTCCACTACCTTCATTCTCTCTGAGAGCTGTGGATGAAAGGATGCTTGGTTAACGGTGGTTTCATATGCACACTGCACTTTCTTCACACTGGAGGACAAAGCTAATCTTACCTCTAAGGATGTGAGCAGTGGTAGCGTTTCCATGAATGCCTCATACAGCCTCCTTTTCTTGGCATTGTTCTTCACTATAATCCTCCTGAATGTCAGACGATCCTGAAACACGGATTCAAAGAACAGGAAAACCTTCAGGTTCACGTGTAAAGGCCTTCCTGTGTTGAGGAATTGTTGTACATCAAATGCCTCTCTCCTTCCTCTTCCTGTTAGATGATATTAAGTTGTGTTGACTCCTAATACACACGATGGAGAAAGTCTGTTGTCATGTTGTGCTCTCTTGCCCGGCCCTCTTTAATTAAAAAGGCAAGATGTCTGGGTAGTAATCCTCATGTACGTTGTCCCTGCAATTCTCTTTCACCGAACAATAACTCATAGGAAACAACATATTGTAATTCAAGCGACAGCAAGCATGTGCTCATGTCCCTGTGCTGCTCTCAGTAATAAAAAACGCAATAATAATCACAGCTGTACGTTATGTCAGCAGGATGATATAGTTTAGACTCAAATAGTGGCCAGCAATATGTTAGATGGCAACATGCAGTGGTAGAGGATTACATTGTAGGACAGGGCGTCTCAACCTTTTGGACCATTTCTGATTGTTAAACGAGTTCCGAGGGATGTTATGCCTTTGTCAGCTGTAATGACCAAAATAAATATCCTGCTTATCCTCACTTATGCCATTATGAAACTAAATGTAATGTATTAAGGGTTATATTTCCTCAGCACACACCTTGGACATTTTACTGATCCAGGGTTGATTTCCTCAACAATACCCACAACAACCACCATTTGTTTTGTGTCACTGCATTCAAAGGAAGGGTAGCTTGCTCACAGTGGCGTTGTGATTGGGATGGTGATATTTAAATATGTCTGGTCATTGAATTAACACTTAGTGTAAATTATTTCTCAGGTGAATTCTTTGCATTTTGATGTGTATATAAAACAAAAACAAGTTGTACATTTAATCGCAACATTTGGCACTCCCTCTAGGTGGCGGTCTGGCTCAATGTTTGAGAAAAGCTGCTGTGGGAAACAAAGGCAGTGGACTACAGCGCCATCCAGTGGGGGAGGAAGCTCCCTACCAGATGATCAGACAAGGCTCTAACATAGTGGTAAAGTGGTTAGTAGAGTCAGTCCTAGGCCCTAGGACAGAGCCTACTGGAGCTTTAGTATATCCTCCCAGGCTGCCACAAAGTTAACTGCATACAACTTAAAGTTCAGCCCTAAATGAGACTAATTAAAACCGCTCAGTGGCATTTCAGGATCACTGTCTCTCCTCGACCTCGGTGGATTGTCGTCTGAGCCGGACAGGCTGCGTGCTCACCGAGTCAAACACGTACTACAAGTACGCAAGTGGCTCCAGCTGCAACTTGCCCGCGTCGCTCACAGATGCCATAACAAAGCTGTTACCCACAGTTTAAGGGCACGGCCCTGCATGGCTGAATCATTAATAAACAGGCTGCTTCACAGATCAAGTATAGCAACTGAATATTGATAATAGCGGTTCTGGACACAACTTAGTTAGTTTGATGTAATTATTATAATTGAAAAGAAAGTAGTACAGGGAATACAATTGCTTTCACCTTGACCATTGTGTTCTCCATGAGGGTGTGGACACTTTACACAATTGGATGATTTATAACATCTTAAGTACTACTAACTTAAGTACTAAGTTCATCTGAGGTGTATACTTGCTAAAACAGACAAAAGTATTTAGCCATGTTTGTCTGATCTGATTTGAATGGGACACGCACATTTTTATTTATAGGCCTGTGTTGTATTTTTTCATATTCAGTTCACACATTCATTAGCTTTAATCTATGCATTAATAAAACATAATAAATATAGATAAAACTATTCATATCCAGGGGCACAATTAGCGCTCTCTCGCTTTTTTGTGTTGCATTCGGTGTGTCTTATGTAGTATGTTATTTTCAGTCAGACATGATCTCACCTATAGTTCCAACACTTCCACAGTCAACCTGGATATTTACTGTAAATCCTGACGACTGACGCCACAGCTTGTTACGAAAACCGGAGCATGGAGCCAGCTGTGCTCTCGCATGAGGGTTTAATGGTTTACTCACTAGGCACCAAAGGGCTCCAGGCGAGGTGGCGATTATTGTTGCTGCCCTGGGGGTATTGTACATCAGCGCCAGTTCTCCAAAGCTGCCCCGGTTGTCATAGCAGCCCACCAGCTTGTCTGTGCCATCAACCTTCACGAAAATGTTAAACGTTCCACTGAATGAAAACACAAAGGAAAAACAGACTATCAGAGAAAATGTGTACACACGTCAGCAATAATGGTGTGTCCTGTTTTCAGCAGGAAGCATTTATTTTAAAGGCAGTATACTTAAGTTATATATGACAATCAATGATCTGATAAAAAAAAAAAAAAAAAAAGAAAAGATGAGTAAGCCATGTTGTGGAAGCCACATGAAAGATCACCTTTCAGTAACATAAAAGTTGTCCCCATCATCATCTTGATCAATGATGTGCTCCCCTTCAGTGCAGAACTTCTCAAACATTGCATCCAACACCTGAGACATCTCTTCCTGCGATGGTGTGAAATATCAATCAAATATGTGAATTTCAAGTTTGGAAACAATCATGCAGAATCCACACAGTGTGCCGTTTCAGCTACTTGAAAATAACCATATTTCCAAATCATGCACAGTGTACTGAGCTGTGGCAAAACGCTGCTGGCCACAGGCCATGCTCCCCTTTGTGTAATTTCAGAGATGGCAAAGCACGAACCAGAGGAGGACAGAGTGCTTATGGAATGATCCGCTCACCGGATCCAAATTCTTGAACAGAAGAATGTCCCAACATGCTTCCTGTAGCCTCCGTCTCTGCTCATCGGTTTTGGGGTGGGTGACCTGCGAATTGAAGCGCAGGTCTTACAATTAATGCAGAAATCTACTTCCATTGTTAAGACTGAATCTTAGGAAACCCGGTTTACCCATGGCTCTTTATCCTCATCATCTTCATCAGGATTGAATGCTTCAGCACACACTGCATGACAGAGATCAACAAACGCATGAGCTAGACACTCACTACCAGAGGAGAAGAAGAATTAAGCTTCATATTCAGCAGCAACACTTTCATCCTAGTGTGGTATATTCTCAGCTGCCTTAGAAGCTCGCTTCCAAAATACCGTGTCCCCCTCGAAAGAATGCCCTTTGACCTGTTGGAGGGGGGGTCTGTTCCTGTGCCCGGAGGGCATGTGTTAGAGGCCTTTGTGTGACCACAGGTGTTATGTCCAAATCTTGTTATATGATACTCCTTCCTGTGTCTGGAAGGTACGTGTTTAGATTGGGGGCCCCTGGGTGACGGTCTCCAGTTTTCGGCCTATATAACTTAGCTGCCTTGCATGATCCAGTCAGACCTTCCGATTGACTGTGAAGTCTCCGGGCTGACTAGTCGCTTGTTATGACCTGTGATTCCTGTAATAAACTCTATCATACAAGAAAGAACAATGTCCGCGGAAGATTCCTTCAAACATCATTCTTCAACATCACTGCCGCTTGAAAGATACGACACTAGTTCTAACAACAAAAGTTAAATCATGTGCAGCTCTGGGGGGATCCTGTTATAGTGGGTGCAAGAAATTGTAGTCATAAAGTTTTACTTGAATAAAACAACCTGCAAAAAATACTTTGTTTCAATTAACAATATGTCACAATATGACAACTTCCAAATCTAAGCTGAAGACCATACCTGTTTACCGTTACGTTAAATTAATTTTCTTTTAAATCTCATTTATCAATTTTGTTCCATTGTTTTTATTCTGTGTGCTTTGGTTTGCTTGCTCTTATTGTATGTGTCATCTGTTTATTGTGCAATCTGTAAAGCACTCTGGGTTACCTCTGTCTATTAAATGCACTATATAAATAAATGTGCCTCGCCTTGCCTTTGGTTTGATGTTTAGTCTGATATATATATATATATATATATATATATATATATATATGTTGAGAATGATTTCCCAAATGAAGTGATAAAAGGTAGAAAAGGTGTTACTGAATACTTTCACTTGCTCATCCATTCAGACTGTCAAACATGCAGATAAAGCAGTCCAATGTTATCATGTGAAGCCACAATGTTACTACTATCACTAGCAAGAGATTATTATTAATAGGAGCAGCACTGGCCCTCATCTCCCCACCCACGTCACTCACTGGCATTATTAACCAGGCTTGAGACAAGTGGTTTCACAAACTCTAATAAATCAACACTATTTTTATTTTAAGCGAAGGACAATGAGAAAAGACAGACGGAAATCTGTCATAGCTTCAGTATTCAAGTGTCAAAGAAGTTTGACATGTTTCCAGCATTAACATTGACCAGAGCTTTCCTCTTGGCAGAACAGACTTAAAACAGGATGACAACTCACCTGATGCTCTTCTGACGAATCTGTTTATTACCGGGGCTGCAGAAGCATAAAAGGTATAAATATCAACAGGTTAGAATTCATTATAACATAAATCTATCTCGCAGTGACCGAGTCATTACTGCAAAGGGTTATGTTACAGCCCTGTGTTCTACATGTGTAGTGGAGTACACCCAGTCCTGTGCTCATTAAGCAGCCCTATTCAGGCGGGTAAAACCTGATTAAAGACAGCTGCTTTGAAGTGCGCTTGAATCAAATTTCAATCAAATCCAAAAAATTCAAATGTAAAACACAAAGCTAAGCTCCAACATAATAGCCTGGGCATGAAATATACATCAGATAGGTGGTCTCCTCCATAAACAGCAGGCAATCCAGTGTTGTCCGAGGAGGCTCATTGGAATATCATTAAGGCACTGGAGGTGTGATGGGGCACAGTCTTGACCCACAAATACAACAACAGTTAGTTTTATTGACAGCATATGGTGTCCTTATGTCCTTATGTAACCATTGCAGACAGCCTCGCAAACCCCACCACCCATTTGGGGATGCTGTGTCAGAGCTCTGGGTTGCTATGCTACTTGCTGCACCGTATGGCACCACTGCACCGGCCACTCTGTTACATATGACCACAGCGAGGAACGCACAAATGAGTCGAGGGCGGAGGAAGTCACATTGTGCATCACATAGAGGAGGTTGAGGATCCTCCACCTATCCGCTGTGACACACACGCAGGGGGGGGGGGGGGGGGGGGGGGAGTAGGCCCAGTAGGCCCAGTAGGCCCATCAGACCTGCACCTGAAACTGAACATGTTCAAATGACCTATAGAGGTGCGGGGTCCGTCTAGAACACACGCGCGCGCACGCGCACACACACAAACACACACAGTCAGTCCTTTTGATCCTGCAGCTGCTGTGCCTCAGCGCTGTCCTCGTCACGTGTCTGCTCAGAGGAAGACCGAGACACCTTCATTAAGCGGCGGCGTCCGAGCCTCCGCGTTGCCCATATATGGTAAATGACCGAGCCGTGGTGGATGCAAGGTGGCGAGCATCACTGCGCTCAATGAGCGTCTCTTCCTCTCGCGCACACACACACACACACACACGCTCACACACACGCTCATTGTTCGAGACACATTAAGAACATAACGCTGGCCTCTTTCTCCTCCCGACACGCAGCGCACGTAGTGTTGCCTACCTATGAATTCCTCGTCATCGTCGTCGTCCTCCTCTCCGTTTTCCGAATCGATCTGCATGGCTTCGTCAATGAAATTGACCGCTTTTCCGGGTCTTGGTGCCGAATTTTGGTCATTGCCAAATGAGGCCTCTCTGGTCTCACTTTCCTTCAGCTGGGTGAAGTACTGTAATGCAAAGTCGAGCAAATCCCTGGGCTGGTTCCTCAACACTTCCACGGTAAAGCTCTGTAACAGCTCCGTCAGTCCTTCAGGAATTTCTATACTCATTCCTATTATCAGTCTATGAATGTGAACAAAACCGGTTTGCTGCGAATTTGAAATAATCCCCAAAAAAAGCCTAAATCCGCAGACGGGTGTAGTCGGTCCACCCAGTCAGCATCCACAGCGAAACCTCTATTTTTCTTGAATGAAAATGGCTCTGGATTTTTCGTCCAAGCATCTTCTTCTTCTGCTGCTTCTGGCTACAGGAAACCCACGCATGTGACCCAGGAATCCATGGCAACCACCTATCCAGGGATTGCGTATGAGCAGCAGCAACGGCGCAGAAACTGCAGTCAGTCGCAAAATACAAATGATGGGAAAGAGAAACCCTCGGGTGTATCAGTCAGATATCGATTTTCACTGAGAGATGAGATCTCGGATGTCCGTCCGTATTATGTCTCATGTCCAGTAGGATGTGGTGTGTGTCTATGGCCATTAAATCTGTGTTTATTATCACAGATAATGCCTCACTGAATGGATGAATATAGAATAAAGAATAATCTAAGAAAAACATAAACACTCTTGCGAAACGGTGCTATCGTAGATCAATAGGTATACAACAATCTGATGAATGAAATGGTCATATATAAGATAACGGTTTAAAAAAAAAATATAATAATATTTGCTTGATATAAAAAGGTGTCATCATAGATTCATAAATATGATCATTCATTTAGAATGAGAACCACTGTACTGTGCAGTGAAAATCAGTCTGGCATTTGTTCTGGTATATCTTCATTCCGAATTTACATTTATACACGAGTAGCCATAAGACAAAGGCTCATTGTAGAGGGACTGTCCCTTTAATAGCACCAGCAGTATAAGGCCCTGTTTCTTGTTCCAGAGGGAGATAAATTAATACATCTGATGCATATTCTAATGTCATGGGACCTTTGAGAACATTGTGACTCCTAGGCAAATATTGTGCTGCAAGAAAGCTCCAATTACAGCAAGGCAATTTCCTTTTATGTGAAAACCTATTACAATAAACCGGATTATGAATTAAAACATGACAGTCACCACACTTCATATGGAGAGTCTTTTACATTGAAACGCTGTGATGAGCGATGCGGTCATTTGGGTTTATGGAGAACACTTTTAGCCCTTCCTTTACACGTTCTCACAATAGAGCAACACTTGATTTCTGGAATTCATGTGCTGTATGTCAGACACATGAGGAGAGGAGAAGATTAAATAAAAATGTGTGTTGAGATTGATTTTTTTTTGTTATGACATAAAACCCCTCAAAACGAGTTTACACACACACACACACACACACACACACACACACACACACACACACACACACACACACCTGAAGCAGTTACTAAAAGTATGATGACACATTTGTAACACGGTCTGGTCTGGTACTTACAGACTGGGAACAAGGTCATTCAATATAACATTCAACAACTTACGGTGGGGAATTATTTACTGCATGGTGGTGATCACAGAATTGACAAATATTTAGCTTCAGAAGAAATAGTGGAGCGGATTGAGCCATATTTAAAAAGTGAAGAAAAAAAAAAATCACATGTGCCAAATTGTAGGGATTATCATTCTGTGTCGGAATTTGTAAAAGAGCAAAGTGCAAAAGGAGATAAAGAAATAATTATAGGTTAGCAGCAGGGATTTATTTGACTGAAGAAATCCACCAAAAGAGCACAGCGATTATCTGCATGGTCGCCATATGAGACCCTTCCCCCTGCTTTGGCCCATATTTGTCACTTTTTATTAAGAAAGCACAATATCTTCTCACTTAGGCCAACATATGGAAGCCTGTGGAGTGAGTGCTGCTGCTTAGCTGCTATAGCTCCCAAACCCATTCAAAACCTTTCATTTGGATGTGTGCAGTGCATCATGGTACCTGTAGTAAGAAGACATCAGACAGTGAGAGAACAAGCACCGTGCAGCAGCACTGTTCTCTGAACCGTATAACCTGAAGATTGTTGCTGTTGAATACTTAATAGTCCAATGCAGCTTGCAGCTATGAAATCTGAATAGTCAATATTGAGGTTGTCATTCTGAAAAATGCAATAAGGAAAAAATGAATAGTTGTGCATGTACAATCTACAGTATTTGATTAGTTGACAGACATGTTCATGGAGGTAATATGTATTTAGAGTGCACTAATATTCAGTTTATTAGGTTTAGCTGAAACAAATGCATGAAATAAAACAAATCCTACCCTCATGAAGGTTATTATGTTCCATTTCTGTTTGTATTTAGTCTATGAAGTTAGCCACAGGGAGCAATCCACACAAGATGGAGCTTCCAAAGTGGCAATGGTTAAATAAACACCCTTCTTAAACTCGTTTAACAAAGACCGATCATTTATAATGAATGTACAGTATGTGCTCGTTTCTTAACTCGTTTATGGCACAAATGCACTTGAGGCATCAGTCTGAACTATTTTTAACTGTGTGATACATTCAATTCCTGATGGAACAAATTCATTTTTTTTCCCCCTAATATGAAAGTGCAGATAAGACCTACTCACGTATGTCACATTGTGATAACATGACTAGATTGTGAGGTAAATGAATGAGGTGCGGCTGTCAAAAAAAAACAAGTAAAAACAAAGGTTTTCCTCAATTATACAGCAATAATGTTGCTGATGTGAAGAAACAGAAAGGTACTCTGAAAACACAGCATTTGGTCTAGAAACTGAAAAACTATGATAAAAATAAACTGAAAATGGAAGAAAATATTAGACATGCCTACCCTTCATGAATGGAGGAGTTATTGCAGAATTGTTGCATTAGTTGTACCTCATAAACTGGCAATGAGTGGAGCTACAGGTGGTTGTACCTGAACACTTATGAATCGTCTTCTTTCTTATGAACACACCAGAGTGCCATTCTTACTTCCAAGATGTGGATGACTGCCACCTACTGGGCATGGTGTTGCAATACATTGCTAGAATAAATAAAACATGATATTTTCCCTTTACATACATCAATTTTAATGAATCCTTCTGGTCAAATGAAGTCAAATCATATCACAGGAGTGAGCGGAGATCAGCTGAAACAAGCAATTCATACGGTTATTTGTGAAGTGGGCAACATTGTTATTCAGATGCCAGAGGTTTTTTTTTTTTTTTTTTAAATGAGTACAATTATTTAGTCAATTTAGATTTCTAATTGTGCTTTTTAGTAAAGATGACGGGGAACTGTTGGTTTGTTAATGCCTTCCAGAAAGATGTTGAGATAAGACTGCACAGTTTGCTAATATTAGAGTTACCAAACCACATACAGTACTGCTGAAAAGAAATAACCATGCACTTTCTGCTGAAGTCTTGACTACCTGGTGACAAAAAATAAATAAATAGGCTATGACTTCCTGGGTGAGATGAAACTCATTAAGTTTTCTTGCCTGATTTTGATGCGTTATTGAGTGAAAATGATGGCAAGTCAACATAATCACATTTGGTTGAAACCATACATTATTTAATTTTCTGAGGCCTCAACCTTTGCCTCCCGCCTGGTCTGTGGTCAGTTTCCTCCCTCCCAGTAAGTGATTTGTTAGAGCCCAGGTACTACGGCGACATATTCGCCTTCTTTAGGATGACCAGTGCTGCTCCCACAACTCGATTCAAACTTGGATACTTTGTGACGGACAAACCATAACAGTAAAAGTATAGGACTCAACCATTCTTTCAGTGGCTCTTACCTGGATAAACGGCCACGTTCTATAAATGAAATAAATACTATTAATAAACTGCAACAAGTCACTTGATGTATTTCTTACCGGCAGCTAAAGAAACCACAATCAAAGATGTGAAGTTGTCTTCCATGTATTTGCAATGCAGAGACACAGAAAATAAAGAAAACATTTCACAGCAAAACTAAATGTAATAATGAACTTAAGTATTAAAAACAATTTAGCGCTGCGTAATTACTAAAGTCATGAACGTCACTATTGCCATAAAGCTTTTCACCATAATTGTACATGCAATGCTGATTTACTATAGAATATATATACACAATTCCGTTTATGAAATCTCTCGTACCACCTGGAGTTCCTTCATACATATAAAACTTCCAAGGCCATTTAATGTTTCAACACAACTCTGTGGCATAGAGTCGATTCAAGGTTTTAACCTCAGGTGATCAGTGTGAAAAATGCTTTAGGTTGTGCAGGAAATGTAATTTCTCCTTTTGACTGAGTGGATATAAACTGCTTCTTTTTCCTCAGTATTTTCTCAGTTTACCTTCACTTTTGCAATCTGAACTTCATGATTTATAAACTCAAGGAGAGACAATCGTTATAGACTTACCCCGATGCCCCCTCTATTGAGTTTGGTGTGGTTGGTGTGTGTATGACAATCAATCACCTTTATCCACAAAATTTCGTTTTCCTCCTTTTTGTCATTTGTGTATTGTTAACATCACCAAACAAACACCATGTGTCCTTTTTCCAGGAAACATTTATTTCGATCGAGAGACAGGATTGTTTCTTTCCATAAACAGGTCAGTTAAATATTAACAAATTTACAGTCATGAGGAATGTAATAAAAAACAAAACAAAAAACAAATAATGCTCGCCTTAAAAAACCCAACCCAGGGACCCCACTCATGATGTTGACCACGGTAGCGCTGGAACAAAACTCAAATCCAATTAGTTTCATGCTCTTCATTCAGTGCTTTACAGTTCTTCATGGTCCAATTTTGTCTGCAGGAGAACAACATTTAAGTTAGGAAAAACTGCCTAAAAGGAAATATACTTTGGCATTGATTGCATGAGTTTACGTCTCAAAAATGCTAAAGAATGTGTGTTCTCACCGTTTCCTCATCTTCATCAACAATTTCTTTATCTTCAGAGTCGTCCTCTGGCTCCTCCTCTGGCTCCTCTTCTGCTGGCTCCTCCTCCTCTGCTGGCTCCTCCTCTGGCTCTTCTTCAATCTGTAGAATAGTCACATCATTTTTAACATAGCTCCAACAATTTAACAGTCATTTAGTGCAGTTAAAATGACGCAATTGGGAACCCTAAAGGAGGTTGGGATGGCTAAAATGTTAACACTTTGAAAATTAAAAAAGATCCATGTAGCTGAAATGAAATAACCCCATTTGAACAAGCCAGCCATAAGAATGTGTGTGTGGCAAAAGGAAATCTGACATGACACATGTACACTTAAAGTGAAAACTTTGCTCTATGAATGTTTTCAAAGTGTTACAGAAATGTGGCAGCGGGCATCAACTTGCCTGTTCGTCCAGAGGTACATTCATGCTGAGTCGGAGCATGCGCTCTATCCTTTCTCCGTAAGCCTTTGTGTCAGCCAGATGGTAGCCGGAGCGCAGCGTGGCCGTCTCAAACAGAACCACGGCCAGATCTGACGCGGTCTGGTCCTCGCCGTCATCCTGACGGACATGAAGGGAAAGAAACTGATCAGTTGTCTGCTCCGATTGGTCCATTTCATGTTCAAAAATGTTGCACTGAAACCTATTACCGACATGTATTTTTGGGAGTAAAAAACAGCAACTCTATTTTCAATTTACAAAAGCATTATAATTATTTTATGAATTAGATTTATTGGCATCATTACAATTAATAAAAACAGTGACATGACAGTGGCCAGACTTACATTGACTTTGTTAAGCATCTGCTTGATGAGAGGATGTTTGGGGTTGATTTCTAATGTTTTCTTCTGGCTAGCATAATAGCTGAGGAGGGGAATTAGCATATTAGCTCATTAAACAGTCAGGTAGGCCACAACATGTTCCACATTTGCAATTGCGATAATGAGCTTCAACATGGCTGAAAAGCACAGAACTCACTTTGTGGAAATGTCTTTTCCTGTCTGGTAAGCCTGAGCCTTCATGATCCTCTCCATGTTTCCTGACCAGCCGTATTGACTGGCAACCAACGCGCAGGGGGAGTTTGTTAGCCTCTGAGAGAGGACAGCCTTCTCAATCTGTGGGACAGACAGCATCGCATTAAATAATATGACTGATGGAGCAGACACAACTTGGCCCCTGTGGCTGGTGTTTATTTCCCCAAGACATGAACATTACAAAATAATTATCTACCATGTCCTTTAGGGGCTTGTCCTTCAGCCAAGTGGTGAGAGGTTCATACTCCTTCTCCAGGGCCTCCCTCTTCTCCTTGGTCTTATCACTCTCGTCAAATTTGACACCCTCCTTTGCGACGTTCTGGAAGCGTTTTCCGTCAAACTCGGGCAGCGCCTGGATGCAGTACTCATCCACCGGCTCCGTCAGGTAGATCACCTCGTAGCCCTTCTTCAGCAGATTCTCCACGAAGGGAGAAGACTCAGCCTGCAGAGGGAAAACAGGATAGATGATCAGTGCCAGCCTATTACATTTAAATTGTACATGGTCCAAGTGCAATTCCAGCCTGCCTAGGACTTGACAGTGTACACTGCCTTTGACATAAGTAAGCATGTTAACGTCACCTCCTTCCTGCTGGTACCAGCCATGAAGTAGATCTTGTCCTGCTTCTCCTTCATGCGCTCCACATATTGCTCCAGGCTGGCCACATCTTTATCGCTGTTGGAGGTCTGGAAGCGCAGCAGCTTGGCCAGACGGGTCCTGTTGGAGTGATCCTCAATGACACCCAGCTTGATGTTGGTTCCAAACTCCTTCCAGAACTTTTCGTTGTAATGCTCCTCTGCAATCTTCTTGATCATGTCCAAAGACTTACGAACCAGCTTCTTGCGGATAACCTGAACAGAGACAGAAAGGATCCCATCTTCTGTCAATTTCCCTTTACATTTTGTTTGATATTCCTTATTCTTAACCATTTTATTTCATAACGTTTACTTTGTTCTCTCTTCTCCTTCCTGTAAAACACTTTATGATCTTCGTTTTGAAATGTGCTGTACTAAGGTTCCTTTCATGCCTGCTTATCAGTAATCTTGTCAGTTAAGGGTCAAAGACCATGTACATTATAGAGTAAATTGGTATTTCGATGGTGTTTTATAAATATCAGATGCGAAACTCACCTTGAGCAGTTTGTGTTGCTGAAGAGTCTCTCTTGACACATTCAGGGGAAGGTCATCGGAGTCAACCTAGCAAAGTACATGTTTATTAATCAGTGATATTTAAGCAAAGACCAAATGGTTTATATTTGCACATGCCTGTGTCTCAGGAAGAGTTGGCATCACTCACCATTCCCTTGACGAAGTTCAGGTACTTTGGCATCATGTCGTTGAAGTCGTCTGTGATGAAAACTCTCCTCACAAACAGCTGTGACAGAAAAACAATCATTTAGGAACAGAGTTGAGAGGAAATCCTGATTATCCTTCTATTAAAAAGGACCATACAATGCCTTAATAATGGAGACAGTTGAGGGAAATACCTTGATGTAGTCGTTCTTCTTGGAGCCATACTCATCAAACAGGCCGCGGGGCGCTGAAGTGGGCACAAACAGGATGGATCTGAAGGTAACCTCCCCCTCAGCCGTGAAGTGGATGTGGGCCAGAGGGTCGTCACTGTCCTGTTAAAGCGCAAAACAGAGTTTGATTAAACATGTTGATCCTAAGCAGGCACACAATCTACGTGGATGTTCGACAAGGCGCTGGCATTCCGGTGCCTACCTTAGAGAACGTCTTGTAGAACGCCTTGTACTCTTCCTCCTCGACCTCCTTAGCTGGTCTCTGCCAGATGGGCTTGATATCATTCATCAGTTCCCAGTCCCACACAGTCTTCTCAACCTACAAACACAATAAAGAATCAATATTGTTTTTAATGCTCAAAAGTGTCAGACCAAATGTAGGCATCAATATGTCCAAACAAAGCAGTATCTACTTAGGCTAGGGCATGATCGTGTATCTTTTACTGACACCATTTGATCAAAATTGTTTAGGAAATAGATTTGACCAAACTCTTTCAGAAAGAAATATTACAGGTCACCCTGAAAAGTATTTGTAGATCCAAGGGGCTTTTATTTTATTGTCAATCTCACTGTTGAATAGTCAGTGACGGGTAATTGTGGTAATGAAATATAAAAAGGATAATTCATAAAAACATGGCTCACTCAAAATGAAAGAATAGGCCTACATTTAAGAACATTTTAAAAAAGAAAAATCAACACTCATAAGAACATACCATCAGATCACTAGATATATTTTGAATAGTCTCTAAAAAAAAAAAAAAAATCAACGGGGATGCACACAGAAACAGCAGTTTGTGGCTTGCTCCCTCGTTGACTGTCTCATTGCTTCCCTGTCAGTTAACTTCCATCTGAACTGCTACAATAGTTCAAATGGAATTAGAACCAGAAGTTATATTTATGAACGCAAGAAGGATAAGAAACCGTCTATTGATCTCCGCTCTGTGTGAGTACTACAGACAGCGCCACAGCAGTTATTCTGAAACAGCTAATCGATATTATCACACATCTCAACCAATAAGGTTGTCGTTTTTACTTTAGGTACATACAGCTTAAAAAGAGGGGGAATCAATGAGCAAGAAAAACAATTTTAAAAAAAGACACAACACTTGACTGTAAATTCTCAGCCGGGGACATACTCAATTTAAAAAAGATACATTTGATAGTCATCATCTAACTTATATGAACCTCATACCTTCTTTGTCTTAGGCTTCTCTTTGTCCTCTTTGTCCTCTTCTTCCTCCTCTACCTCTGCCTCCTCTTCAGCAGCCTCTTTCTCTGGTTCCTCTGCCGCTTCAGCATCTTCCTCGATGGGCTCCTCCACTGTCTCAGTCTGGCATGTTGAGGGAAAGAATTTATGTAATTTCACACGTCAGTTTCACAACACACTGTGCTGGGATAAAGTCTGAGTCAGTGTGGGAGGAAGTCGCTCAAGTAATCACCTTACTTGCCCAAACGTATATGGGGAAGTTGATGAACTGGGAGTATTTCTTGACGAGGTTCTTGATGGTCTCCAGCTCCAGATAGTCTGAGGCCTCCTCTTTCAGAACCAGTCTGGTGTTAGAAAAACATGGGGATGGTTTAATTATAATGCTATTCTAATATTTGAGTGTAAGGTTATAACAGGAAAACAGCAGTCACGGTGTAATTGAGTAAGTGTAACAGAAAGAGAGGTGTGAAGACCAATACAACTAACAGCAGTTGAAAGTAGCTAAAACTGTGATTTTTAAATAACAAAAACAAAATGAAACCCACGTGACGGTGCTTCCTCTGCCCAGCGTGTCCCCACGGGGGTCCTCAATGACAGAGAACTGATTAGAGTCAGACTCCCAGATGTGCTGGGTGTCATTGTTGTGCTTGGACGTCACGATGACTTTGTCTGCAATGAGGAAGGCAGAGTAGAAACCCACACCAAACTGGCCAATAAGCTCTGAGGTTGACTGGTCCTCAGTCTGCATCTCTGTCATCTGGTTGAGGAACTCGCTGGTGCCAGACTTGGCAATGGTACCCAAGTTCTTCACCAGCTCCTCTTTGGTCATTCCAATACCAGTGTCAGTGATGTGGAGCATGTTCCTCTCCTTATCAGACTGGAGATGGGAATAATAAAATTAAGTTACCAACAGAGCAAGGACTATTAACATTATTAATAATCGTACAGGAAGTCATTCTTGTGCGTACTTTTATTTTGATGGTCAGCTCCTCGTTGGTGTTCATTGCATCCTCATTAGTCAGAGACAACAGGCGGATCTTATCCAGAGCATCCGAGGCGTTGGAAATCAGCTCCCTGAGGAAGATCTGAAATGGAAGCAAAGAAAGATTACAGATAGAAATACAATGCAATATAAAACTAAACTATGAGCTCAACAATAAACATTGTTGAATTAACACCCAACAGTAAATCACCAGAATAGTCCTGCAAAACCAGTGATTGTACATCAAGATGTTATGTATTCCCGGTCACCTCTTTGTTCTTGTAGAGGGAGTTGATAATCAGCTTCATCATACGGTTGACTTCGGCCTGAAAGACATGTTTTTCAGACTTGTCTCGGAGTTCCTTGATCTGAGCTGCGTTCAAGCCATCCAGCTGGATAGCCTCCTCCTCTCTGGGGATAGACACACACACACACACACGTGAGATCAGGAAGGTGCACATCAACAAATAATAGCTTCAGGCAGAAAACAAAATTATGTTTTGCCTCTAGGGATCAGTTAAAACCAAGACACACAGGATTGCCTAGTCTTAAGGCCGGATGTGCAGTGAAGGTTGCAGAGCTTTACCACCATTACAATTCAAGAGTTGCTATGAGAGTTTGTGTGCACAAGCTTGGTCATGTTGACCTTGTGCCGTTAACTCTAGGTTTAGTCGACCTTTCCTGATTAGGGACAACCACAGTTCACTCAACAGATATTCAAAGTGACACCTACCTCTGCACCACCTCATCATCGGTTTTGGAGGCATCTCTGCTTTTACCAAAGTCCTCCTCTACCATCCCATCGACGTCAAGTTCATCCTCTGCCTTCACAGCAGCTGCCAAAGGAGAAACCAATTAATTAACGTCTGAAGAAATATACAGCACTTAAAATCATTTCATTTAGAGTGCGACTTTGAGAAGTCGTGATCCAAATCACCAAAATAAGTAAGGTGTGATGTTAAGTAGGAGGGCTTTTTGTACTGAGCCACAATACGGATGTAACCAGAGATGAAAAGCAACGATTTAAAAAAGGGGGTGATAGCTAACATCAACCTGCTTTAACACAACGTTACATTGCGTTTCTGGAAAAGGCGATTAGAAATACTGCGTACTAGCGTTTCTGCAAGAAGTGTGTTGAAGCACAACATATTATGGTGTCTATAATTAATAAGTGTGCCAAAATTAAGCCTCATAACGACACAATGTATGAAAGGCTTTGGTCACGAATGAGCACAGAAGCAGCAACCAAGCCAACGGTTGAGAGACTAACGTTAGCTCGGTGGCTAATGTTAGCTCAAACGTTGGGTCGTTAAAAGTGGGACAAGATGGCAAAAACGTTTCCGCTACTCACCGAAGGCAAAGAGTGCGCAGAGCAGAGCTATCACCCAAACCCGGTTCATTTTACTGCTCGAAAGACGATGAGTATCTTCAGCTGCTGAAACAAAAGCCAGGAGATGAGTGCACGCAGCACTGCCTTAACAAGAAAGACTGACAAGACCTCTCCCACCGAAAGAGCCCACTTTATTAAACCCCTGATCACCGACCAATTGCTGCGCACCACGCACAACATCCGACCAATCATAGCAGAGTACCTGGTACATGTTGTCCAATCAGATTCTTCAACATAAGTCAATACTCGAAAATCGTGGCTAGACACCATTGGCCAAGAATGAACAATCAGCACATCACTTCCTAAAATGTACCTCTCGATATGGGGAGAAAAACAAATCTCTGTCAACACGTTAGTTAAAGTTTGATGTTCTTATGCAATGTCACAGCCAAGTGACATTGTCACTGACTGCAGCAATATATATATGTGTCTGTTACAGTCTATGATAGTTTACATTTCACCATGTGTATCCACGCACGTGTATCTGGTACAGTATTTAGACTTGATAGTGTGGAGTCATTGTACTTAGATATCCTGCTGTTGAAGAATACACTTAGGGAAGACTACACAGTACCTGCACTACTGATGTTTGTCCACGCGATGTCGCTGTGAAGTCAGTGAGTTGAAAATGCAGTGGTGGGAAGGTTTTGAAGTGCTGAAAGACCGAGATTGTGTCAAACTGGAATCATCATTGTTGAATGATTAGTGTGTTACATTATCAAACACATATGCACATTATTATTCTCGACTTTTAACATTTGACAGACATGCCGGGCCAGTATCAGATGGATGGAGAGCAGGGGCGTTTGTAGGATTCCAAGAAAGGGGGGGCTAAGCCCCAAGGGGAGTGTCACCCTGGTGAATGTGTGCGCACATCTTTCTTGGGGCCCCATTGTTTCTGACAATGGTTCAATCAGGGTGTGATTTTGCTCTGTACTTTTGCTTCATTCAGTATATGATAACACAAGAGACAGAATTTCAGGTTCATAGTGATATTTGATGCTCATTTGGACACTATCACTGAGATAAAGATGAACTAGTTCAGTGTCAAATATACCATTCAATGGAAACAAAATATTATAATAATCTATATTAATGCAAAGAATAGAGAAATGTCGATAGTTATTTCCTGTATTTCGAATTCGCTCGTTCACACTCGCTCACTGGAGACAGTTTCTAACTTCCCTTTCATTTGTCTCAAGTAAACCTGAATGTAAGCAGGTAAGACTTGTTAACAACTACCGACAGCCACATTCTGTAACTACCTGGACTTACAGGTAAACCTGAATGTAAGCAGGTAACACTCGTTAACAACTACCGACAGCCACATTCTGTAACTACCTGGACTTACAGGTAAACCTGAATGTAAGCAGGTAACACTCGTTAACAACTACCGACAGCCACATTCTGTAGCCCCCCTAAAATAGGCCTATAACGACGCCCCTGATGGAGTGTTTGTGTGAACCAATATGAATTAAGTAAAAGCCAATAACTAAAAAGTAAAGAAACCGTTTCAGTGGAACAGTGTTGTTGGTCCGGGGTGGTGCAGTCCCGTGGGTATGATGTGTGTTCATTATGCCGAGGAAAAATACTCTGGATGCAGCTGTTAATTTTACAACTCTAAAACTCTTATGAACTGGAATCGCAGCCTGACGCGCCAGCAGAAAGCACGGCACGCAGCGCGGTGACAACAGACCAGCATCGATGTTTCTTAATGCTCATTTATTGCTCAGCTCTTTCAGGCTGTTTGTGTGCGCGCTCTCCTGCAGCAGAAAGCGTGACGGCGCTCTTTAACCTGCCGTGTTCTGCTGCAGGAGCGCGCACACGCAGCCCCGAGGGTACGAAGCGTTACAGCGGTCTTTACTATCATTTATAATTCATAATACTTAGTACCCGCGGGCCGTAGTTTGCCCACCCTTGGTGTAGCGTCTCTCACGCTTACTCACTCAGAGAGGGAGAAAGAGAAGGGTACATTCAAAATGTAAATCCTTATGGGATTTTTTAGTCATATTTTTTAAATCAGTGCTTACATTTTCGGCTAGATTGACTCTGATTAAACACAATTGCAGCTGATATTAAATGGTTTTAATTGATCAATTAACAAAGCATATATCTCCCCTAAAATAATCCCTTAAATATGGAAGCCAATATTTATCGACTCAAAATGTTAATTTTCTTTCTGAATGAGATAGTCGAATGGTTTGTCATATATTTTGACTTGTCAAGACAAAAGTGAGATACTCAGTCAAGCATAAACAGTTAAAAGTCAAATGCATGCAATATTAAGACAATCAGAACTAATACTCTTGCCAAGTGTGTCCTAAAAAGCTTAGATTATGATTTAGCATCTTTAAATTTCGGTCAGAATTTTTTTTAAATTTATTATATATCACAGAAATTAAAACAAATAAATAAATAAAAAAAGTGTGTCCTAACAAGCCTACATTGCATAATTTTGATTTACCAAAATCAATGACAAAGTAAATAATTCGAGAAAAACAATATGTGAAGTAAACCGATTAATTTACTTATTCACAAACAATAATGAGACTTAATGTGATAAATGTGTCTTAAAAAGGTTACCTTTTGATTAGTTATTACATTATTACAACACTGTTATTACTATCATATGTCATTACATGTCATTTAGCTGACGCTTTTATCCAAAGCGACTTGCAATCATGTTACATTAATACACCGTAGACACAGCTACAGGGAGCAATTCAGTGTTAAGTGTCTTGCTCAAGGACACATCGACTAGGGCGGGGATTGAACCACCAACCCCCTGATTGAAAGACAGACATACTACTACTACTACTACTACTACTACTACTACTACTACCACCACTGACCCACTGACCCACTGACCCACAGTCGCTCTGTAGTATATTATAATGATGACTTACTAAGTCATTATGTATATCTTCTAAATCAAACTTATAAGATAGTCTCATCAAGACAACAGTGTGATACAGAATAATACGATTTTTTATCAAAATGATATTTCCAAACAATTATAAAAAAATGTATCTCCCTAGTGTGCCCTAAAAAGGACACATTTGGACTCCCCGTGATTATGTTTATTTTAATGTATTTATTATATGTTTATGTGTGTCATTCCTAACAGTTTATTTGACTTAATTATGTGCCATTATGCCTGAAATATTCTAAATCGCCAGTATTTGAATGCTCGACCAAACAGAAACTCCTTCCGGCCTCACTGGTAACGATCCTCTCCTGGCTTATGCACATTAAAATGCATGTATCGGGTTGTATCGCAGCTATTTGCTCGACAGTAGGAAGCGACTGATCTCCAAGACGCACCCGCCTCTGATTCGCTGCTTCGCTGGGACGTCGCGAAACGCGGAAGTGACGTAAAAAAAAAAGCACCCATCCAGGGGACACTCTCGGTATTTACAGAAGAGCTGCTGAACTGCATGCATTGGTCCGGCAGCCCACCGCGACCTACACCCGGGCTGCAACCCGAAGAGTCATGGCGCCCTTGTCTTTGCCCCTGTCGTCTCTCCTGAAGCACAAGGACTGTCTGCAGAAGGCGAACGCGTTTTGTAATGTGTTACAGAGTTTACACCACCGGCCGTGCACGTCTCGCTTATGGAAACGGAGTTTCGGTGCGGTGGCCCACGGAGTCGGTCAATTACTGTCACACCGACCCGGATCCCCAAACTACGCAGCATCTGTGTGTCGCAGCTCTTCGGCCGGCCAGGACATGACAGAGCGGCTGCGGGCTGTTTACAACGAGACCAAGAAGCAGACTGAAGGTATGGACAGCAGCAACTGTTGTTGTCTTATTACGCTGTTATTACGCGTGTTTACAGCAGACTTGTGCACCAACCAGTTCTGCAGCCTCGCCTTATAGTAGCCTTCCAAACCTGCACATGTGGTGGAAATAATATATTGTCAATAAGCTATATGCTACTTTGTAAACACAAACAAAATATACTGGAATTCAAGAATGACCTGCAGTATCCGCTTGGCTGTGCACAGACGTTTATGGACAAAAGGTTTTTGGACACATCTAAGCAAATAGATATAATAAGATAGAAATCAGTAACTGTAGTTGAACAGAAATCACCAAGTGTTATTACCATGACTTTGTTTTTATTGTTATCATTCCAAACATTTGATCTGTTTTTGGCTTCCTTAAGTGGCAACATGTCTGAGAGAATATTTCAGCCTTTTATTGGTCGAGAAGGAGAAACCCCGACCTTCCATTAGCTCCAGCAAATAGACGAATAATGTGTCCTTTCCTGGATTCTGCATTAATAATGCATGTGTCTGGTAACATATCGCAGCAGTTTAGTGGATAGTAGGAAGTGACTAAACTCCAGACACATCACAAGTACACCATGCGTACTTGTATTTATTAGAATAGTGACAGGAGAAACATACATTGACAGATGTGTACTGGCCCTGTTCAGACACCAGATCAAAATGATTTATCCACCACCTTTAAGACATATATGTACGTCTGTCCTGAGATATGCCATTCTGTCATAACAACACATCATATTCTGAAACGGAAGGAAACTGTAAAGCCACCCCATGTGTTTCTCTCCTCTTAGCTTTGATCCCGGCCATTTTCACCAACTCCATCAACCCTGACACCATTTTTGCCAACAACGAGATGAGCCTACGAGACACGGAGATCTACGGCTTCGACTACGACTACACCCTGGCTTTCTACTCCAGGCACCTGCACACCCTCATCTTCAACATAGCCCGGGACATTCTTATCACTAACCACAGGGTGTGTTCACAGTGTTCACTTGGCACTTCAGACGTTTATATATTAGAGAGATAATGATCAGAATAATCACATCACATCTAAGGTTTAAACTGTGTCGCACCACCGAGCACCATTTTGACCTACACAGGTGGATTATGGGTACGGCTTGTGGTGCACTCTGTTGTTCAAATGTTTTAAGATTAAGAAGATGTAATTCCCTATTTTGTTGTCACTAAAATATTTGATTTTCTTTCGTATTAGTATCCAGAGGGTCTGAGAAAGTACGAGTATATTCCTAATTTTGCTGTAAGAGGACTTCACTACGATGTTCAGAAGGTGAGAAGAAGGTCTTTGCTTTTCTCACTCAAAAACTGACCGTTGTTTTATATTTTGCACCAATTGTACCGCACGGTTCAGTTCTTATGAAGTGATAATTTTTGTGGAAAATATTCAATGATTTGAAACAGGGGCTGCTGATGAAGATAGATGCTTTTCACTACATCCAGTTGGGAACTGTATACAGGTATGTGTGCACTGTGTTATTTCTCACTTCAGTGTAGTAGGTAATGAATAACACACTGAAGAACACACAGCCCTGTGTGAGCCTAACATGCCGCTTCTCACCAGGCTACAGATTCAGATAGTGAAGGGGCAACGCTGCACATCTGTGGCACGATACAAATGAAAACGTTATTGTCCAAGGATTTCATATTTTGTGTTTCTTCGACAGGGGTCTTGATCCAGTCCCTGAAGAGGAAGTAATTGCCATGTATGACGGTTGTCACGTACCTCTCGAGAACATGAGCGACTTCTATGGCAAGGTGACGATCATTCCCTCTCTCGCCTGTGACGAGGCCGACGCTGCAGAAATGCAATCGGCTGAATATAATGACGTTGATCCCTGTCCCGCAGAGTTCCCACGGCCACACCATGAAACAGTTCATGGACATATTCTCCCTGCCCGAGATGACTCTCCTGTCTTGTGTCAATGACTTCTTCATGAGGCACAACATCGACTATGAGCCAGTGCATCTCTACAAAGACGTGAAGGTGAACTACCGTTGTTATTATTGTTGTGTGACTTTGATCAATGTCGGCATTCAATATTTGCACCCATTTGCTGTATCTCTCAGGGGTCAACGTGTGTAAAGACACATATTCATACATGTTAATGCGTACATGTTCGCAGTGTGCTGTGATACTCCAGCCATTCAATCCAGTCTTAATTTTAGCCGTGAAAACAGGAGTCTAATTTTAGTCAGGCAAGCCCGCCTCCAGCCATCTGCCTCTGTTCTCTGGTGGCTCTGCTGCTTCAGACGGAGAGCGGAGAGAAACCAGCGCTGCCTTCTCCCTCTGAGGGCAGCTGTCATGCTGGTCCCGTCTATTCTGTGTGTGACAGTGGAGCATTTTTGACAGATCGATGTCATTAAAAGCCCTCAAACGCGCCCTCGGTTCCACGAGTGGCTCTCATATCTTTTCAAGGACACCCGCTTCATCTCTTTTTTTTTTTCTCCTGCCAAGTCTGTTTTATTATGCAGCCTTAACTCTTTCCCTCGCATTTCCTTTTGACTTTAGCGTAAATCAAATAGTCTTTGGCTATGATAAACGTCCTTTATGTTTGCCCTTTATTGTGCAATATCTCACGGGAGAGTCTATTTACTCATGCACTGATTCAAAAGCGCAGGTTACACTTTTGACCTTTTTTTTGGAAACTCTCACTGTGTCACCAAAGCAACTGAACTCCAGGGACGGCGTTCTTTATATTGAATTTGTATTCATAGATGCACTGTCTTTGTTCTTTCAAGTCAACCGTTTACACACAGAGTAAAGTGTTGCTCCTGCAGCTGAATGTTAACATTGTGTCTAAGTCCTGACTTCCTGGCTTCACTTTTTCCTCTTCACAGGAAGCCATTAGAGACGTTCACGTCAAGGGCATCATGTACCGAGCCGTGGAGGCAGATATTGGTAATGTCCTGTGATTTATAGCCTTTTACTTTGTTTGAGCCAGAATTTAGTACGTAATATGGCCACATCTAAGTTGGTGCCAAGACTTAAACAATTAATTCAGAAGTAATGAGGCTTTGATATAGTACAAATAAAAAAACAAACAGAGTTTTGTCTGTGCAAATTATATCACCATCACCCACCTCTCTGTTTTCTCATTTTCTAGAGAAATACATTTGCTATGGCGAGCAAAGCCATGCTGTGCTGAAGAAGCTGTCCGAGCATGGGAAAAAGATGTTCCTCATTACCAATAGCCCATTTGACTTTGTGTAAGCGAACGGAGCGCGAGTGATTGTTGCTGTGATTAATTGAGAAGAATTAACACTGCCTTGTATCGCTGTGCTAATATTTAATTGATGCCATTGTTTAATGCCTCAACCTTTTGTGGTTAGGCAAGCACACTTCAAAGGGCTTTCTATCCGCAAGTATTTGTAATTCATTATAAGTCATTGACTATGACCCGCTTCGGAAGTGCAAAATGACTAGCGACGCATATTCAACCTCGGGAGGCTTCCCAGAGCCCCAAAACATCAAACCTGTGTCCTTGATTTAAAGGTTTATTACCTTCAGTTGTTACAGCTGAACATGGACCAAAGGAAAAGGAGAGGCTGTACACACACTGAAGTTCCCCTGTTTTTACCATGATGTCCTCTCAGATCCATATTCAAACATGGTATGGTATTAACGCTGGTTAAATAAAGGTTTAAAAAAACAACAAAAAAACATGTTTACAACCTATTTATGATTTTGGCCTCCCCAGCCTGTCCTTTTCCTTTGTTGCTGTTGTTTGTCCAGCAGCTGTACCTAACTGGGTTTGGATGTGCGCTGTTCCTTTTTTGAAACAGGGCTGGCCGATAATTCAATATTATTATATATTGTCTTTGAATTTGTTGTCTTTGAATTGTCGTTATTATCAATTTAGACAAAGTAATGGTGTATATTACAATATCTTAACATGTTGAGATATTGTAATATACACCATTACTTTGTCTAAATTGATAATAACAAGCACATATTTGAATGAAAAAATTAGATTATGCGCTAGAGGTCTTATTTAAATGAGAACATTTGTATTCCCAAATGAGGTTTTTCACTTAATTTGTCAAGTGTTTAATTCACACAGGAGGATAGATGTGAAATGACCGATATGATGAAAGTAACGTGGCAGTTTCATTGAGTTTTATCTAAACTGGGAGTATTTATTGCTTTACGTACAAGTGTTTGTTCCAACACCCTCACGATGTCGCACACAAGCTAACGTCTCGAATCTTTGTCCTCAGGAACCGAGGAATGAACTACATCGTAGGGAAGGACTGGCGAGACCTGTTTGACGTTGTGATAGTTCAGGCTGACAAACCTGGTTTCTTCAATGACAGGAGGAAGTAAGTGCTTAAGTTTGTGCAATGCTGGGCCTCCTTCACCCCACTGGGCCACGTTGCCTGCAGTTACCGCGTTTATTAGTTGGACACATAATCAATGTGCAAATATCTTTTTATCTGTTTGTTTAGGAGCTGCCAATATTGGGTCAAATGTGTCTTTTTGTTTTTTTTCACCAGACCTTTCAGGCGAGTGACAGACAAAGGTGCATTGCAGTGGGACAGGATTCACAAGTTGGAAAAAGGGAAGATCTACAAACAGGTGTTCCCATAATTTCTGAAAAACGTCACCTGGATACACTTAATAAAATATATGGTTCATTTTTAATTTTTTTTAAAACTCTGTGTTTGATCACTGTAGGGAAACCTTTATGAGTTCCTGAGACTCACCGGCTGGAGAGGATCCAAAGTGCTCTACTTCGGTGATCACATCTACAGTGACTTGGCAGTAAGCAGCATCCATATTTACTACAAAGGGCTCATTACAAGCACACAAACCATGCATTGTGAACAATTACGACATTATGAACAAAGAGCGGAACCCTGCTTTGACCATGCTCCATTTCAGATGAGAAGGTTTCTCCTGAAATTAGTTAATTTGTATATGCAACCGCCTAAATCGGAACTGTCTGAAAGAATACTATAATGAGATACTGAGCGAATGCTCGACAAAGACAGTAAAAAATATGGGTTGAGAAAGTAATTATTCATGCATTATAACACAGTTACCGTCGCACTGCAGTGGGTTTGGTTGACAGGTATTTTCTCCTCATATATAACATCTACCATGTGTACCAAGAATATTTACCTTTTTATATCTGTAACCCAGCAACCCGCCCTTCATCTGCGCTAAACAAACTGACATTTCACTGAGTCACAATGAGCTATAATGACTTGGATATATTAATGTGTCTGATCAGGTGCAAATGGTGATAATGAAACGTAGAGTTTACATCTTTGGTGATAATAATTCCTTGCCGGTGGCGGGCAGCCAGCTGTCAAACGTCTCGTTTAGGAAGATGGAACATGGCGTTTGTATTTTACACCAACAACAGCTTACGGTCACAGAGCAGAAGCATCTCTGAGTTACAGGGGAGGGAGGGATGAAGCCATGTTTTATTCCAGTTTTATGCAGATTTATTTGATTATCCAAGTACACAGAAGAATCCCTCCCCAAAGAAATTCTCTCTTCCAATTCCGCTCTCGTCTGTCTTATTTGCTTCTGACTTTCGTTTTAATTGGTTTGCACTTGTTACCTAATGAGCTTTAGGGGAATATGAATTTTAATTCCATCTTGTGTTTGGGGTAGTGAGCATTGTCATATTCATCTGAGTACTGAACACTAGGCCCACTGAGACTGTGCAGTCACACAGATCCTGTGCGGCATTGCAGCGGTGCTGCCGGCGTGGTGTTTTTATGTCGTAGTTGTCTCAGCAGGTAATCATAAATGTTAGCACGACACTGTGGTATAACAGCATAAATACAATAGCATTCTGGCTGTGCTGTATAATATGTACTTAAAGCCTACAACTCACACGATTTCCTGAATCATTGACAATTCCGGTCCTTTGCTTTGCAGGATCTGACACTGAAACATGGCTGGAGGACGGGCGCCATCATCCCTGAGCTGAGGAAGGAGATCAAGATCATGAACACGGAGCAGTACATGCACATGATGGCCTGGTTACAGGCGCTGACTGGACTTATCGAGCAGATGCAGGTCAGGAGACGTTATGTAAAACACATGTGTCCTTCCCTCTGTGCCTCTATCCTCCAATGTGTGAGCTTAACTTCTTTGCACGGCTCCCAAACAGGTGCACAGGGATGCAGCATCTCAAGCCGTCGTGGAGGAGTGGATACAAGAGCGAGAAGCCATGAGGTAGTGGAGATAATAAAATAAAAATGTATAGAATAGAGAGCAGTTCATTTATTGAGATCTCGTGGAGCTGATGTAATCTCATCTCGATGGTATGAATGTGTTTTCATGGCAGGTCACAGACGAAGGACATCTTCAACTCTCAGTTCGGGAGTCTCTTCCGGACGTACCACAACCCCACCTACTTCTCACGCCGGCTCTCGCGCTTTGCGGACATCTACATGGCCTCCATCAGCTGCCTGCTCAACTACGACTTCCAGCACACCTTTTTCCCTCGCCGCACCCCCCTGCAGCACGAGGCCCCCTTCTGGCCTGAACACGGTCCTGCTGGTATTAGCGTCTCCTCTCAGCTCAGCAAGATGAACGCAGACTCCGATTAGAGAGAGAGAGAGAGAGAGAGAGAGACTTGATCTCCATTGCTGACTTATTTAATTTTAGAAGATGCATGCTACATTTTAAGATGTTTAACTAGTAACAATCAAGTAGACTGTTGATGTTAATTGGACTTTAAACTAGTTAGTTACAAACGTTAAAGTCAGTCTTTAAGAGGACCAGTGGATTTGTGCTATTTAAGCAAAAGGACACTTAACTTAACACATTATTATTATATTACGTTATGTTTTCATTTAAGAAATGGACACTTTGTACTTTACATTTTAGTCACACAGAATTTGAAACATTGAATGCACTGATTGTGTGAGTGTGTGTGTGTGTGTGTGTGTGTGTGAGAGGTATTGTAAGAATGTATGCAAAGATGCTGGATTTACACAGTCTAAACAACGGGGGGCAGTCACGCATCGTCTCTATTATGTGTCTCTGGAGTGTAAATGGAAGATTACCTTTGCATTTTTTCCTATCCTTTGTGTCAGTAAAACTAGAGAGACACTGGACTAGACTGTCAGTGAAATGGGAATACTCAGATGGGACATTTACATTACAAACTCTGCTGCCTTAATCTACTTTGTGGCATTACTGCAATGTGTGTATTTTTGCTATAGTCTAATGTAATCTGTGGTAATGAAGCTTTTCAAATGTTACATCTTGGTTCATCTCATTTTGAACTGCACATTTATGGCCTGAGATCTTTGTATTTAATTGTCTGAACGGGTTCCACACATCAAGTCTAATTTTAGCACGTGAGAAATGTTCTTATTAGTCAGGAAAAAATAGAGCATTTGTGTTATATTTAGCAAGAGTGTTGCTATTTGATCTGTTCAGGCATGAGTTCCATTGGGTTTCACACTTCTGCAGAAAACATGTGACATGTTTTTACATGTGCTGGAATAAAGGCTTAAGAAGAATGTATTTGATATATCATTTGGAAATGGGGAACCCTTAAATATCCGTGGCTACAACCAAAACCTCATTGTTTATTTGTGTTTCTGTAGTTTAAAATATGAAGTGTATTTTTATTTCACTGTTTATTAAAATGGATTAGGCCTAATGATCCGAGTCATGAATTCAAAGCAAATTTATATGGTTGGATACTTGTTATGTAATTAGATTAGCAGGTATGTGTTTATTTAACGTGTAATCCATTTGTACTATGCTGCTTTTTCCTTTTCTATTAGCTGTATCAACAACAAAAGGAAGAAGTAATTCGAAAATTAAATGTCAGGGCTAATTCATCACTCCTTAATATCCGTCTACTTTCTAATTACCATTATTGCAGAGGGTTTATTGGGACTAATCCATTCAAATCGTGTTACGGACCAATTTCGCATATTGCATTTGGGGATTTCTCGATCAGACAGGTGCACAATCGTGAGTTCTTAGAAAATAAGCAAAGCCGAGTTTTAGAGGGATCAGAAATGATAAGATCGATGATGCTGTGTCTCGAGCTGAGTGTCCGCGAGTTCAGTCTCTGGCCTCACAGTTGTTCCACCAAAGCTGGACTTCATATAGGCACCATGGACAGCAACAGCACGCTGTTGAGCTCCGGCTCTCCTCCTCCATCCATCCACCCCGAGATGGTGACTTTTACGCCCACCATCTTCCCTCGGGTGGGCTACAGTATACTCTCCTTCCTCATGTTCATCAACACGGTGTTATCCGTTTTTAACAATGTTCTCGTCATAACCGTGTTGCTGAGGAATCCGTCGCTCCTCCAGCCCATGAACATTTTCATCCTCAGCCTCGCGGTGTCGGACCTCATGATAGGCCTGTGCGGCTCCCTGATCGTCACCATCACCAACTACCAAGGCTCCTTCTTTATCGGCCACACAGCCTGCGTGTTTCAAGGATTCGCAGTCAATTATTTTGGTAAGTGGAGTGTTTGTTTGTTTGTTTTCTCTGTGTCACTGTAAAACACAATCTTAAGGGTAGAATATTTATCTTTTTGTTTCGCAATCTCAGAATTTGTTGTGGCTTTACAAATATATTCATGTGGTAGGCCTCTGTTTGATGTCCCTCTACTGTAATCAGATCTTGCAAATGTCATGTTTATTTCCATATTTGTTCAACTGACCGAAGTTCACTCTTGACTTTGGACTCAAACTGTAATACAACGTATCCTCAGTTGATGACATTGCCCATTTGTTGTAAAGATATTGATGTTCAATCCCTGAGAAGGGCAATGAGAAAAAGTGAGTGCAACTTGAGATTTTAAACATATCCCTCTTTCCCAGGTCTGGTGTCACTCTGCACTCTCACCCTGCTTGCCTACGAGCGTTACAACATGGTGTGTAAACCGAGAAATGGCCTCAAGTTGAGCATGCGGAGAAGCCTCCACGGGCTGCTAATTGTCTGGATCTTCTGCTTGTTTTGGGCGGTGGCTCCGTTATTTGGCTGGAGCTCCTACGGACCGGAGGGAGTCCAGACCTCCTGCTCTCTGGCCTGGGAGGAGAGATCGTGGAGCAACTACAGCTACCTCATCCTCTACACGCTCCTCTGCTTCATTTTACCTGTTGCGGTCATCATCTACTGCTACTCCAAAATGCTCACATCCATGAATAAGGTGGGCTCATGGCGGTGTCTGTGTATTTATTACACTTTTACACCATTAGAGCTAGATTTTAAATTCCTCGTCTGTTTGCAATTTACCGCCTACAGACTAACACAGGCTTTAAATAGCTGTTAACGGGTGTGAAATGTTCTTACTACTTGTAGCTGAACAGGAGTGTGGAGCTCCAGGGTGGGCGTTCCAGCCAGAAGGAGAATGATCACGCCATCAACATGGTCCTCTCTATGATCATAGCTTTTTTTGTTTGCTGGCTGCCCTACACGGCACTGTCAGTGGTGGTTGTCGTGGATCCAACCCTCTACATCCCTCCACTGGTCGCCACCATGCCCATGTACTTTGCCAAGACCAGCCCGGTCTATAACCCCATTATCTACTTCCTTACCAACAAGCAGGTAAGCAGCTGAAGTGTATATCTGCTTCTATCATTGAGATGCAAATGCTGAGTGTGCATAAATACTTATACACAAGGCACAATTATTTGAATTGCTCGTGAACTTGATGCTTCATATATTTCCCGAATGTTCTTTTCTTTTCTTTTTTTATACGTCCAACAGTTCCGTGATGCCACTCTGGAGATGCTGTCGTGCGGCCGCTACATTGCCCATATGCCCACCACCGTCAACATCAACATGCACTCCTTGAACAAGAGGAGCCGACTGACTTCCTTAGGCAGGAACGTCAACTCGCACAGCAAGGTGTTGCCTCTGTGACCGCCTCCAGCAAAAACACATCGTCGGCGTTCGTCGGTGCCTCATCAAGGACGCAGACCTGCACATCTCCAGGCCCACGTCTCAGAGAGGTTTTCACTGCAGCCCAGTGGGAACTGGATCAGCTCAGTAACTGGTAGCTGATTTAGAGGAGGTGGAAAAAAACAAATGGAAAACCTTGTGAAACATGTTAATGCAATCCAAACCAATCCACCCCAAATAGTGCTTATTTTCTTCCCCTGTTAGATGATAAAAGAGCTGATTCATCTGAAATTAATTTGTTTTGGTATTTTAATAAATTGCATTACATTGCAAGGTGTTCCTGTAGTTATTCTCCATCCAATTGTTTCAGATTATTCAGTAAGGTGGTTTTATTTATGTGATTTGTTTAGATCAGTACACTGTTACCTCTTTCATACTGATGTTTGCAGGTGTATACTGTATGCATGTGTGAAACTAGCCCCAGAAAAAAAGGAGATCCTGCATTTTAAACAAGACTATGGGAAGTCAATTGCAGCCGGGATGGATGGAGAGAGAGAAAGAGAGAGAGAGAGAGAGAGAGAGAGAGAGACTATGAGGAAGTGAAACCTTTGACCCCTGAATTTCTGTTTATAAATAAAATTCACTTTGACCTGTTTATAGTGTGAAAAGATACTTTCAAGATTATTTCATTCTAAACAAATATTCAGATTCTATTAGTTATTATCATACTGCACGTCACGTCACCTCTTCCCATATGTTTTATATGTTAAAGAAAATGTAATCAATGTCAACAATAGCCAGCTCCTTCATAATCGATTTGACCTCCTAGAAGTCTGCAGCGCAAAACATAGACGATTAGATTGCTGCAGTGTATACAGGCAACATTTCACTCGTGAGCACCTCTGTGAATACGGGATTTACTCAGTGGAATTATTTATCACAATATGCTCTTCCTCATATTGTATGGCTGGCTTAATATATAAGAACAACAATGAATAGAAATCAGTTACACAAAATACATGAGATGTGGGTGCACTTAAGCAAGCCTGCTGCACAGCTCACCGTGTGCATGTTCAGGCAGTGAGATACTTCCTTTTTCTTAGCTTGTCTTTTCTGTGGTCTGTTTCATATTTGTGTTCATTTTTTTATAGAAACTTCAGAAGAATTAGACGGTCCCTGTTTCAAACTCAAGACGTTGTGTCTTACTCACGAAACTGAGTCACCAGAAAAGAAGATTGAAAAAAAAAAAAAGGGAAACAATTAAAGAGTCTTAACTTTATAGTGAGTAACTAGGGAAATCATTTTTTTTTATCTAAGGGGAGTAAATATTGATTTACTTGACTTCAGGTTTTCCTTTTCTTACACCATGATTCGCTTTAGTAGCGTTTCACAATAAACTTCTGTCAATCTGACAATCCTTATTTTACCCCAAAAAACTATTACAATATCTCATGTTCCGGTTTACTCCAGATATGACCCTTATAATTGATTGCAAACAGCCAGCATCTTTTTTCTCAGTCTGAGAGTCCTTTAGGCGCTTTCGTGTGTCTTTCACTTCTTCGATCTGGACACTCTGCCATAAAGTCCAGATCAGTGATGGCTGAACTGTCTCCCATGGGGAGCTCAGCCAGTAGGTCCATTGGCTTCTTGGTTACCTCTCTTAACAAGGCCCTTCTCTCCAGATTGTTCAGTTTGGCCAGGAAGTGCTTGGAAAAGTTCTGGTTGAAAATTAAATGCGCTCATGAGAATGTTGAAAGCAGCAGAAAGGATTGTGTAGCCTTCCTCAGCGCTGCACCTTGACATAATCCGGTTTGTGAGTTATGCAGGCTTTTCCTTCCACCTCTTGGCTGGGTTTTTGTTCTCAGAAGCATTGTCAGCTGCGAGTGCTTATTGGACACCCTGTCCAATCAGTTGAATTAACTACAGGAGGACTCCAATCAAGGTGGGGAAACATCCCAAAGAAGATCGAGACAAATCGAGGGGAATCTGAGCTAAATTTCCTTTTTTTTTTCTCTTTTCAATAAATGTGTCTCTTTGACATTATGTGGTATGGAGTGTAGCTTGAAGAGTGAATTACCGGTAACTCATTTTAGCTGTAAAAAAAAGAAGAAAAGGTGAACACTATAAGTGATTTTATTATAAACTCATTTAGTGGTGGATGCCCTAATGTAATGTTTCTGAAAAGTCTTTTGGAAATATGTCAGGATGTTTTTGAGTATTTTTTTATGTTCAAAGAAATAGTCTGGTTAATTTTGTTGTTTTGCTGATTATTTTGTCCTGATCCCCCATGTTTGAGCCGTTTGATGTAAATATTGTAAATGTGAATCTGTTTCGAAATCAGATTCCTCCTATGAATCGCTACCTTAACGTGGTGGAGGAGTTTGAGTGGCTCAGTGATCCTGGGAGCTATGTTGTCCGGGGCATCAGCCCCTGGTAGGGTCTCCCAAGGCAAACAGGTCTTGGGGAAGAGCCCAGACTAAGAGCGGTTCAATAAACCCTGATGAATAGCAGCCCACGGACTGAAGCTACCTTGCCAGGCGGAAGACCTGGGCGGGCCGATCGCCGGCGGCATAGACTAGCTCTAGGGACGTGGAACGTCACCTCACTAGCGGGGAAAGAGCCGGAGCTGGTGCAGGAGGTGGAGCGGTACCAGCTAGATATAGTTGGGCTCACCTCCACACACAGCATGGGCTCTGGAACCAAGCTCCTGGAGAAGGGTTGGACTTTGTCCTTTTCTGGAGTTGCCCAGGGTGAGAGGCGCCGGGCGGGAGTGGGGATACTCACGAGCCCCCAGCTGAGCGCCGCTGTGTTGGAGTTTTCCCCGGGGAACGAGAGGGTCGCCTCCCTGCGCCTACGGGTTGCGGGGAGTAAGGCTCTGACTGTTGTTTGTGCTTATGCACCGAACAGCATTTCGGAGTATCCGGCCTTCTTGGAGTCGGTGGGAGGGGTCCTGGAAAGGGCGCCGCCTGCCAACTCCATAGTTCTCCTGGGAGACTTCAACGCTCACGTGGGCAATGACAGAGAAACCTGGCGGGGTGTGATTGGGAGGAACGGCTTGCCCGATCTGAACCCGAATGGTGTTTTGTTGTTGGACTTCTGTGCATAACGAACACCATGTTCGAACATAAGGTGGCTCATAAGTGTACCTGGTACCAGAACACCTTAGGCCGGAGATCAATGATCGACTTTGTAATCGTATCATCTGATCTGCGGCCGTATGTCTTGGACACTCGGGTGAAGAGAGGAGCAGAGCTGTCAACTGATCACCACCTGGTGGTGAGTTGGATCAGATGGCGGGGGAGTCGGCTAGAAAGACCTGGCAAGCCCCAACGTGTAGTGAGGGTGAACTGGGAACTTCTGGCAGAGGATCCTGTCCGGGAGGTCTTCAACTCCCACCTCCGGAAGAACTTCTCACAAATCCCGAGGGAGGCTGGGGACATGGAATCGGAGTGGACCTTGTTCAAAGCCTCTATTGTGGACGCGGCTGCTCGGGGCTGTGGCCGGAAGGTCATCGGTGCCTGTCGTGGCGGCAACCCGAGAACCCGATGGTGGACACCGGGGGTGAGGGAAGCCGTCAAACTGAAGGAGGCCTTTCGGGCCTGGCTGGCCCAGGGGTCTCCTGAAGCAGCTGACGGGTACCGGCGGGCCAGAAGGGCTGCAGCTGCGATGGTCGCGGAGGCTAAAACTCGGGCATGGGAGTTCGGGGAGGCCATGGAGAAGGACTTTCAGTTGGCCTCAAGGAAGTTCTGGCAAACCATCCGACGGCTCAGGAAGGGAAAGCAGGGTCTACCCCAGGCTGTTCTCAGCAGGGGGGGGAAACTGCTGACCCGGACTGGGGACATCGTCGGGTGGTGGAAAGAGCACTTTGAGGAACTCCTAAACCCGGCCAACATGTCCCCCGGAGAGGGTGCAGCACCGGAAGACTTTGGGGTGGTTTCACCCATATCCCTGGCAGAGGTTGCTAAGGTAGTCAAAAAGCTCCTTGGTGGCAAGGCGCCAGGGGTGGATGAGATCCGCCCTGAGATGCTGAAAGCGCTGGACATTGTTGGGCTGTCTTGGTTGACACGCCTTTTCAGTGTTGCATGGGGGTCGGGAACAGTGCCCATGGACTGGCAGACCGGGGTGGTGGTTCCCATCTTCAAGAAGGGGGACCGGAGAGTGTGCTCGAACTATCGTGGTATCACACTGCTCAGCCTCCCGGGAAAAGCTTATGCCAGGGTGCTGGAGAGGAGGCTCCGACCGCTTGTCGAACCTCGGATTCAAGACGAACAGTGCGGATTCCGTCCCGGTCGTGGAACAGTGGACCAGCTCTTTACCCTCGCAAGATTACTGGAGGGGTCCTGGGAGTTTGCCCAACCAGTTTACATGTGCTTTGTAGACCTGGAGAAGGCTTTCGACCGGGTCCCTCGGGGGGTTTTGTGGGGGGTGCTGCGGGAGTATGGGGTGCCGGACCCGTTGGCACGGGCCATCCGGTCTCTGTACGCCTGCAGTAGGAGCTGTGTTCGTATCCTCGGTAGTAAGTCAGATACGTTCCCGGTGGGTGTTGGCCTCCACCAGGGCTGCCTTTTATCACCGGTCCTGTTCGTGACCTTCATGGACAGGATATCTAGGCGCAGCCAGGGGGCAGAGAGGATCCGGTTCGGGAGTCTCGGGATCGCCTCTCTGCTGTTCGCGGATGATGTGGTCCTGTTTGCCTCCTCGGACCGTGACCTCCAGCATTCACTGGGGCGTTTTGCAGCCGAGTGCGAAGCGGCAGGGATGAGAGTTAGCACCTCCAAATCTGAGGCCATGGTGCTCTGCCGGAAACCGGCGGATTGCTCCCTCCAGGTGGGGGCAAACTGCCTACCCCAAGCGAAGGAGTTCAAGTATCTCGGGGTCTTGTTCACGAGTGAGGGTAAGGTGGAGCGGGAGATCGACAGGCGGATCGGTGCGGCTGCAGCAGTAAAACAGGCGCTGTATCGGTCCGTCTTGGTGAAGAGGGAGCTGAGCCGGAAGGCAAAGCTCTCCATTTACTGGTCGGTCTACGTTCCAACCCTCACCTATGGTCACGAACTCTGGGTCATGACCGAAAGAACGAGATCTCGGATACAAGCGGCCAAAATGAGTTTCCTCCGTAGGGTGGCCGGGCTCAGCCTTAGAGATAGGGTAAGGAGGTTGGACATCAGGGGGGAGCTTGGAGTCGAGTCGCTGCTCCTTCATGTCGAAAGGAGTCAGCTGAGGTGGTTCGGGCATCTAGTCAGGATGCCTCCTGGACGCCTCCCATTAGAGGTTTTCCGGGCACGTCCAACTGGTAGGAGGCCCCGGGGAAGACTGAGGACACGCTGGAGGGATTATATCTCCCGGCTGGCCTTGGAACGCCTCGGCATCCCCCAGAATGAGCTGGAAAGTGTTGCGGGTGAGAGGGAAGCCTGGGTCGGCCTGCTGAACCTTCTGCCACCGCGACCCGACCCCGGATAAGCGGGTGATAATGGATGGATGGATGGATGTTTCGAAATAAAGTGTGTTTAACTCTGAAATATTTACAATTTTTTTGTTTATAGGCCAAGGCATTTGATACATACTTTTGTGATTCAGCACAGTTGAATTTTCCAGGACCTCGACATTTGATCGCTCTAATATGTGGGATGGTCAGGAGAAAAATGTATTGTGTTGATCTAATCCCAGATTTGCTGTCATCTATAAACTTGCACATTTGAAGTAAAGAGCATTTCACACTTTATCTCCAAACAGGATTACACAATGTCATGCTATAATCCAGCAGCATGGTTCCCTTTATTTCCTGAGCCAATTCAAGAACTCCCAACTCATCCATCTGGCATGCTTAATGCAAAGCTTAACCTTTGTGAGATTAAGTCAATTGGGCGGCTGTTCCCCTCACACACGCGCTGTAAGAATAGCCTATGCATTACAGCATCTTCATTATTGCATTTCTGTTTTAAACCTTTGCTTTTTAAAGTTGTAATCGGGAGTGAGACAATAGTGACGTAAATACGTTTTCAATTAACAGCTATCCCTTTTCCCCCCCTAGTTGTCCATGCTGTGAATACACAACACAGCCTTTAATGATTGTGAACAGTGAGGACTCCCAGGTGACCTGCTGCTGCTGCAGTGGAGTGATAATGAAAAGGGTGGATACTTGACCAAGCTACAGGTTCACCCATTAATATTATTCACTCAGTGCAGAATCCCTTGCCAACAAGCGGATCAGGCAACCTGTATGTTCAGGCGGCGTGGACAGAATGAAGATACAGAACTGAACATGTTGGTTCTTTGAACCTGGAGATGAGAGGCGAGCCTACACCTGCATGGGGCTTTGGGAACAACACCGTTCGGGAGGACTCGGCTGACGTCGCCTTTGTAGTGGCAAACAGCCTGATTCTGTTGATCACTTCTGCCGTGGGGATTGCAGCAAATCTTTTTGTCATACTGGCGGTTTGCCATCAAAAATCACTTCAAACTGCGATTAATGCGTTGGTGGTGAATCTTGCAGTCGTAGACACTCTGAGGTGTTTAATAGACTGCCCCATCCTCTTTACCATCGCCGTGACTGTGTATCAAGGAGGGCATGTGGATGAGTTGATTTGCGATACGCAAGTGGCCTCTTTCTCTTTCAGCTGCTGTGTCCAACTGTTGACACTGACCTGTATAAGTTCAGAGAGGTACCAGGCCATTGCACAACCCTTTAAAACTAGTCAAAGGCGAAGACGGATTATGGTGCAGATTCCCCTCACATGGATCTTGGCGATTCTGGTGGCGTTTTTTTGTCTAATTTGTATCAGGGACTCACCCGTGCATGTCAAATGCAAAGGATATGAAGAAACATCGTCCTCCTATGACACCTTTGGACTTTACATGTTGTTTCCACTATGGGCAGTTTGCTTTACTATAATAATTTTATTCTACGCTCACATCTTTGCCATTGTGAGATCACACAATCGCAAAATATTTGACAAAGGTACTTTTGTCTTTCGACTAAAGATGAGCAGAAGAAAGAAGAAACCACAGCGGTGGAAAATGGACCCGGAAAATCAGAGCAAAACCAGACCCTGAGCAAAAGTGTTGCATCAGAGTTAACTGACTGGAAACCAGAACAACCTCGCCCTCCTGCAATGCAGCTTGCCGTGCAGACTGCTTTTAAAACAGAGCAGTCCAACTCCTGTGGCACAAAAGTTGAGGTGAAACCATCAAATGGAGGTGCTGCTGCCAGCATTAAAAGATCGACCACAATGCCGCAGGTGTCAAGCAATTTCGACACTGAAAAGCATCCCAGAGAGAGAGTGAACATTTTCAAAGCGCCCTCTGAAATGAAAGAAACCACCTCCCATGCTCCTTCATTTGCACAGTTAGAACAACCCCAATCCTCTTCTGTTGTACTGATTGAACTAACACAAGCTAAGAACAGCAATGGAGGAGAACCACCGACTGTTGCCACAGTAGATCAAGTGTCTTCATTACCTCCCATCTCAAATAATGGCCCCGAAACAGAAGCTACAAAACAAAGTGTGCAGGTGGAAGGTGCTGTTTGCATGATGCCTTCCAAAGCAAGTAAAGAAAGAGTGCACAAAAAGAAGGAAGGTCAAATGGCGAAGTGAGCTGGCTACATCATTTTATCCTTCCTCTTATCCTGGTTCCCATTGATCACAACTATCCTGATGAATTTTGTTGTTCATGGCAACAAGAATACAAAGGTAAATATTTGTTTTACGGTAAGGTTTGATAAGGATGTAACTTCTTCTGGCATATTTTGTCCATATGTGCTGCTTATTTTCTATGAATCAAACTGAACCAATGGTTTAAAAGCTCTTTTCTATAGAATGACAGCCGCTACACAAAGTTATCCGAGTTATCTTTTTTAATTTTTTTTAATTTGTTGATGTTTTTCAGATCAGTCTGGACGTGGACGTGCTGTCCGTCTCCGTCGCCTGCATCACATCTCTGAGCGACCCTATCATATATGCTGCAGTGAACCCTCAGTTTCAGACAGAGTTTTACAGGATTAAAAACAAGTTTGTGTCCTCGTTCAATAAGAAATAATCATATTGACACTTATATATCTCCTTTTGAGTGGCACTAGACCAAATGACCAAATTCAATATTCGCTGTGTACCTAAATATTAAAATGGTCAACGTTTGTCGAGTCGTTGCTCAAATATGAACTAAATTAAACCCCGGTAGACAAAGTGTGAATTTTCTATTTGGGTATATTATTCTATATGCCGATGCGTTATCTTAGATTTCATGCAGGATGACTTTGCAGCAGTTCCGTAGCACTGCAGAGCAGAGGCGCTGCACGCTGCCACAAGCAGCCCGGACTGAAGCAATCAGCACGGTGGAGGGATGCTGTCCTGGGAGTTCTCTGTCAAACCATCACTGAGTCCTGCTTGTCCATCTCCAGAGACCCTGCAGGCAGGACCAACCACTGGGACAGTCAGGTCCTCACATGTCCTGCAGCATTACCTAATTATCATCCCCATCTGCTTATTAGTGATGCTCTTCGAGTAATCAGGCAAAACGTTATGAAATCCATCTTACTGTGCTCTGGTAAAAAAAAAACAAGACATGGCTCATGTAATGGATGTTTCAGTAGAGCTACAGTATTTATTCTATCCACTGCACCAAATGCACAATGTGTGACCAGTTGTCCCTTTGCCTTACTCCTTATATATGTACTCAATATATGACAAGATTTGCATTTCATTAAAAGCCAAAGTGTTGCGGAATTTACATCATAACATACCAGTCGCATTGTGTTTCCTTCCATCAATCTCAATTTTACTGACAAACCTCCAACAAGAAGACATACTTTTAATAAAACAGAATTCTGCAATGACAGCATGCAAATCCTTAATTCAACCAGTAAACAGACAGAAATAGTAACAACTGTAAACTAAATCTAGAAATAAGAGGAGCCAACTTCAAATGCAGTCGATAAAGTTCTAACTGAGATATTTACAATATGAAAAATTTACAAAATGGCCCTTAAACACAGTGAAATCTACCAAGTCTCGCTTATTATAATGAATATTATAATTTAAGAGCAACTCAATGGAATTGATGTTCAACAGGCCTTCATATGGTTTTCCAGGTCAATACTATGTGTCCACATTAGGGTTAGTATTAGTTAAGTGTTATATTTCTACCTTGTGACCTAACTAATATGTACCCTGTATCGTTCTCAATGTAGATTGTTAATCAATGACAGTGGCTTTCACAAAGATCCATATCAGAATGTCAAATATGTAAGCTAACACAGATTTCGTCATTTTTGACTTTCACTTGCACATTTCACAAACATGTCAGGATGCGTAGTATACTTTACTCATCAAGCGATGACATCAACCAGTTAATGAGTCAGTTCATGAATATTCACAACAGTTATCCGTTCCAGTGGATGTATGTTTTTCTAAATTTACAACAGTGAGGGGACTATTAGAAAGCAGTTAATTGAGGGATTTCAAAACAATCTATTCATCCGGTTGGTGAGTGAAGTGAACGTTTCTAATGTGTAAGTAGATGATTGAATATTCACAAAGACAGCCTTCAGTTAATGAATATGTGTGCTTTGTCATCAGAGGCCATCGAGAATGACTTTTTAACATCTGCCTTTACTCCTTTGAATCAGAAGACAACAAATACAACTACAATACATATTCAAAAATAAAGTTTCTTTTCTCAGTATTTTTAGGCAACAACGATAACCACGCACTTCCAACGCTTCCTTGCTCTGCTGTGCTTAATGGTGCAAGATCTGCTGGTTTGCTTTTTACTTCCAAGGCAGCCGTCCACATCATTTTAATACCATGCAGAGTTTGACATCAGATGAGATCACTACTTCAAAAAACCCAGATTTCTGCTAATCTTATAATCCCTCTAGATTATGGCAGGTTGATGCTCGGTGGTCCCTCTCCTCAGCATCTGGTGCTTCATAAGACCAGTTAGCTGATCAGATAAGCATGACGTCTACAAGGCAGATACTCGGACAATGTTGCTCTGAGAGTATGCGGTGGTGGTGGTGGAGCCGTGTCCGTCCGATGAGGTCACCGCCGGTGCAGATAGGCTGACCATGGAAGGAGTGATGTAAGGTTTGTCACATTTCAAGGGCACAGTCTCATCGAGTTTGGCATTCAGGCAGGAGCGGCTGCGAAGGAAACACGGGATGAAAGAGGGTGAGAGCCTTGACCTTGTGAATGTCTTACACAAAGCCTATACAGAGTTTATTTATTCTTATACTGAACAGTCGAGAAGCCATAATCCAAAATGATCCACGTTCTTTGAGCCGAGTGACTATATAACGGCATTAAGTATACATATCTCAGTTATCAGTGTTTTGGTTTCTTCCTTTCTTTTCCCTGTGAAAGATTTTTTTTCTATTTTTTGCGGGGGGGGGGGGGTGAAGTTTTTCTTGATCCGATGTGAGGTCCTGGGACAGGGATGTCGTCTGTGTACAGATTGTAAGGCAAATTTATAATTTGTGATTTTTTGGCTATACAAAATGAACTGAATCGAATTGAATCGTGCATTTCTCATTTGCTGTATGTAGCCGACTGTCCTGTTGCATGTTTCATTTAAAATCCCACACAAGAAATGTATAACCCATGAAAAAGAATTCTCACCTGTGTATTAAATATTTGTCACCAAAATTAATGGGTGTCAATTCACCTATGTTTGCCTATGTTTTAAGATATTGGCAAATCCGAACTTGCCCTCTCACATGCGATGTGAAAACCGAACGTGTTCACAAATCCCACATGCTTTGAACTGTTGTTGCTGTTAAACTAAACATGGAGATAATAATCAGTTTATTTATAAAGCATCTTTCAAGAGCAGATGGCCCAAAGTGCTCCATAGGAAAAGACAAAATGCCCGGCAGAAAATGCAGATTGCAAACTAAAGAAATCAAAGAAACTAAACAAGAGCAATTCTAAACAGGTGTATCAACAGATGCTAATTCAATTGGGAGAGAAGTCCACAGTCGAGGAGCTACCACCTCTAAATCCCAGTCTCTTTTAGTCATGAGCCTGCAGCGAGGAACAACTAACAAGCATTGATCAGAGGACATCAGAGACCTGCTGCTGCTGTAGTCTTTAGCGCCTGACCATGAAGGGCTCTCACAGTGATCACAAGTAACTTGAACTAGATTCTATATCGAAAACAAAATGGCAGTCACATGAGACCCCCTGGAGGACTGGTCAAAAGCTGGGCAGCAGCATTTTGGACCACTGGTAGGCAGTTTAGGGAAGTCTTGCGAAAGGAACGTGAAAAGATAGTTACAGGGGAGGAAATAAATGCATGAATTATCATTTCCAACTCAACAGTGGACACAATGGGGCTGAGTTTAGAAGTGTTTCTAAACTGGTAGAAACAAGAGCTAACCAAACACTTAACATGCTGATGAAGACTCAGGGATCTTCACTGGACAGCAACACGATGTTTTGTACTTCCTTGTATTTGATACTTGTCTCCACATCAGGGAAACTGAATCCATCACTTACTATCCAAGCGTTGAATCAATACAGTTGTTTTTTCTCGTCATATAATACAGGATCTGCTGTGTGTTTTGGTGTGAGTGAGTGGAGGGAGACGGCGACGTAGAGACTACCTGTTGGCCACGGGCCTCTCTCTTATCTGTATGGTGCTGAGCTCCTGGTTGTTTGTGCTGGGCAGACTGAAGCTGCTCTTCTTCCGGTGGCGTCGAGAGCAGCACGAGCTGAGGCCGTGCGGGGACGAGGACAGCGAGGACCCACAGGAGCCCGACTTGTTCATCACAGAGATCTCCATGCAGTTGGCCTGAAACGTCTGCTCGTCCACAAACTCGTGATTCTGCGGAGGAAGATGGGGGGGGGGGGGGACATTTAGAATTCAATGTCGCTCATGAATCACTCTATTACATAGACGATTGGCTCTGCGAAATAGTAAGTGAAGATGTTTCACAGTAAAGACTAAACAGACTGAACAGAATCCACAGTAAAAATTGTTTAATAATTGGAGAATGAATCATTAAGGGAATATAAATACATTGGCCCAGATGTCCATATTAAGTGCCATCTGTGATAACATTCACAACTGTTATCCCTGTGACAAATGAGCGTGACTTCAAGGTCAGGCTCCACGAGGGTTTCAGGCTCAGCCAGCAGGTGGCAGAGTGACACCACACAGAGTTTGACGCCATGCCTTGAATCATGCCTCCTGTTTTATGCCTTCCCTCTGTCACTCATGTATCCCTGCCATCTATAATGCACGCCCCCGTGAGAGGCCTAATGTAAATATGTGCGCTGCCATCTGAATGGCATAAAGCCTTTATGTAGCTTCTCCCAGACAACCATCAACCCTTTCTCAGAGGGGGGGGGGGGTACACTTATTTCCTGCCGGTCCATATCTCTGTATAGGATTTAAAGCTGCATGTGTAAAACTCGCACAGCTCTAAATTATCCATAGTGTAAAATGAAGTATGCTGGTTTGTTTGGAGAGACTGGCTGCTTGAGTCATGTTATCTTTAGCATGTTGGTAGTGAGGGGACATAACATTCCCCAGCTCTATTTACAGCTATTTTTAACTTGCGCTGCATATGAAATAGATTGTACATGCCAGAGCATGGATGACAAAACTCACTTTGTTTCTATTTGCAACACACTGTAGGAGGCGGGTACTACTGATAATACAACACAGACACAAGTGATGCATTATTTCACACAAGAAATGTTTTTAGAGCGCGCTATCTAAACTCTGTTACCAAGATAGTACGAATGAAAGATGCCAAAGTGTTTGGTTATTTTCCAGTGGACTTATCTTTGTTATGTTTGAGAAGCAAAGGGTATCTTACCGTGGTCTTCTCCAGGCAGTGCAACAGGTGATTATGTTGGCTCTCAAAAGGAGGGCTGGGGGCCTTCGCCACCAGGGCTTGTCCGGCCTCCTTGGAGGCCTTCGAACACACAGAGTAAAAAAACAAAAAAACAACAGTGTAGATGAGCAGGTTAAGATGCTGAGTGGACACAAAGTCTCAGGCAACAGCTCGATCGGTGATGTAGTGGAGAGGACGGAAAGCATTGAGGGTTGAAATGCTGATCTGTAGCACGGCAGCCAATCTACTGAGATCCTAGTGAGGTGTGGACGTTTTAGAGATGCGTAGAGACGGTGGCGGACCACAACATGTTTCACTGATAAAATTGTATTTTTGCCACTCTTTAGCTGATGTGGTGACAAGGACCAGAAACGTCAAATTAGAGGTCATTTCAACAGCAGTGGCACACCTAGACACAGATCGAACAGATTGCACCAAACACGTCACAGATTCTGGACCACAACAACACTGCACACTTTGATGGAGCTCTGCACGACTCTGGGATGGAAGGTATGTTGTGTTAGTTTGCAATACAACCTGGATGCTCTAGAAATAACACACAGAACGCACACCGGATAAAAAAACAGAGTTTAGAGGAGATGCAGGCCGAGCAGACAGCCTCCATAGCAGTAAGCCGTTGGTTTCCTCCTTCCCCTCCAAACCCTGTTGGACAGACATGCAGAGCTTGGTCATGAGTCAGTGTGACGGTAATGGCTGTGCTCCACCAGAAAGCAAGTGTGCCCGCCTGGCCCTCCTGCTGTATGGATAGAGAGAGAGAGAGAGAGAGAGAGAGAGTGTTGAGGAAGCATGTCAATGCTGCAGCTCAGAGGTGTGATGTAAGAGAGAGGACGATCACACTGAAGCACTGGAATGACAGCAGCCCCTGTGTTACAGCATGAGAAGGCCCCCCCCGCCCCCTCCCCCACCCGTATGTGGTGGCATGGCCCCCCCGAGCAGAGCGGCATGCAAGTGTCAGCGAGGCCCCAGTCAGTCAGGCCCCAAGCCGCTGCTTGGTCTCGTTACCTCCTCCAGTGAGTTGATCAGGATCCCATTTTGTTTGTAGCGCATATAGACATTAGTGCCTCGAATCTTCGCAGCACGGATTCTAGCAAGTCGAGATTTCTGTTTGAACAAACAGACCTCTGTTTTAGCCTCGGAAGGTTTGTCTGTCACACTAATTGACTCTATCTCCCTCTGGCAGCCACAGTATCTAGTAGGGAGAGGCCATGCTTAACCCTACGATTAAGACATTCTGCCTTAGCAAACAGTTTTATGGAAGAAATGCACATATTGCTATTGAAAATCAGCTGACACAATACTCTGAAGATCATTTGTTCAGTTCATTGTCACTCCCTCGCTTATTTCTTTCTCCCACTGAAATGTACTCAAGGAAGTTGAGCCCATCCAATACACACATACGCAGAAACACAATAAAAGATTAATATTCTGGAAGATAGTGTTTGCCCTGTCATTCTGTTACGTGCGGATAAGACAGGGAGAGAGGGGAGAGGCAGATAGAAGAAAAATAAAGAGAGATAGAGAGTGAAAAAGGAAGAGCGAGGCAGAGGGGTTGGGGGGGGGGGGAGTCTGTACCCTCTGGGCTCGTCGTTTCTCTGCCCGCTGGCTTTGGTGGTAGATACGGCTGAAGTTTGACACTATGACGGGGACGGGCAAGGCGATGACCAGCACCCCACTCAGAGAGCATATGGACCCAAACACCTTCCCCACGATGGTTTTTGGCACCATGTCACCATATCTGAAACACAGAAAACAGACGACAGTGAGCACTCGGTGGAAACATATTCCTTTGAAAGAATCCGCCCCGGAGTCTTGTTTCATCAAGTTAAATTGTTGTGTGTCTAATGTTATTTTTAATAGTCCTGAAATAGTCACAGTGACCTTGGATTATTTCACAACTTCAAAAAACGAAGTCACACATTTGAAGTGGGTGAGGAATAAATAGGACTTCTGTGACGCCTCTTCTTCTTGGCCTACTTTCTACGTTCGCGATGTTCCTCTTTTAAAGCCATGTTTCATATATAATTACACACCTGCTGGGACCGGCTAATGCTTTCTCATCATGACCAAATGCGCCACATATCCCCCGTGACCTCTGTTAGCCGCAAACAGCGTGCAAAAGATACAGGGAGTAGAATCACATCAAGTAAAAGCAAAAGGCGTGTGATGCTGAACCCTGGAGAAAGGGTTTAAGTGTGTGGGCCCCCCGATAGCCACACGTATGTTTTTTGCCTTCTTTCCACATGAAATACCTTGAAATATATTGAATGCAGATACAGACTAAAAACCACAATAAAAACAATTTGTTTTGGGGATAAAAGCGAAAAAGCAGCTCTTTGGAAATCGTGCACGACACTGATCGAAGCACACGCATACGATTGTACAACATTGTACAAATGTTGAGCTACATTCAGCACGAGCAGATTGATGGTCGTGCATACGTCAGATGGGAATGAATCATCCTTGTGAAAGAGATTAATGTGCCTGTCTTCTATCAGGCAGACCTGTCTGGGCTCAAGGTAAAGCTAAAATCAAACTGTCTTCATGATCTCACTTTCTTTACATTTGCCGACACCTTTTGCTGCTCCTTACTTAACACTCCGCTGACTTCAATTGTTTTGTTCGCTAATTTATTTACGATATTTTTAAACAGTTCGCTCACTTTTTTTTGTCAGATAAGCATTTGCATTGCCGTTCAATGCACTTCAGTACGTACAACAATAAGGGAACGAAGCGCCGTTCATACCAACGTTCAACACGGATTCTGTTCAGTAGTAGCCTCATATTCTGAATGTTCATACACATATATATATATATATATATATACATAGTTATACTGACCTTCTGTGCAAACTGTTACCTTCAGTTCAGCACTGAACTAGACTACACAGACACTGTTTGGGTAAGGTTACTGGCTCAGAAGCCAACTGTGTGAGATAAAGTTATCATATGATTGTTTCTGAAGAATTGTGGTCTTTTAAATAATTATTTGATGAGAAAACAACATACATTCATTCATTCAGCAGCCAGTCGGGGCGAGCTCCACTGCTCAGAGCTACTGATTTGTTTGTGATAATCATGAAAAGCCGGTTCAGTTTGGATGTACACCTCCACCACTTGCTTGCTATCAATACATGTTAAACCACATTTTGACATCCTGTTGCCACATAGAGAGGTAACTATCATTCAACATCGGGAAATAAAAAAGGTAACAAACCCTGATTTCTCCAAGGCACAAAACTGCAAATTACACCCACAAATCATTTGAACGTTACCTGCATGTTCATGAATAGGCCCCTGCAGACACTTTCGGCAGCACATGGGCAAAAGAGAGCAAATGAATGATTCAGAGCATGGATGTTTTCCTTTTCTTCTAAACAACCCTCTGCCTCGTCAATTTGTGCTGCGGAGGACCGGCAAGGATCCAGAGGAATGCAGGTGGGTGAGATGAATGATCGAGGCCCTAATGCGCAAATGACCTGAGAAGACCATTACCTCCGAAGAGGAAGATGAATGCAGGTAGGAAAGGACATCAGCATTGCTCAGTGGCTGTGACAGCCGCGCGTCTCTCAAGTGAGGCAGCGTAATGTGAATGTATCGCTACACGGGAGGTTGACTATTTCATAAATGAAGTTGTCTAATGCCCACGGTCGTCTGCTTGAGTCATTAGCCTCAGGTTTCCGTCACATTGGGCCCAAACAGCTTGGGCCTTTACAGAGCTTGGGCGGAAAGATGTAAAAGTGGACATTTTAATATCACGCTTGATGGGACTTCATGTACAACAGTTTGCTTTCAAGTTGGGTAATCTCACACAGGTGTCATTAGTTTTACAGTTCATTACAGGTCAAGTCATTTTTCTATGTAATCACAGACAAAGCCTGACAGCAGGTGTCAATTATGGATTCCGGATGTTCTGCTAAAAGCCTATTAAGAGATCCACATAAAAAAATGTAGGAAAGCTTTCTCTCACGTATACGTGATTGCTCAAGTGTGTTGTATTCCAATGGGAGGAGCCGCAACATGCTGCCGGGTGTGGAAATAAGTCCAATTGCGGGATACAATTTATTGAGCTCCTTTCTCTCGAAAGCAAAGCATAGTAGTGGGACAGGTGGAAAAAAAAGAAAGGAGCAAGAGCACCCTTGAGAGAAACACTAACAGTGATGGATTGTTCATATGGGGGAAGCTGAGATACACAGAGCTCTGCCTCCTGGATGACGGCAGAGGCAGGAATTAGCAGCATCGAGAGATTAAAGTAATGTTCCTGCTTTGTTCTTGTTGTCTCCGACTACCAGGTAGCCACGTTTTCTACCTCAAGCGGACATGGGTGAGACACGAAGATGGATGGCCAGATCTGTATCCACCCTGCAGAGGAGGAAGAGGAGTGTCGGAATGAGTGAGTATCAATTCCCCAGTTCCAGCCACCTGAAACTGTACTGCGCTCGCACCAGCACCGGTCTTAAAAACAGCGCATTCGGTAGAATTGTCCTACAGAGAGATGACAGCATTGCAGATGAAGCCCAGAGCCCTGAGAGGGAGGGAAACAGAGGCTTCGCCTCAGACGGTGTAGAAGAAATGTCAGACTAAAAGGACTATTTGAATTCCAGTAAACGGGGGATGAATGTTCTCGCCCAGCTCGGGATAATAGAGCAATCAAAGATTCATGAGTCCCTGTATCAACCTGCGTGGCAGAGTTTGTGCGGTTGACCTTAAGAATGTGTGGTATTCTATCAGGAGGTGCTCTGAGACAGATTTCTGACCTCACCGTGGCACAGTAAGCACCGACACCCAAAAAAAACACGAACACACTCGGATACTGAAACGCACGCACGCACACATACACAGCCACGAGATTATGCACTTGTTTGTTTGTGTGTGTGTGTGTGTGTGTGTGTGTGTTTGTGTGGGAAAAGGCCTTTAATTTGACATCTAGTTAAACCAATCCCCCTTCCTAAAAAAGCAATCTTGTTGCTTGATTGTCTGCCAGAACCCTGTGTCTGAAATCTGACTGCCATCTGGTTGGTGGGAAGCGAGAGGGAAAAAAACTGAACCCCCCCTCCCCCCACAAGATATCTGGATGACTTTGAAGACACGTCGTTTGTTTATTACTGTTCTCAGAGACAGGGGGAGGACTAAAATTCCGATCGTTTGCACCGCAGAAATAAACTGACCTATCAAAGAGTTTGGGGTTGGCAGGAGAAAGGCAACACTTACACGAAAAAACCCTCTTGCTTGAGCACAGGCTTAAGTTTCTGATGTAATCTTAGAGGTCCCACCGACTCACACGCTAGCTGAGTTCACGGCCAACAGCTTAGCAAGGCTGACAATTAGGATCCAAGAAGGATTGTGGCAGATCTTTCGGCTGAGAGGGCTTTGTTACCAGCGTTAAAATCCAATCATTCACTGGCACCTTTGTCGTGGTACTTCGGGCTTCCACTTCCTGGGTTTTACCGTGAAACTAACTCGCCTCCTGCAGAAGTGACTGTAGTAAAGGGCAATAATAAAAACAAAGGGAATGAATGGCCTCACAGCACTAGATTCCACTGATGTGAGCAATGAAGGTCAAAGTGTTCAAATGAAGAAACCTTGTGATAGAGATACTGGAGCTGCTGAACTGTGCGGCGCTGTTCTATTGAATCCGTCATGGTAAAGACACTGAATCTCATCAAACCGCACTTTGATCTACTCCACTTTGATATTTCAATGAGAAGCAAAAGAATTACACTAATTTGATTAATACATTAAGCATTTTTGATTCGTCAGCTGATTAGAATCAAGCTGGATTAAGCACACTGTCCTATCTCGTGCATGATCTATACCCGTTGTTTCATGCCAATAATTGCTGAGGGGCCTGCCATCTGATAATCTGAATCTCAAATTAATTGATATCTCACCTTCTTCCATGAGATCCGTTATAAATTCACATCTCACTCTGTGTTTGCTTCACATTATCCACAGGCAATCGCACCCCCAGGCATCTGTTGGTGGGTGTTGACTCACTGTGAACTTACTAGGAAATGCTCTTTGAGATGATCAAACAACACCAATGTTTGAAAAAGCACTTCATAAAAAAATTTAAAAAACGTCAAGGTTAACCACTTTTCGTTTAACACAGGATTACCATTTTTGTTATTATATTTAATAAAACAGGAACAAAGCATGTGGCCTTGACCAAATGACAGCAGAACATCTGAGGCATGCTAACAGAATTTCAGTGTTACTTGCTATGTGTTTCTCTGGATTGTTAATGCATGGCGTACTTCCTGACTCTATGCTGACTGTTTTGTTAGTGCCAGTAATCAAAAATAAAACCGATAAAATAAAAATAAAAAAGTAAACATAGCACAGACTTATGTATATATGCACTGAAGGAAGTTGTTAGTATGTACAGGAGACATAACACCACAATATTTATGTGTTTCCTGGATGCATCTAAAGCTTTTGATCAAATTAATCTTTTTGGTATTCACGTCAAACCATACGAGCTAGATGAGGTAAGAGTGTGTCTGCACCCTTCCTAGTAACCAATGGAGTCCAACAAGGTGGAATACTGTCACATGCTCTTTTTAATCTATTTATGGATGACCTTTCTAAAAAGGTTAAAAGAGTGTAAGACAGGATGTATGGTGGTGGAAAGTCTTATTACCCATCTGATCTACGCTGACAACTTAGTGGTCCTGTCTCCTTATAGCCCTGTATTATAGCAATTGCTCAGAGTCTGCTCAAGGTATGGTGTGCACTATGATCAAATTCAACTCTAAAAAGAGTGTTATCATGATAGCTAAAACCAAGGAGGATCAGAAGCTCCATTTTCCTTAATTTTTTTGGGAGACCAGGAGCTAAATGTGGTGCACAAAGTTAGATATTTGGGTCACATCATCTGGAACGACCTCAGTGATGATGACGATGTGCAGCGGCAGTGTTGCAAACGTTATGAGCAAGCCAATATGCTGGCACATAAATTTCATATGTGTACAGAAGATGTTAAAACTGCTCTCTTTAGAGCCTACTGTACTACACATTACTACACTAACTGTGGTGCAGTTATAGTAAAGCGAAAATGAAAAAGATTCAGGTGTCATTTAATGATGCTTTAAGAATCTCGCTCAAGCTTCCCAGATGGACAAGTCATATGTTTGTGACTCATAATGTTCCCACCTTCCATGCTGAATTTTATAAACAAATTTAAATGTCGATTACATGACTAGTTATAAAAGCCTTAACTGAGCCAACACAGAGTGATACAAAGTGTCTGTATGTTTTTAACCATCAGTGACTTTTTAACTGCAATGATTATACCTGTGTCCTTGAATTGTATTGTATTTTATATATTGTTGTTGTATTTGTGTTTGAAATAAAATAAATATATATCAAAAAGAGGAGATTGCTAAATCCCAAACATGCTCTCTGCATCGAGTTTATTCGGCATGTCTTTGATAATTCGGTGAATGCATGATGTTCTGTCTGACCTTCACCGACCGTCCCATCCCTCTCTATCGGTGCTTCCTGAGGTAATTCACTCGCTCACTTTCACAGTTCAATGGTTTCTAAATCACAGACAAGCCCTCCAAACCTGTGAGACCGAAATCTGTCAATTACCCCGAAACTCCAATACTGTCACTGACTGTACCAATCAAAAGTTGATCATGACAGAGGCATTAAAAACAGCAAAGGGGACACCGGGAGAGTGGCAAGGTCGGGAAGCATCGTATATCCTTAGAGTAGTGACAGTGATGTGAAATGTAAAGCTAGAGCAGCGGGCCAGAGACTGCCAGAGTGTGCACGACATTTAATGTTATCCGAGGACCTGACACAGAAGTGATGAAGTCTTACACTGACCATCCGAGATATGCTCCATTTTTTACAAGTCATGACAAGGAGCAAATGGAGCATCGCTCCATGACAATACAGTGCTCTGTTCCTTCTCCGCGAGGCTGAAAGAGCACAATATTCATCCTTGCTGACGGTTAAATAATAGATGTACCCAAAAGAAAGTAATTTTCCTCCCGAACTCCATCATGCTCACACAACTATGAATCCAGTATATCAAGAAATGGATTATGCTGCCTGTATGTCATCGAGGCACACTAACATGAGTGACAGGGAGATATACATTTCTGGGGTGTATTTGTGAAGACCGCAAGATTTATCGAGTACTGCAGGAGAGGTCTTGAGGGTGTTTATGTCATATTAAGAGCTCTCGTAAAAAAAATGAGTGTGTAAAAACCAGACAGGAAAGGCGATATGATCGTTCATTTGTGTGCTGATAGGCATCGTGAATCTGACCACGTCGTAAGAAAAGAGAAATTCAGCAAACAGAGACTGCTGCATTAACCAATAAACAAGGGCAAGAGGAGCTAGTTGAATAAAGGAAAACTCTCTCTTGTGTACCATAGATCGATATTATTGATAAAGCAAATGTGAATCAGTTTGGAGTTTTGGTCAGCATGTTAAAATATTAAGCACATTCTGTATTTATCCATGGGCACGAATGAACAGATTGGGAAAAGAAAGTATTTTCCATGCCAGAGAGACTGGAAGCATCACTGGTGGCTATCGCCCTGCAGGAAGGTTTCAATGCAGTGGCACAGCTACAGTGTGTATCACTGCAATGCAATCCTTGGGGGAGATACACCACAAGGTTTCAAGAATCAGAAGCACAATAAATGAACATGATCTCCAGCATGATCCCTAAACACCACCTATCATTCCGGATGTTCAGCACTGCATCTCTGGCTGTAGCCCGGGAGGCCAACATCCAAAAGCGCTGCCTCTCTTGGGTTTGGACACCAAAGACTGATGGGATTAAGAGTGTGTGGGCCGATAGGACTCTGCTCTGATGCTATCCCTCAGATATACATCGTTACAAAGGGGGGATTCCCACAGGCGCTCGGATTAGCCTCCTGGATTTTTACTGCAGGTGATAAGGGAATGAAGGAGAGGCTGGCAGAACTACACAACATAATGGCGAGATGGGAAAGCAGAGATCGGAGGGAGCCAGAAGACCTCACTGCCTGATGTAATATGTGTGGTAGGAAAAACTGAGCACTCGAGTGTGAGTAACTGCGAACAATAGCTACAGGGAAGGACAACTTTAAGATAGGTGAACCATTGTCAACTCTGCAGGCACAGATGCACACACTACATTGCTCCGACTGGATGTTGAAATGCAGTATAATCGAAGTGCGCAGCAGATGTGAGAGATTGTTTTTTTCATGCTTTCCACAATACAGCTGAGATCCAGTCTCTGCAGATTTGTACAAAGGTAATGGATAGAGCTGAAGGTTGGCATGTGAAGTTCAAGGAAACAGCCATCGCACTCATGGCCTCATGCCAGTGGGCGTTAATGCATAGTAAATGAAGACTTTGTGATGCTGCAATGTCAATGTGATCTTCTGACTGAAGGTTCACCGCGGAGACTCGGGAACGGCACAAAACCAATAAAGGCTGGTGAAATTCCTCTTCTTTTCCTAACCGCGCAGACACAGATAAACCATATAGAATAATCCCCCACGTATAGCTCTGGCAAAGGCACCTCATCTCTCTCTCGCTCACATATCAAACATGTATTCCCTCAGCCCTCCAAATCCCAGCTTAACCCTCACCCGGTGAAACCAGGCGGCTAGTTATCATCGCGGCTTTGACATTAGCATGCACGCCCTCTCTCATTTGGGAGATCTTCTTAAGAGTCAGGGATGATAAAAAGCTTTCCTCTCTACCGCTCTTCCATTCCTGACTTTGACTCACCCTTCCTCTGTCTGGACCTGCCTGCCTCTAACTACGAGATGGAGATGAAACGCTTCATTCTCTTTCTTTTTCTCCTCCTTTTTTTTTATTATGCTATGGCACAGCCCTGCTTGACATTTTTCTTTTCTTCTACTCTTCTCCATTGTACACCTGCTGACACATGAGAAACAACTGCTGTCCGATGCAAAAAAGAAAAAACAGCCCAATTCCTCTGCTATTATCTGCCAAGTCACCTCTACTTCAGCTCCTCGTAGTCGTGATTACAACCAATTCCTTACGGCGATTTATTTTAATTACAAGATGAATGGCTCTTCTGTATTAATAGAAGTTTTACGACGGTTAAGTGTCCACATGGACCCATAAAAATAGCTTGATATCCTACAAACAGCAAATGTGAGAGTAATAATATGTATCTTGGGAGGTCTTCCATCAGTCAGGACAAGATAAAACGAGGTAAACTGACTCATTGCTTAATGTGTCGTTCCATGTTTAGATTTGTGTCCATTCTCCTCACAATCTTTTAAAAAGACAGGGACTAAAAGTATATTCCCACCATGTCAGTATAATACTTTGATAATGCAATTACACTGCTTCGTGGCTGAACGGGGAGGGCAAAGGAACATGAAAGAGGGGTTGGCGGCACGAAGGGGCGCCAGAGCTATGGATTATGAGAAAACGTGATAATGAAATGAAATCATCAGACACTCAAGCGATTATGCTAATGAGCTCATTCAGTATTCATCATAGGTTAATCGGCATGCGGGAGAGAGTGGTGGCATTTTCACAGAAAGCTTTGATCAAGCAGGTGGCAAGATACCGCACCTCTGGTGAAGGCCTACGGTGGGGTTAAAGGTGAAAACACCAACATATATAAATAAGGATTAATGTGTTGTTGTTTTATTATATAGTGCAATAGCAAATTCCTCCTCACAAAGACGCAGTGGGGTACACACTGGCCTCTCACTGGTGCATACTCCGACATACATAAGGACCGATGCAAATGGTCAACTGCTATTGACCAGATGGGATTTTAAAGTGACCCCTGTGACCTTTGTTGTGTGTTCAAGTGATGGAGATGAGAAAAAAACGCCAAAGGTCTTGCAGATTAGCACGTCTGTGTTGGAAAGGAGAACTGGTCCAGGAGCCTCATTACACTGACAGCAGATTAGTGCTACGCAGCACCAGAGCAGACGGTGCAAGATTAACTTTGATGTGCGATTCCACACAGAGCAGCCGCTGGATATCAGCTCCCTCCACCAAATGGCCCTTTAACTCTGCAGCTTGTGCATTCATGAGGTACAGTATCTAAAAATCTGCACTTTCAACGGCAGAACAGAGTCACCGGATTTTGTGAAATTGTGCTCCTGGTAATATTACACCTACCGTAAAGAAACAGCTGCATTTACTGATTATTTTTGGAATCAATTTTATCTATTGGGCTCTCCACCAATTTGACATTTGATTAGTTTCCTCATAGTGACGAGCATCCAGCTTGTAAAAACAGATGTAATAATGTATTTTTCAAGAAGCATTGTCAAGTCTACGGAAAAAAAACATGACACTATCTGAGCTTGGAGTCTTTCAAATTAAAGCTTAAAACACAAACTAAAAGTGTAGAGTTTGAAGAAGAAAAAAAAAAGAGCCATTTAACAGTCAGGAAGGGTTCAGTACAAAAACGCATTGACATTTTGGAATTCATCATACTCGCCTTCACCTGCTAACCCCTGCACCCTGCCCTCCAGTACATGAATCATTCTGCACAGCTTCTCCATTTTTGTTCCTTTACCAAAAATGTTCTCTTTGTTTGATTTTATTTGCTCTTTTGACTTTCTATTTTTTGTGTTGTTCTGTTTGTCTCTCCCCCTATGTAAATCGTCTTTGAGTACCTAGAAAAGCGCTCTATCAAATTAAAGTATTATGATTATTATTATTATTATACTATTGAAAAAAGTCAGGACATCTCACCGTCTGTGTTCTTTTTGATAACTCAATTTATTTAATTGTCTCTCACATGCCCAACTTGTTTGTAAATGCAATAATACATTGCTAAAATACCCACCTAATCTGTTAACTGGCTACACTTTTAAATGTAAATGTAAAAAATATATAATTGAAAATGCCCATCAGACCTGAAGTCAGATCTTTTGACCAACAGTTCAAAACCGAAAGGTTATTTAATTGCCAATTATAGAAGGCAAAGAAGGGCAGCACTTCCTCTCAATTGAGAAGATAGAACATGTGAATACTTTGATATCAAAACTGAGCTCTCAGGTCAACAGATCCATCTCTATGACAAATGAGCAAACACCATCCACTGATGAAGAAAAACGAGCTAGTCAGTTGACTTCATATTGGGATTGCCAGTCAAACCACTATTCTATCTAAGTCAAGAATGAATTGATTGATTGAATAACATTCTGCAGTCTCTGGGCAGATCAATATTACTATAAAAGAGTTTGAAAAAGTAATGCCAAATATATTTCTAGCATTTGGAGGAAAGGAGAAAGTTTAGGGATAATAAATGTTGGGGGTAAATGATCGATTTTCATTACGCTCAACACCAGAAATCTTTTTAGATTCTGTTTGAGTTGCAACTTTAAATTGTCCAGATCAGCTTTTTACACCAAACAGCTGCTTAGTCTCTCATCTCCACACTGCAAAACATGCAAAACGACACTGGTTGTTAATGCTGGATAGTTATGCCTCATATGGGATAGTGCAAGTAGATAGAAGCTCAATGCATAAATGGCCTCAGATTACTTGTCATACCAGTGGGGAAAAAAGCATTTCAAATTCCTCAGGGTGTCTTTGAAACAAACATCAAGGTACAAATTCCAGCCGTTTAAAACAAAATAATAAAACAGCTGCAAGTTCAAAGGAACATTTCAGAATCTCACAGTGAAGCTGAGGGGAATAGCGGAGGTTGGGATGAGACAGAAAGAGCGGCGAAGCGTATAAATGTACTGAGCGCTCTCTCAGAGAGTGTGGACAGCAGCCAGACCGGCGACAGCAGCGAGCCCAGATAACAGCAAGTACATGGAACCAGCAAGAACCTGCGGGGAAGTATTGGATAGAGCTACAGCTCTTCGAACAGCTGCTGACTGGCCCCTGGGGTAGAGCGGCGCTGCTAGCTGCACCAATATACACCATCTCCCCAACTGCGCCACGCTTCTTCACGCGCATTGGAGACATCATTACTTTTCCCATTTCACACCACGAGACTTCTCCTGTCAAATCAAAAAATGACATGAAATATAATAACTCAGGGACATGGGTGGAACAACAACGACGCGACCGAAAGGTCATTTTGCCGATGAAAATTGGCCTTGCATCCACACAATCTATCAGTCATCAAGGAGTGTATAGCGGTGTCTGCTTTCACAGCAGGGGTGGGTGGCTGAAGCCTGAATTAAACTGACCCTGGGCCAGAGGGAGAACGCATGTGTACTTAATGACACAACGCCCCATTATTTTTAACATCGGGATCTTCGTCACTGCAGAGGACAGGCCTCCGGATGAATAATGACGTTAACACTCCGAAGACGGGCGCAGCTTTGGCTCCAGCAGAGGCAGCACATTTGAATATACCGTTAACAATCGTGACTGAATTAAGGTTATTCATTTTAATCACACTACAGCACGCCCTCCCTCTCACTATCCCATGGGGTTGCTATATTTAAGCACTTTTTTTTTTTTTATTTCCTCTCCTTTTTTAGGTCTTGGCTGATGGCAAGGCAATTTGCTTTGTGGGACGTCTGCCCTTGAAGAATCAGACAACAGAAGGAGATATTTTTACATACTGTAGATGTGGAGTGAGAACAAGCTGTATCAAATTGACGGTGTAGTGTTTAGAAATCAAATCACAGGCACTTTTTTTTTGCCCGCCTCCTGTAATTCTCTTCTTTAAAAAAACAAAACAATGTTTCCCCTCCAAAACAGAAGTGATGTTGGTTTTGTACCTGTACTCTAAGATTAGCAGTCTGTCCTAGGGGAGAGAGAACGAGTTGGAACGTCTCCCATCTCTCCCATCCATTTTCCCTGCTTTCTAATTGGACTATTCCATCTGTTGAGGTCTACAAATTGTCTTCTGGGGATGCTACAGCTAAAACATCCTATCAAACACACAAATATGTCAGGGACAGACTTCTAGGAGCGCTGCCATACCAGGCACTGAAAGAGTAGTTTGGTTACGCGTGTGTTTTCCTGTGTGTCGTGATGTTCTGTATAATCAGATGTCCAGCGCTATACATGGTGGAGATAAGTAGAACCCTGCTGAACCCGGATTTGAAGCTGGCAAGATTGGCTGTTTGGAAAATAAATCTACCACACAGCAGATCTGTCGGTAGTGAGTGACATAGTTTAATAGGAATTATTTAGCAAGATGACAATGTCGATAAGTTCCCCCGAAATATAGCGTCAGTAGTATCGACTGGATGTCACATGCACATCTGATGAATGTTTCTCCTCCGCAGTCCCCAAAGACGAGATCTTGAAATCCTGAAAATAACAATTTTATGATTTTCCTCCCATTCCAACTCGGAGTCGTTAATGACATGGGAAATGTTATTCCATGCGCTCAGTCTTTACATCCCATTGACTAGGAGTTGAATACTCAGGAGCGAGCAGTGGGATGTGTGACAGTGTATTTGTGGTGATGATTACAGCCCATTAACTTTGATGGATGCCATTTCATAGAGTTGGAACAGCATATGACAAAGCTTGTTATTCTGTCACCAACATGTGTACAGAAAGGTGTGGAGAAGAGGAGTAAAATAGAACAAAGTCCAAGCAAAAAAGGATTTTTGGATCCAAATGAAACCACTTCACCTTTGCAGGTAATTGAATGTCACATTAGCGAGGCTGACGCTGGATCTGTCTCCTGGAAACATCCGGCATGATTCCCCTGTGACTTGCAGAGGACAGTAAGGACCCGAGGATCAAACATTACCACATAAGCACATAGTACGCGTTTCCCTGTACGTGAGAGCATGTCAGTAAATGTGCAGGTAAATGAGACTAAACGGGACCCGGCTTTAATAATGCTAACTGTCTGAGCTACTTTCTTCTCTGTCCAACTCACTCGCTTGTCTTTGCCTTTCGGCCCAAATGTGTGGCTTAGTCAAAATGAGACACACTACGTTTGTCTGTGGCCGTTATGTAAAGATAAGGCCAAGCATGCCAGAAATCTAACTCTAAAGCTCCTCCACAGGGATTACGGACAATTGGCTAAGGGGAAAAATACAAATAATAATCAACTGTTTACGGTTTTGCACTAATACCTTGAAAAAGAAATGAAAATCCCTGCATGGAAATGCAATCCTTAAGCATTTGAGATACTCCTGAGTAGGATGCCTGCAGAGAGACACACAGGCAGGAAATCCTTGAGGTGGAAGCAGAACCCACTCTGCAATAAAACCTCGGTGAACATATCAATCGACAGGAACTATTGTCCATTCCATTCTGAATAAAGCTTTGAAATTGTTGCAATTTTTAAGTCAATCAAATCCAACCATTACAGTATCAGAAGCCATCGACAGGACACGATTAGGATTAGTCATTTTAATGCTTCATTATGCTTACCTGGTCTGACCTTGAAATGTGTGTGTTTCACTACTTGCATGTGGGCTTTAAAAATATACCTGAGCTAAAATACACAAAGGATTTTGTTTGGGAATTTTTCCATTTTCATAAACGGATGTGGATGATCTGTCCTGTGGTGGAGGAAATACTACTTAATATAAATACACATTCAAATAGTTTATTCAAAACTTTCTGTAGCAAAATAACTAATACAAATTCAGAATGCCCCCTTTCAAATTTGTATCATCAATATTGATGCATTGATACGCAGCATTTTAACCATGCTGGTTAATGTGATAACTGTTTTATATCCTGCTGGGTAGTTTTTAAATAGTGTGTATTTAAATTCTATAACTACAGTCAAATAATTGCGGTGGAGTAAAAAAATGTATCAAATACCTTTTATTTCCTTCTGAAATGAGTGAGGTCAAAGTATAAAGCAGTATGAAGTAGAAATACTCAAATAAAGTCCAAGAACCTCAAATTGTACTGAAGTACAGCACTTGAAAATATATACACCCATTTAGTTTCCACTACATGATGCACTGTGACAAAATGGTAAAGCACCTAATGTGAATGTCATAAACTGAGCACTGACATGATTTCTTTTAGCAGGGATTTAGAAATGAACTGTGATAGCGCAATAAAAATATGAAAGAGGTGTGATAGTAGAGCAAGAAGTAGCAGATCTTATCATTTTAAGACTTGTACAGTTACCCTGGCAGACTGACAGTCGTTAAAACTGCAGCTCTGTGAGGCTGTACTTATAGGCACAGGGGTGCTTTGAGCTAAATGTAATTGTCAGCATTCCAACAGGGTCACAATGTTAACGTGCTGATTTTAGCAGGTATAATGTTCACCATTTTCAACCTTTTCTAAGTGTAGTGCGTTATCCTGTAAATAACTGATCATTTGCAATGAATACATGAAGGAACAGCTTTGGCTCTATCATAGCTGAGGCTGATGGGAACGTAAGCTTACAGCAGGTATGTGGTCATATCCCAAAGAATTGGACAAATTGGTATTTCGACCTGATGATGGCACAAGATGAAAAATAAATGAACCGTCAGTAACCGGAAAGGTGCACTCGGTTGAGTACAGGGTCTGTTTCAGAAAGCAGATTTAACAAAGTCTGAGCTGAACCCTGAGCTCTGAGTTAACTGTGCGCGATGAAGGAAAAAAGCCATCATCAATGGCGCTTCGATACCACGATTCACCATGGCAACAGGTATACGAGAGTCAAAGCCCAATGTATGTAAGATGTATATGGACTGTGCACATTTATCTTTGAATAATAGTCAGAGCTTGGAAAAGTGTCAATAGGTCAATAGAATGATAACGTTGTGTTTTGTGCTGACTGGGTGTTAAATATATTTGTTCAGCTTTAATCTGACGGGGAGAAAACACAGGAGAGAGCAACTGAAGATGAAACATATAGTAGAAGATTAAAAATAATAAAAATACATAGATCAAGAGACCTAAGAGAACTGATTGTAAACTCACAATCTGATCCAGTAATAATATGTTAAGATACCCTAGATGGACATCTTTTTTGCTTTATTTCAGCTACTTAAACAAATGTGAAACCCAGGCACTGAAATGCTGTTCACTCATTCAGACCATACTCAGTCTGTTTAACAACTCAATTTCAAACTATTTTGCAGCTGCACCACGTTCCGCTTTCTCTGAAATATTAACATATAATCTCCAATATTATAGGAATTATGTTCCATCAGTGACAGCCAACATCAACTGCGTGCTCAGAGTCACCGCGTTATATATTTATATAAAAGAGATAGTATATTCTGAGCTGAGGGTGGTATTTGAATGTGAGGGAAAAGAGAAATGAGTGACAACACATAAAAGCAGGAACTTTAGATTTGAGTAAATAAATTAATTTGTCACCAGGACTTTGATTTGGACATCCAGGGAACCTCAGTAAATGAATTCACTTCAATACGCGCTCTGCCACAGACTGAATCAATGAGGATGTAAAACAGGATGTCTGGCTCGGTGAGAGGAAGGAGACAGGGAGAAAGGGTTAGCAGGGGTTGTTAAAGAAAACGTGCCAGCGGACAGGGTAGGTCCACAGTGTCAGTTACCATGGTAACCGTTTAAGTTACCTCCCTTTGTCATCATCTCAAGGTTAACTAACTGAGAGTTTTTACTAAACCTGCTTTCTGGAACATGGCCCAGATCTCTGGCGTGAGTGTCGTCCATGACCATTATGTGATTGAATAGAAAATAACCAAATTGGGTAAACACATTATCCAAAAAATAAAAGGGAGCTTTTCATTCCATCAGCTGTCAGCCAAACACCGCAACCTGTTATTAAAATCCTGCCAATAGTGTTTCAATTGGTATGCACGCCCTGTCTCCTAAGTGGGCGTGGCCACGAAACGACCGCATCTCCACCCCCATTACCTGACCTGGTTTGGAAGTGTTCTTCCTGACGAAAATTAATTACAATTCATCCTGAAGAGAACAAGAATTTATGCACCAACTTGTAAGGCATGCCACCCCAGAGAGACATTCACTTAAAACTGCAAATGCCAACCTTGTGTTGGCGCTAGAGGAAATGTCAGTGGATCACCAAAATCAGTAAGCCATTTTCATGATACCCATTCATGTTACCCATTCTCTGGGTGTCATTAATTTTTGCTCCAAATGTAATGAAAATGTATTCAATAGTTGTGGAGATATATCAGTCTGCACCAAAGTGGTGGATCAACCAGCCGACAGAACTACTGTCTGTTTATGCAGAAACCCCCGAAACACACTGTGGAAAGTAAATTATGCTGAAATACAGACAAAAGACAGATTCTGATATGTAATGCCTTGAACCTGCCATGTGACTGCTCTGAATTTACAGGTGCCGGGCACAATAAAAGCATCATCACCATTTCCCTTTGTGAAGATGTAATGCTCAATCCCTGTTGAGACTGCGGCAGTAAAGTGTTGATTTAACACTGTGGTAATTCTTTAAGACCATATTTTCTGGTAATTCCATTGCAGTGCATTGTTCTGTATGATTGCAATGTTGACTATCTCAGTAACAAGAACCAACACCTAAATAGAACAACCTAAAAAGTAATGCACTTCATATAGTCATTGCTATTGTAATGAAATACTTAATATTCTACAGGCTTTATGGTGTCAATCACCGATAGACAGTAGCCTAAACAGCAACTCTAAAAATAGCAACTGGTAGTTGCAATAATGGTAGATAGCAGAAGAAAACAGATATACTCATAATATTTCTCTTTCTAAGATCTACTCCGCTCGCTGGAGGATTCTGAAAGTCTGAACTTGACATAAAATAATAGCATGATATGATCGCCACTTAATATGTCATCAATCCATCTGCGACTGCAGGAAGAAGGTATAAAGAAATAGAAAATAGTGACTGGTATACATCTGGACATGTGAAATAAGTTTGGGGTTGAAAGAGAAAAATATATCCCTGGAGCACATGCCCTGTTTAGTTTCTGTTTGACCAAATGACCTACATTAGGTGATATATCTAGCTATTTATAGAAGCTGGGGCGGGCAGGAAACAGCTGCCATGCGTCAGGGTGACAGGCTGACATCCCTCATCTCAGCAGGACCTCCCTGCCAGGCAGACAGGAGGAAGCTCTTTAAACCTCATCTGAAATGGGACATGGCCTCTTATCATTCATACTGCATACAAAAACTAATAATCTATGGAGCCTGTGGCAAAGACTCAACAACGTAACTGGGTTAACAGTGGCGAGTATGGGCAGCTTCATTCGAGGGCACACTTTTGCGACTTTGCATAGATGTGTATTCTGCCTTTACAGCAAACTGTGGATTTCATTCAAGTGAGATCAGTATTGATCACGAGGAGCTTTTATTGTGGTATCCTGACGCTGTAAACTGGCACAAGATGCCTCAGCGATGAAGAAAAAACGAGACAATTCATCAGCAGTGAACCAGTGCTTTAATGCCGACAAACAGGCTAAATCAATATTCATGACACGTTCACGTATTATGAATGAGCTGCAAACCAAGTTTCAATTAATGTGTTAGCATCAAAGTTTCACCGCTCTCTCTGAAACTGATGACAAACCTTCTGGTTGTCTTCGGTACATGAAAGCCTCCATCGATTTCAACGCTCTCAAAGGACACTAGACCGGGGCTATAGTGTTAACATTACACACTGTTATACAATGAAAGTGTGACACCGTCAAATGTATGCTACACCGCATCTAAGTGTAGGTACTTTAAAACTGAGGTAACTGTCAAGGTAATGGATTTCTCTCATTTCACCCAAGTTCTTGTTTTGCTGAGAGACTTTGAAGAGAGCATAAGTTTCATTTAAAAAACGTGTCTAATGATATACCATCACTCTTCATATTGGGGTGTCGGACCAGCAGAAGTTACATCACTCTTTAAATTATGTTTCGTTCACACAGCAGACTCGTGATTGCTTTTAGCCATAATCTCTGGATCTCTGCTGATCACAGATGTTGGCTTGTTGGCTGAGGGGCGTTTTTGATAAAGAGACAAATGTCAGGGGGAGGGATACTCGCAGTCTGGCATTATAAAAGCTGGCACTGTTTCAAGATATTGTGTTTGCTATGCGGCCCCATGCGCCTGTGAGGGAAAGAAAATCGGTGTAAAGTGCAATTCACTCCTCCCAAACTCCTCATAGTGACGTGTGGGACGATCATCACCGCCCTCGTACGTTTTTGTTCCAACATCTGTTTTGCAAAGAGTGATTTTGAGGTCATAAAAAAGGGGTCAAAGACCGGATTTGATCTGCAGCATGATGAATGTTAGTTCAATGTTTACCGTAGTGACAGAGGCATCTACAAATAAAAAATAACAACTGTTTCTCCTCAACCCACACTCATTACATGGCAATGTGAAAATGTTTAGACAGGCATAGCGGGCATAAAAAATGGTGAAAAACAAAATGCAGTCTGTTCTTTTAATAGCCATTAGCTTCAGTGTGACACAGAAGTAACAAATGCGAGGCCAGTGACTTGCATTTGTTAAACTCTACAATTTATGACAGTGATTTTCTTTTTTCACAATGTTAATGTGACCATGTGGGAGTTATACATACCAATTCATTTCTCCATTGTGTCAACACCACATTGAGTTGATAATTAGTTTTCTGGCCTTACAGCGAGATCCCTGATCGTGAAGATTTAAACAAGTGAGTGGCAGTGGCTCCAGTATGTCTCTCCAAGGAAACAGTGGCTGGACTCAAACTTATAAAAAGAGTTTCTGCAGTATGTGGAAATGTTGTATTGAATTGCAGGTCCTACTAAAATGATAGGAAGTGAATTGATTCATGAATATAGAATAAACTTTAGAATAATATCAAAATTGTTTCAGAATGAGAGGAAGAGAGCTCAATGTACTTAAAGCCATCCAAATTAAACCACAAAATGAGGTGCTTGTCAATGAGAAGGACACATCTGAACTTATGCCTTTATTATAAGGATAATTCTTGTCCGTGCCTTCCAAAGCCGTTTCCAATCACTAATGAAAAATTAATCAGTTTTATGATTTGACAACATTCTGGTTACGGTTTTGATTAAAATGAATACTTCTTTAATTTTAACCATCGTGTTAAAGACAGTTGACCATATTGAAAACACGTTTTGTGGCATTAAGAAAAAAAAGACGCTATACAAATGAACACAATAAAGTCAAGAAGAAACTCATTCACCAACTTGACACAAGAAAAGCAAACGAATGTGACGATGGGGGCGCTACAAACTGGTGAACACAACTAATTACAATTAGTGAAAGGTGAAGTGTATCGCAAATCTCCCAGAATATTGTAATTTGACATCAATTAAAAGAACCATTGTTCTCCTTTGAAGTGTGTTTGTCAGTTTTTCCATATTGCCTCCCCATGCTGTTGTGTTTCTTACATTTGTCTATTTCTGTTTGTCATCTGGAAGATATTTTCTTCATTTGCTTGTGTTTTTCAGAGTTGCATTGATCTGGAGGGGTTGGAGAATCAATACCTAATGGATTGAGACAACCGACATTAAGTCTTGTTTTGGGTATCGATAGTTGCATCAAAAAGATTGATACCAAAAGAAAATGGAATAAACACTCTTAATACAGTAATGCATGGACTCTTTGCTTCTTTGCTGTTGCGGACATGCAGATGGGGAACACTTTGTTAGCTCATAGACTTCACACATCTTTTGTAATTTATCATTAAAAAGTGATGAAAAATAGATTCATAGGTAGCCTATTAATAATCATAAGATGATCACATTCACCTAAAACAATGACACGTGGTCCTCCTCTACATTACTGGCTTTAATAATGAAAGATCGGTGTGATTGTGGTCCTGGTATTACTTGAATTGAAACAAAATGTTGTGGTATTGCTAACCCCTTATTCTCTCGGCCTCCATAATTTAATTCAATTCAATTCATGTCATAGAGCCCAAAATCACAAATTACAAATTTGCCTCAGAGGGCTTTACAATCTGGACACATACAATAGCCTAGTAATAAATGGGGAGACATGTTTAGAATAATGAGCTCTACAGATAGCCTGGCAATATATTTATTGTGATCCTGACATGGTAAGTGTATGGATCTAAAGCTAAGCACAGTAAACACCGTTTAGAATAAAGTTGGACATCTCAACAAAGTGTTGAGGTGGCATTATGTGTGCCTGCATACCAATCTCCATCAGCAGAACAGCCATTTTCATCTGTATGTAAATGTTGAGTATGTAAATAAGCCATGCAGCACCAGAAGAGAAGATAGCTGTGGTTGGGTTTATAATGTTCACACCATTTGATCAACTGATCTCATGGCGTACACTTTGAATCTGATATCTTCTAGGACATATCAACTTTCAAGATAGTACACAGTCGCATAATAGGCAATATTTCCACATTTTGTTCCTTCTCTCAAGTTATGTCAGGGTTTCTTGGCTGTTAGATTGAATGCAAGTGGAGCCAGAAAGAGCAAATACTTTCTAACAACAATGAAATTGAGGTGATGTGTTTTCTCACATATCTCCTTGTTTCCTAATGCAGTGATGCTGCATTCGTTCAGAGCAACTTTAATCTTGTTCTGGAAAATTCCATTAATCTTTGACGTTGCTTGCGATACAAAGAAGTAGATAAAAATGCTGACCAGTGGGAAAAAAATACTGATGCCATATTTTATGTCCTCACACTACGTTACCCGGGCCCAAGTGCAGAACATGCTAGTCTATTTCCTTGCTTAATGCAGCACATTCAAAGTGAATTAATGAGAAAAAAAAAACGCATGGAATGAGTGTTATTAGAGCTGCCTTGAATGCGGGTTGTCAAAGAAATCAAATCAAATAGAGGGATAGCCATTTTGTCCTTGCCATATAGATTATTTATCAATCTGACCATCCGCAGTGACGCATGCCTGCTTTTAGAGTCAGTTCACATACACAGTAGCCTCACATCAACCTACCAACTGGCCAGAATCTGTTTTCAGTTCAGCGTTGACTGACCAAAAACATTATATTATTCAGTAAAATTATACCGTGTACACTGTCATTAAAATGTAATTTAAGCTGCGAATGAAAGTCGTTAAAGCTACATAAATGTGATCTGTAATATATGAATCCCTATAAAATGCTCATCAATCATTCAACTCACACGTCTAAAACACCCTTGTAAATCTCTAGCTCCCAGTGTGAAACTGTTTCAGTGTGATGAAAACAAAGAGACTGAAGCAAATGCAGGTTCTTGCGTATTTTCAATTTAGCAGAAGAAGAGCAGCTCCGTTTTTTGTTTCCTTGATTCCGTCTTTCACAATGATCCTAATCTCCTCTCCCTGGCTTCCTGTTCACGCCCCTCGCTCTCACTCCTCCATTTCACAGTCATTTGCATGGGCAGAAAGGAGCGCGCACAGAACACATTTCACTGCCAGGTCCCCCTCATTAAGTCACCTGTCACTTCAGGACCATTATACCAGCCGCATATTAGCATCACCTCTCCTCCCCAATAAAGCACCTGGAGAGGCACTACGAGCCTACAGGCTAATGGCAGCCTACACATCTCACATCAGCCACTTTTGCTTTACAGAGTAATTCACCACATCCCTCATAATGGATTGCTGATTTTCATAATGTGCATAACATACACAATGCCAAGTGGTGTAATGTATTCTAGTGAACACAACAATTACACCCATTGCGGCACATAATCAAACACACCAAATGTTCTCGCTGACGGTCGTGCACAGGCGGCAAAAGAAAAGAAGAGTGAAAATCCTCTGAATTGGCTCATGTGGTAACTCATCCAATCAGATGAGTGCTATATCTTCAAGAATGCATTTGTTATCTCATGGGTACAGATACGGTAAAAGGCCCTACAGATTGTTCCTGCATATTTCAGTTACATATGACATGTAGTAAAGGGGTTTGGACTTCAGAAAGCTTCGCTGTGCACCATATTAAAGCAGAAGTTAATGCTTTGCATTGTAGGTTTTGATTGCAATGGGATCAAGGTGTCAAAAATGGCAAGCATGATAATGGCTATATACTTCTGGTGGTTTATGGACCCAACAGTGACCCTCATGTCTGTTAACCTTTCCTCCTTTGGCTTATAAATCCGACCCTGAGAGGTTTATAGGGCTCACTTGTCCAGCCTTTACAGACGTATTTGGTGGGTGGAGCTGTAGCACAGAGTAGCAACATGGTGATAAATTGTGCATCTGTTGAGAGGCTACAATGTACAGCCGTGTTTGTTGCACCATTGGACAATGCACCTCGTAAATGTGACAACAAATCAGCAATTAGAACAATCATTCCTCTCAGCATCGGAGGCAGCGGCTGAAAGATATAGATATGGGAGAAAAGTGTGTGTGCGTTAAAAAAAAAAATAAACAGCTTGTTGTCGGATTCTCAGGGCCATTACGTCTTTCAAAGGTAATGTCTGTTTGTGTCCAGAGGAACGAGTGGGCCTCTGTGCCACACTAAACCCTGTCCTCCCCACTCTTCTTCCCTTGTGGGTTGCGCTTGACTTCCACCGTTTTCACAGCTGCTCTCAGCAGTGCACTCCATTACACCTTAAATCACTTAAAAGATCTGAAGCACCAAAAGTCCCACTGCAGCTAATTCACCCTGACTGTGTGGATCATCTCGAGAAAAGCAAGAGCAAGAAAACACCGCAACATCTGATTCCGGCCTAATACAAGGGATCGCTATCTTTATGTTGGAAGCTATCGCTGCCTTAAATGGACAAGGGTAAAGTCACTAAATTAGACCTCAGTGCAGTTTTCAAACATATTGCAAAACACAATATCCACAGGTGATAATCTCACATCTCAAACACACAGTCTGACAATTGTTTGTAGTTCTTGGCAGGAGCATTTTGACAGAGGCAGATTCCTCTTTGTTAAATATCCGAAAAGCAGACACAGAGATTAGTCTCAATAAATAAGGTGGGATAAGTGGGTCTTGTCCTGTGTTTGGTGGCACTGAGCAGCAGACACACAGAGGCGTGACACGCAGCTGCACAGTCCTATTGATTCGACGCTAGTCTCCAGGCACCCTTCCCTTTCATTCAGGCTGCCTGCCAAGAGCCACTGAACAGGAGCCCCTGCTCTCCCAATGTCTGCACGTCTGCTTAAGCACAATCAATGGGCCATCAGCGGGGGAGAGAACGCACGCCACTGTCTTTACTTCCACAGGGCGAGAGTCAAGGAAATTGAAAATATATGTAGTGGAAAGGCATCATGACACCATGCAGGCATAGGGCCTCTTTGACTATCAGCATAAAATCAAATGCCTCAAATGGAGGTTACAGTCAGTAGCGCCCTCGCTAGTCTTTAAAAAGATTATTTGACACCGAATGAAAAGACTACCCCATTTGTATCTAACTTAAATAACTATTTCTTAGGCGTGGCTCAATTTTTCTGCATGCCGAGATCTGAAACAAACCATCAAAATACCTAATTTGATCAGATAACAATTTGAAGGTTACTGGAGAAGAGGAGCAACAACAGATATTTTCCTCACTTCAGTGTATTCCGCAGACAATAACAAGCACAATTCAGCTCTACTGTACGGCTGTAGTTTTTTTATTTATTTTTTAAAGCACACCTCAAGACAATGATGGATCATGAGAAGGAGCCGACTTTGTCTTACAGTGATGGGTATTCAGCCTCTCCACCGGTGGTCCACTATGCAGCATATTGCACCACTGCAAGGCTTCAGTTAAGTTGCAAATCTGTCAGCCAGGCTGTCATGGTTCACAATGGAGTGACAGAAAATGTCCCCATTACCAAGGACATTTCAGTTTTGTTCCTCGAACGGGCAGAACATCTTTTTCAAATCCATCTTAAGCAACACAAAGGGGATTCCATGCTGAATGCAGCAATATATTTGTTGCTCCCAAAAGATAAATAATGTACCCCTCTTACACAACTCATCTCTCATCTGCGCTTCCAATATAAATGGAACGCATGGCCAATGCAGCATTACGTTGTAGCTCGCGGCTTCAATCACCGAATCGTGCATATTGCTAATTATGCACTCATTGGTCATTTCGAGGGTGAGTGGTAGTTCGACTGGTATTGAGTGAGTGCAGGGGGCAAGCCTTTGTATGCTATTAAGAAGACAGGAAATCCACTATATATAGTGTCACCTTCTGCACCAGGAAAGATAGAGAGGTTGGCGTAGTGACAATAAATAATAATAATTATAACAATAATAATAAGATATGTTGCCTACAGAGCTCAAGGGTAACCAGGTGCCGAGTGCCTGCATCAATGCAGATATGAGGATCAAGAGGGATCCGTATCAAACGCATAAAAAGTCAAGCATACAATGCAGTTTTCTGGCATGGAGCATGAACATTTCTGTATCCGATAAATCACAGATAAAACAGAAAACTGCACATCTATTCACAGCATTATGCCCGACACATTTAAAGCACACTCTTATGTAGCCACACATACACGCTCACATAAGTACACACAGCCAGTGGCAATTTGTTTTTGCAATGTTTGATCTGTGATGTTATGACTTTGAAATTAAAAGACAACATTATTTCATCAGGTCCTCATTTATGTGTCATCAGCGGAGAGCAGCGCGTGAGCACTAACATTGGCTGAGTGTCTGTTCAACCTCGTACGTGCAGCAGCGAGTAAAGAAGCAACGGGGGTATTTTTACACAGATATTAGAAACGGTTCGGTTATTATTTCCCACTGCATAACTTAATAATCGTGCTTCAGGCACTCAAATGCCAAATATACATTTGTTTTTCATTGAACCAATAAAAGACAAATGGCGGCCAGTACACTGACTCATTGACAACAACTTTTCAGCACGTTGGAAAGCGCACTGCTGCAGCAGCTGAGATCAAATTAATAATATAAATATTAATAATAAAAATAAAAATAACCCATGCAGGCATCTGAGCGGTTGAGTGCACACATCAATACAAAATTAATTTGTAGTAATCGTTTCAAACCGCTTTTAATTATTTATGCTACATCAGCACATACAGCTGACGTTGTTCATGACCATGAATTAGCATTCAAACATTACTGTACCTCGTAAAGGAAGAGAGAGAAACTAGAGAGAAAGAGAGAGATAGAGAGAGAAATAAAGAGAGAGAGAGAATGCAGCGAGGGGGAAGGTGCGTGCGTGTGTGTGCGTGTGTGTGTGTGCGTGTGTGTTTGTGTGTGAGTGTGTGTGTGTGTGTGTGTGTGTGTGTGTGTGTGCGTGTGTGTGTCTAATCTATACATTTTGTAAACTACTTTGCCTTTAATTCAATCACTGCACTTGTGCCTCAGTGTTCACTATAAATGCGCTATATGCAGGGTCTTGGCCAATTGGAGCCTGTAACTGATTCTAAGGCCTCTCCTGTAACGTGGAATTAAACCAAAAGACACCTCCACAGTCGGTTTATTGGCCACAATGTCTGTGTTACTGCGGTGACCTTCGGATAAGGACTGTTTGTGAGGTGCGGGCTCATTGATAGGCAGTGAATGCCGCACAGAAGCCTTGATAAAGCAGACCGTCATATTGGCTGAGCGGCGCTCGAGGCTGTAATATGCCCACTAAATGCACACCTGTGGCTGCACGATTACGTCAAATATTAGTCAAATGTGTGATAGTGCTAATGTACCTTATTCAAGAATATAATAATGTTAATACATAAAATGGGACAACTATTAATAAGCAATTGGAGATGTTGTATATGGTATGTGTATCGTATCGTTGAGGCTGTGAGCTGGTTGAACCCGTGAATTGTGTATCGATGGAGCAGCTGAAAGGATTGTATGGACTTATATGCAGCCACCTACCCCAGTGTTGTCATGGTGACAATGGTGTACCAAAACGCTGCGGGGATACTGGTGAACTTGCTGGCCGTGGAGCCTTTTTCTGCATAAAACATGACCGTAGCAAAGATAATGATGGCCATGGTGAGGGAGAATAGTAGGAAGCCCAGCTCGGAGGCGCAGCTCTTCAAGGTGTAGCCCAGGATGCGCAGCCCCGCGGAGTGTCGGGAGAACTTGAAAATGCGAAAGACCCGGAAGACTCTCAGCGTGACGAAAGCCCCGCTCACCTGGTCATTGTCGGTCATGACCAGGCCAATGTAATAAGGCATGATGGCGACCACGTCGATGACGCTCATCACACTTTTCATGAACTTGTACCGGCTGGGAGCTGCTATCAAACGGAGGAGATACTCAACCGTGAATATCATGACGCAAGCAGTGTCTAAACAAAAGAAGGCCAGAGAGTAACGGTCTCCACAGGACATCTCCTTTGACCTGTTGGGCAAAATACCACACGGAACCGTCTCCACCACGTTGGCCATCACTGATATGGCGATGAAGAAGCCCGTGACATAGTAGAAGACCAGCGCCAAGGTGCTGGTGTGAGGGTTTTCAAAAGCACGCCACAGGAACTCCCGGGACGTCAGATTGACCGGCGTGACGTCATTGCTCATGTCCATCTCCTCGTCGTCTTGAAGCCTCTCCGCATTCTCGCGCCTCCGGTCCTTGTACTCCTCATAACAGCAGTCCCCGATGATCTCGGGGATTATACCAAAGAAAGCGAGCTCCTCGTCGTACGCCGATATGCACTCTTGGCGTGGATAGTGTAGTTTCCCCGTGCGGTAAAAATTGAGGATGTGCCTAAAGATGTCAGGGTCACGGTCGAAAAAGTATTCGTTTGTCCTCCTCGTGGAAAAAGAAGTCTCTCTCCGTGCTGCCCAGCAAAGTGTCCGGGTACCTCTCTAAAGTGGTCCGCCACGTCTGAAACTTGGTCCCGCTCACGTTGAGGATGATGAGTCCGTCCTTGCCTTTTCTTCTTGTCTTGCGGAGGGATGGCATCGGGGTGCTCGCCACGGGCATCCATCCTATGGCCGCCGCACGGGCGAACGGGAGCCACGCCGCTACACCTGCTGCCATGCTGGCCTATAGTGTTAATACAACCCTGCTCCGGTTATCACAGTGCTATGGTTCAGAGATGTATTGCATCTGCAGGAAGAACAGCAGATAGAGAAACTGGTGGTTAGGCTTCTGAGGCACCTATATAGGCTCAACAGAATGTGTGATAAGAAAACAAACAAACCCATTTACTTGTATACGGGCACTGCGCATAGCACTGTTGAGTACTCTCAAGCCTTTTTTTCCCCCATTCTAACTGTTCAGTTATGGTTGCGGCAGAATATGAATTGGATTTCGAAACGTCACCAATCAATAAGCAGGAATGAAAGTAAAAGAAATCCACCCACCTTAGGGAAGGCTGCTCTTTTAAATCGCATCCACGGTGAGTTTAATTATTTTTTAAATAAATTAAATAAAAACAGCTATCCTCGGAAGAGAATACTTGCGATTCCGACACCCATCTATCTTTCACTGCAGCCAGGCGATAGAGGAAAAAACAGTAGAATAACGTCGCATCAACAAGTTAAACAATTCGAGCAGCAGTTTCCCCGCACAGAGTGGTCAGTCGTCCAAGCGCGATCTTTCTCTCTCTTTCCTCTTTTCCACCGCAAGGCAACGGGTGGCTCAGTTGCATGCGTTTTTTTCCTCGCGTTGCAGCTACTCCTCAATAACTCGTGTTTCTCTCGTCGACTGCAAGACCACCCTCCCCCCTCCTCACCACCGAGCCCGTACTGTGGAGAGAGGAGAGACAATAGTATGAGAGAGAGAGAGAGGAGTGGTCCTATCTGCATCCAGAGATTCCTCTGCTGCTTCTCCGTGGGGAATAATCAATGCGTAATGGTAGTCCAAGTAGGCGGCATCTCCAAAACCTCAAGTTAACGCGGGTGTTTTCCCCTCGCTGCACACCGTGAACCTCACAATTCGTCTTGGTCCAAATGTAGCCTATACTATTGTGTATGATACAAATCGTGAAATATCTTTCCAGGTGGCTGGTTTTCTGTGGACGTCGTGATTCATTTCTGGCTGATGCGCAAAGTCCTTTGAAGTCTTCCTTTTTTCTTTAAAAAAAAAAAAATCCCTTATACAAAGAAAGAAAAGATAATATGTCTGATACCACTCAGTTTGTGGAGTTAAGAGCCATATGGTTGTTTGATATGATCAAAACTCTCGCAGGATGCCATGGGCTATTGATTTAAACAGCTGCGCTTATAATACTTTCAGTTTTTAAGAAAATAAAATCTAAGACCTGCAACAAATCGTAATCAATATTGTTTCTTGAATTGCATTGTTTTTTTTGATGCTACTTGACGGAGTAACACGGCTTTAAAGGTCAACATCATTGGGCTACACTACTCTACTGACATTTTCCAAAATAACCATAATCAATGAAATTGTCTCTTGTGTTCCATAACACACCACATCCATCTCCGAGGGGAATCCGGACAGCTGCGTCCACTGTGGAGCATGTGTTTCTGCGGGCACCGTATTTAGCTTCAGATCTACATATCAAAACATAAAGATCAGGTTCGCACCGAGTCGTGAACAGATTGCTGTCCTCTTTTCGTTTTTCAGCACCACGGACAGCTCCAAGCCGTTCAACAGCGTGGCAGACGTCACTTTCAGTGTCGTGGTTTGTTTTACACTGTAGTCACTTAGCTTTATATGTTCTCTAGCTTCAGTTCAACACACGGGGGATCGGAATCATGGTTAAGTACACACAGCTGCAGAGCTTCTGGAAAATGAATAGACTCTTTGACCCAGACTCCTGACCTCGAAATGAGATGTAGATGCATTCTCTTAAAAAGATGCAGCAGCTGTTGCTCTTATAAGCACTGCAATTTGCAACAAGAAAAAAAGGGAAGTGGCAAATATCTTGCGCAAGGACAGTTTGGCAGTATAAGTAGCCACTGATGGACACACTAGTCAGATCTGTGGCCTTTTGTTCTCCAGATCTCCAGCCAGTGTAACACATTCACACCCAGCCATGGTCCCCGTTGGCACAATGCCAGAGGGGACTATTTTTTTGGTAGGATGAATGCACAGGACTGTCAGAAGTCCCATTAGTGTATGCTGAGCATGTCAGAGCACACTCAGTGTTCAGTTTGAGCAGTCAGGCCCAGGGGCTATGTATTCATCAGGGCATTTAAATATTCCAGCGGTTGCCAAATGGCACCAAACACAGGCATCCCAGCTGAGCTGGATACTGCAAGCTTGTCAAAGCACAGATAGCCACAGTGTTTTAATTTAGAAGGTACTCAAAGTGGTTATTTATAATTTACATATCCTGTAATTTGTCAAAAACGTTCTTAAATTATGATATTTCTCCAAAACATGGGACATCAGTATGAGTGTGTTACCATTTGCATTTGGTTTGTAAATTCTCTAAATCCTTAATGTATATTTCTACAGGTGAAAGCACAGTTATACCCTGTTTTCTTTTCACAGCATGTTGGCAGATACATATAGGACGAGTCACGTTTAATGGTTGTGGTCTGTGGTGTGGTGTGATGGTGAGAATGACACCATCCAAGGTGTTGACATGAACACGCTCATTTCCAAGAAGTTCCAAGGTCTTTTCAGATGATTGGTGTTGACACAGAACTGTGCAGATGATTTAATTGCGTTGTCTGTGTGTTTATGGATTTACCTTTTGGATCAAGTAATTAGTGTGTGTCCTCAACAAGGTTGAATAACTCATCCCGCATTTTTTGTGCCATTTTGTGGATATCAGTTCAAAGATGGAAACTGCTGATCTTGATATATACAATAAAAACAGTAATATCAACAAACATGCCGACCTGATTTTCAGTGGCTTCCACTAGTAACGATACACAATCAGACTCTTGTACTGTCCAGCCAGCTTTTTGAACTTCTATTGACGCCTTTGGGATTAGGTTGTGTAACAGGATACATTTCGTAAACAGGTCCATAAGTGTGTAACTCAAAGGCATGCACCCAAAACAAACACACTGACTGATAAACCCTTTAAACTTCCATGCAGTCTGACAGACACACACAGACACACACACACACACACAGTCACGTTTTCTTGTTTTCCTTGTTGCATTCGATCAACTGACAGTAACAGTCTGTCCACTCTAGTACACTTGCGCAGCCCACACTGCATGTTTTCTGTGTATTCTATATTTAGTCACGTCCAGCTCAGTGATTGAGATGATTAAACAGATGAGTCCCCTTCGCTGGAGACGTGCCAGTGCTTGTTAAGGAAGAAGTGCAGCCACCATTTTGATAGCCATCATCAATAAAGTAACTCAAAATATTTGAAACTACCTACAATCTTGTAAATGTAAGCCACAAATAACAAGTGAGCAGAGTGATTGTTAGTATAAATATTTGCTTGAATGCTTTCAACGCCTTTAAAGACAGTCATATAGGCCAATGCTCTACACCGTGTTGATAGTGGGACAGAGGTCTAGTTTAACCCCATAATAAACTTTCTTTTTATGAAGCATTTCAACGAGATGCAAAGTTCATGACAGGCCATAAAAGGGTAATAAATAAAAGGCCAAGAGGATGAGCAGTAAAAATCCCACAAAGGCAGAAAAAGGTTAGAGAGGAATAAAACAGGCACATTAGTACCCTATTTCAGACCTGGGAACAGCCTGGCATGCTTTATGACATGTTGCTAATGAAGTCATGAATCGTCCTTGTGACCTCTGGGCACAATGACATGCTGATTTTCTCAGGTGAACAGCCCACAGCCTATCTCCCACCACGTCATCTTCCTCAGCTGCCTCTGCCTTTCCTCGACTCTAATGAGTTATTGACCCCCCTGCGGATGTGTAAAATAGAGTAGGTCCTCTTGGTTCTTTATTGCGCATGGCAGCTGGTGTGTTTGTGTGTCTGCATCTCTGTGTCCATCCGTACATTCACGTGTGAAGCTATTTATATATATATGTGTGTGTGTGTGTGTGTGCATGTGTGTGTGTGTGTCTGTGTGTGTGTGCGCGTGTGTGTGTGCGTGTGTGTGTGTGTGTGTGTGTGCTCTATGTACTGCAGAGAAGGGAGTTGCCGGGAGTGGGAGGATGATGTTTGTGCTTGAGGACTGTATGACTCGTTTTTATCCCTGTCAGGATTGAGGGGATAATCTGTAATTTAACACCTGCTGCTTGTCAAAAAGCTGCAAATGGGCCATATGGTATGTGTTGTTCACAGCACTTGTAATGCTACCTGTGTTTTGTTTTTGTTTTTAGGAGTAAACATATACTCGTTATTATAACCAAATACGTTAAAGCCAACGAATGTTATTGGCACCATCACAGGCTGGCAAAAACACAAACGCCCTTTTTTAAAAATATGGCCTTACTCATTAAATCATTGTATCGTTTACATACAATACATCCTGGATGGGGAACAATGAGATGGGGATAAGTGTTCCACCCACTAGCGCCTTTTTAATTGTTTTTCACATAGCTCTTTCTCACTGTGTCTATAGGGAAAGTAGCTCCTGTCATCTGGTGAAGAGGTGTAGAAGGGATTGGAACAGAAAGGGGGGGTGTCTGTCACTGTGAGTACTTGTGCCTATAGCTAAAGCACATACACCGCAGTATCTGTCTGGGGCTTTGAGAACTCCTCGAGTACAGTACATCACCGCACAATCAGCCTCGAGTCCCTTAACTGCTACTGCACAGGGGCACATCGGCTGAAAAATGTAAAGTGCGGCCATGAAACTAAACAGTTCCATACTTTTACTCACCTTGCCTTGTCAGATCAACCTTGTAGTGTTTCTTTTGGCCTTTCAGCCAAAATACAGATGTGCATTTATCTCACGGTGCGTAATTAAAAATCAATGACAGCAAAGCGCCTGACAGGCAAACCCTCTTCGAAATAGTACGTCTTTTTCCAAGGACACTGCATTGTTTACCTGCCTCATCTGTTGCACACAATCCCTGCTGCAGAGGTGGTGGTGAGCAGATGCTATGTGAACTTCTCAACCTTTTAACAGGTTCACACTGTCTGTGCAGCCGCAGCCCCAAAGTGAAAAGAAGCTTCTTAATAAAGTGTCGAAAACCTTCATGTTCCCGATGCTTCTGTGCACTGAAGTTATGGCTGTAGGGACATACATTAGCTGCAAAGTTCAGCTCCAATACATTCACAGTGCATTGCCCATCATTGGTGCACACTAACGTGCGTGTCGGAATACGCGGGATTGCATCCAAGAGAGAAAAATATGATCTAATCTGTTTAAGCATTGAAATAATATTGGTTTAGCAGATCGTGCTCAGAATTGCTTTTGCCATTTCAGCTGGTGATACTTTATACCACTAGTTACAGTTGGCTCAGTAATTCAATCTATTGTTTAGGATTTGGTTTTGTCTGTCTTTCTTGCTGGGATAAGCTTCAATGTCTACAGTAGATCACCATCATGATCATTTGAAGCAACCGACAGTGAGGCCAAGGGTTTCGGACTTGATGGCAGGGTTGTTTGTTCGGGCAGTGTCAGTGTGGGCTTCTCCTGACGTCATTTGTCGGGACTTGGCATCGGCTGGCCTGGCCGGTGACATTTGCTTTCCCACCATGTGGCCCCTGTACTTTGAGGCCAGATGGCAGATGATGCCTCCAAAGCAGACCACACACAAACACTCATACGAATATATCCACACACACACGCACGCGCGTGTGCGCACACAGATACATTTACATAAGCACAGACACACACACACATGCTCACAATCAAGTTCCCCTTCACTCAGCAGAGAGGGGGGCAAAGCAACAAATCGATTTGTCACCCAAAATAATTTATAAAGTCCTGATAGAATGCCAGAAAGTAAACTTGGGGAAAAGTGGATGTATTATGATTGTAGCTGGGTAGATCGATGCGTTCCTCTCTCTGTGAGGCTCAGCTTGTTTGTTCAGGGTGAAATATCATCATGAAGGCACGGCACACAGCACTTCCACTTCTCCCTTTATCTGGACTGCAAAATGTGTTTCGTCCTTTCTTTTTTGGTCCCAAATGAAGGAACAGTCAGTCTTCGTTGAACAGTATTCAGGGGAACAACCAGTGAACTGAGATTGGTCATTGAATCAGATATCATGTGATGTAGTCCAGCCCATGGAGACTTGAGGCTGTAAAGCAAACTGAACTCTGTAGGTGAATATAAGTGTGGCCTATTAATCTTTCTAGGAGGAGGCAAATCAATTCACTGCCTTTGAAAGTTTTATCAATCATGAGCATCGCATGCTTGGAGGAAACTAAATGAAGAAGGGCTCTCTCTAAATGCATCATATCAGCACTTTAATTTAAAGCGTCTTTGAGCTGCTTTTTAAACTTTGTTTCTGCTTTAGTAGAAAGCACAAACCACAGAGTCAGAGGAAATGATATGGACAGTGAAGCACTGACAGTGCACATGTTGATCAATCTATAAGGAAGCTCCGTGCGAGCTGCTTCTCTGAGCATATTTCATTATGTTCACATTCACTTCCTACTGCTTCTGTTGTGTAACTCAACAGACTATAAACAAACAATTATTTTCTGTGGGGAACTGAGCCCAAGCAATCCCGAATTTGCATCACATAGTGAGCGGACAGTTAAAGGAATAGTTTGACATTGTTGTAGAATACATTGAATTAGATGAAAGATCAATACCACTCTCATTTCTGTCTGATTAATATAAGGCTACAGCAAGCAGCCGTTTAGCTTAGCTTAGCTTAGCATAAAGACTAGACACAAAGGGAAACACCTAGCCTGGCTCTGTTCAAAATCTGCATCTCTAAACTTTTTAATTAACACACTATATCTGTTTGTTTAATCTTAAACAAAGACAGTGTTAAACATAGATCATGTAGCGGGCTGGTTGCCTGGCAACTAGCTCAGAGACAAGAAATAGTTGGCCACATGAAACAAAAAAAGGGAGTGATTTTGTCAGCGTCGCACAGAGCCATGCTAGCTGTTTCCCTTCGTTTCCAGACGTTGTGCTAAGCTAAGCTAACAAGCTGCTGGCTGTAGTTTCATATTTAATGACAAAATATGTGACCCTCTCATGTATCTCCCAAAATGTCAAAGTATTCCTTTAAATGTATTGATCTTTAAGAATTACATTAGCAGCTATTTTCAGAGTAATATATAATTTATAAAACCTTGTAATCAGCAGAATGTGCAAATTGAAAGGGAAAAGACCAGTGCCGATATGCTATGTGTCATGAACTCAATTGATATTCCATAAAGCAGACACTTGTCTTACCCTTTAAAATAAAATCTTTACATGGAACAGCTTGATACAAAGATAATGATGTATTTCAGTCTTGCAGAACGAGCAATATAGCAAATGAGCGGGTGAGCTGCAATGAGTAACGAGATAACCTGCCTATTAGATAAAAGGGGAGGGGTTGAGGTCACCGGCTCATGAGCAGCTGCAATTGGATGGCAGTTCAATTTAAGAGGGGGTGGACCATCCTTTGAGAGTTTTGTAATTAATCAAAGTCCCCCTTTAAACTATTTAAAGGGGGACTATTTCACGTTGAATTTTATCTCATCGTCTCCCACGTGCAAAGCCCTTGTGTGATGTGAGCCCATATCTTAATTACTCTCAGATCACTGATACCCCCCCACACACACTGCTGGTATCTCTTGAGGAGACAGAAAATCATTTTACAGCTGAGCAGATAAGTCCCTGCGCTCCCTTTAACAGCCCCCCTAGCAAAGTCACATCTGACAGTGTTGTAATGACAGACAGGCAGCAAAGGGCCTTGTTCCGATAATTCCTCGGCTACATACTAGTAATGAGCCCCCCACACCCGTGATAGATTTTAAAATTGAGCCCCTATGAAAATATTATAATTTCAAAGCAGACATACATTGTTAATATGTTATTAATGGCGATGGCTGCTGGAACTGGCCCCCTGCCCTAGAAGTTTTTCAACTTGAGTGAAGGATCATTATCGTACGTATGTTTGGGCACGGATATGTGCATTCGTGAGTGTTTACTGGAGATGTGTCCTGCTTTATTACTGACCTATACAAGGCCACTAATCACTCTGTCTAATGTGATGTCATGTTCTACTTAATGCAACATTTGATTGTGTTTGTTGGCCTGCAAGAGAACATTAGAGTCACACTCTGCGGTTCACTCCATCTTGAGTGGAGATCAGTCACCCAAAGCATTCAAGATGACATTTGGCTGGTTTTCTCTGGCTCTTTTTTATCTTTTGGTTCTGCTGCTGTGATGTAGTCAACTCCCTTTAAAATGATCCGACGAACGCTGTAAAAACCTAATGTTTCACGGGTAATTAATCACAAGTGTGTTCACCCCCAGGAACAACTGCAGTGGCTGGTGATTGCAAAGGTATGTTTTTAAACTCATGAGTATCTAAATGGAAAAAGTGAAGGAGTGTTATTGATATCTCAGAATTAACCAGTGTCAGATTTGGGCTCTTGCTGCTTGTCAGATATTATGATGGCGAGTCGCACACACAAGCTTTAGAATTACAGAATCCAGCATATCTTTTGATGCGAAAATAATTATAAATCCTGCCTTCTATAAATAAATCTGCCACATTAAAGGGCAATTGTTTGATCAGCTAAGCCAGGGGTTTCTTTATCTGCAAAGGGAAAGACAATCCAGAGGGCAATGCTGGGGCTTTGAACAAAGCTCAGGGGCTACGCTGACATCACAAGCTAGTGGTTAAATTAAACAAGAGACTGAAATAAACACAAGGTGAACAACCCAAACTGAGCTGCTGACATTAAACAGAGTTTGGCTTTCTTAGCACACACAGCTACATAAAAGCCCCTCCATTTCATTGTGCCTTGGTGTGCCTTCTGCCTAAATTATAGTAGTAAATTCTAATTTTATTACAATTTAAGCTTGTCATTATGGTTGGGGTTACCGCCACGTGTATAAACATCGTTAGATAAACTATTACTGCATAAAGCAACACAAATATTCACCTGCAGCGGTTTGGTTTTTCCCACTGGCGGATGAATCAGCACCCAGTTGCATAATCACCTCCTTTCAGTCTTTCAGCTTGTTACTGGCAAATCATGCTCATTTAAATGGCTCACATGTGTAATTACCGCCGTCAAGCAGTCCCAGACCTAACAGGTCAGCTTGCTTAGAGGGCCAAGCCCATTATGGAGACGTTAAGTTATGATCTCAGCTGTAGGCCAGCTGTAGTAATACAACCCTGGAGAACAAACGTCAGTGCTTCTCATTGGGAAAATAAAGCTTTTTGTTTAGCATAGAACGAGATCTGTGCAGTGTGTGCTGTTGCATTGATTAGCATAAATGACCCCAACGTATTTATGGCTCATCAGTGGCTGCTGTTTTCCACTCAGACTGTTCCAGCAAACCTCAGCAGGCTCTAATGATGCCAACTCTGACTGTGTTGGTGAAAGCTAATGATGGTCACAATATAGTTCATGCAGTTGATTGTTACTGTTTTTTTTTGCTTTTTTCCAAGACTGCGCAACGGCAAGAGGAGGGACAGGGATAAGTCATGTCTCGGGAAGTGTCGGTACTTACCGTACAAAAAGGTTCTCATTTAGGATGCGGAGAGTGCAGTGACACTGAGGATTAGCCGCAGCGTTTTCCATAAAGCAGAAGCGCTCTAAGGACACCTTCAAGTCTTTCTCACTTTCCCTTTAACTCCCTGTTCCTCTCACTTTTCTTCTACTCCATTGCCACACTCCCAGGAGGTGAAAGAAATAAGCCCTGAAATGTTGGAAGAGAGGAGGAGGAGGAGAAGGAAGTGAGAACTGGGTGAACATAAATTCACTGGGTGTTTCACTGAGTGTGTGTGTGTGCGTGTGTGTGTGTGTGTGTGTACGTGTGGTGTGTGTGCGTGTGCGTGTGTGGTGTGTGTGTGTTTGTGTGCTTGATTGCTGCATGGGTGTGGGAATACACAGACAGACATCTGGGGATGTCATGATTCCTGCTGCAGGCTATGAACCAATGTTCAAAAAGCAGCGCAGATTCGCAGCTGGATCGAACCAGTGTTATGGCTGGTTTATGGACTGTGCCCATCCAATCAGAGCTCTAATTAAGCAAGAGCGGTGTGGGAATGGTGTTAGCATAGTATATAATAGCCCTCAAGATTATTTTGTTGTTTACTAGAGCCAAAAGACTTTGCACTGCATGACTGCTGCAGAGCCATGTTGACACGGCTGTTTTATTATGAGCAAATAAAAAATGTTCCTGGGCTTTCTCTGCTTAAAAGAGCCTCTGTGAGGCGGACCCAGGAGGCTGTATATTCTATTTCATTTCCATTTGAAAAACAGTGCAGTGGAAATGACAAATGTGTGAGGCCTATTGAGGAGCCTTCAGGCCAGTAATGTAAATAACAGAAATTAATCATCTTCTCCAAAGAGGGAGAAACACGCCTCAGAGTCACAACAGAGGTCACAAATCTGGCCTTGACACCTTCTAAACAAAAGAACGACAGACTTCTGACACGCCACTAATGTGTGGTCTCGTGTGTTCACTGGCGTTTTTTTGTTGTTGTTGTGTGTTTGTGTTTATGAGTGTGTGAAAGCTTCTCTCCGTGAGTGCTTTCTTGAATTTCCTTGGGTTTATTTGTGTGCGAGTGCGAGGTTGTGCGTGTGCGTCTTCGTGCATATGCACGCCTCTTTTGTCTGTTTGAGCGAGTGTTTGGTCACAGATTCGCAGGATACCTTTTTTTTCTCTGAGGCTGAACCATCTACTTTTAGCTGACAGCAAATAGTTGAGCAGAACCAATTTAATCTTGTTTTTCAGCCCAGGATGACATGCGGGAGAATAAAGCAGTGAAGCTTGTCCTAACTCTCCTGGTGGAGGCAGTCACTACGGGCAGCCGTACACTGAAGAATAGATGGTAATTACAATTTGTGATTTGAACTTTATAGGCATCATGAGAAGCTAAGGCAACACTGTATTACCACTGAGCAGACATACTGCAACCTTCTCATAGCTAGTCTAACAGCTTCCAGGGAAGCTCATTTGCAACCAGGGAAAATACTACCTGACAGATCGATTCACCAGTTGTACCCTCAATTAATGGACGATTCACTCTCATCAGAAAAAAAAGAGTCCCCTGGGCTGCTTTGGCACAGGAGAAAGAGAGCACAAATGTTGCTCTCCCACATCTCATAAATGTCACAATTAAAACCAACCACAAGCTCTGTGTACATTACAATGTCTCTGGGGACAGCTTGACATTTGGACAATCATGTTGAGTTTCTCATCATGAAAGAAGTTGGATTTTATGTACCCTGAAGAGCTTGCGCATTGCAGCATTATTGGACTCATTTGGAGAGAAAGAGGTAATTGCATTGGAGATAAAGCACTGCAGAATGTTGCACAAATATTCATAGCAGCAAGAGCCACGGAAATAGGCTTTTTCAATGACGGCAATCTATACATAGAGCTGGTCTTAGCTGAAGTGTTGCTGGTGAGGAGCACATACCAGCTGTCAGTGTGGGGAAAGAGAGGAAAATAACTTTCATCAGGAAGGGGAGAGGAGTGTCGGACACGGGGAGGCCGAGACTGAATCAGTCATACATTTTGAAATAAATTCACGTGGGTAAACTAGAATTTGACTGCAGGAATCCAGAACGGTACCTAACTGCTCATCCTCCCCAGATGTACTGCAGATGAGCAGAGTAAAGCTACAAACAACAAATCCTTTCAGCTCCCAGAATTCTGCAGATGTCAAACCGATTAGCACCAAGTTTGATGAAAAGTTAAAGCAAGCCCTCCCGATTGTTTTTACATACACCAGGGTGGATGTGGCTGAACTCGTGTTGACTCTATCTAGACTTCCTCCATTTTGAACGGCTGAAACTGGGTAGCTTAATCGTTGCCCTGTTGCTTATGTTTTTGTTGATGGACAAAATTATGGGATTTGACTAAGAGGATTAAAATGACAGCAGTTAATGAGACACAGCTGGGACTGGATCACAACAGACAAAATTGTATTTACCCCCCACCCCCCCGCACTCCCCTCTCCTCCCTTCCCCCCACTTAGAGTAACAAATCCATAAACACATAAACAGACAACAAATGCACACATGGGCATTCACATCAGCACACAAGCACATATGCTCCCTCTCTCGCTCCTTTCTTTTTTTCTTTCTAACACACACCTAGAGGCCGCTAGACAAGCTGCCACTCACTTAAATATAATGCTTATTACACAGGGTTTATTCTCCAATTCACATCAACCAGATTAATTCACGTCTTTTCTGCTGGATTTGAAGTATTTAGCCTAACAGGACACAGTGGGAATAATAGCATAATTGTAAGCTCTCCTTAACCCCTCCTCCTCTAAATGTGGGTTTTTGAGTACAGAGCCAATGTATGCAAATGACAATGATGCTTCTAATGTCATAAATTAAATTCAAGGTTGATCCACATCACCGCCTTGATCCATGTTATTACGCCTTATAAAGCTGGCTGCAGAGACAGGATGAACAGGAGAAGTTGTTGTAAGACAAAATAGAGACCTCTCTCTATTCTGACTATTCTGTCATTAATACTGATTCATAAAGGGGAATTGATTAATGTGCGTTTTGTCAACTTTGGGGCTGCACAACAAGCTGTAATCACACCAGGGACATATTTTCACTGTATGAAATTAATATAGCAAGTTTGCTACATTTGCTACATTTGCTATGTCGTCTGTTTATAAATCCAGCAGGGCAACATTTAGGTTGTTTTTGTGATTATATGAATGTAATTCCAATATTGTGGTATTATGTTGCGCTCTTTAGCTCCCAAATGCTGCACCATGTTCACCAGCTTGTCGCAGCAGCTATTGTCGGTTGTTTGGTGCAAGTAGTATCCGAATAGTCGTAAAAACCAAAGCAAGGAGTCAAAGGGCACTAAACGCTGCGTAAAACCAATTATTATCCGCTACAGCATGTGTATGGTATTGATTTCCCCTTGTGAGACTGTGTGTGTGTGTGTGTCATCAAGGGAAAATGTGGTCCGGGAGAAACCTACTGCAGTCTAAACTACCAAATGCTTTTGTGGGTGTTTATATGTCTGTATATAGTCCAAACAAACAAAAGGTAATCTTTCATAATTGGGTTAAAATCTTGAATTGCATTTGCAAAAAAGCTTTTTTTAATAGTTAAAAGAATGACAGACTGAGACTTCTTACATGCTCAGTATTGTCCCAACTGTATGTAAATCTGGTTCAATAACTATAGGAGCCGCTATAAGAAGAGCTCGCTTTCATTAGATGGTCAGGAATTGATTTTCTGTGATGATCAGTCATGATCATTTCTGTCACCACATTTGTTCTCCAATCTTTCCACTAAGTCAAACTTTACATCCTTACATCTTTATATTTCCACTCTTGAGTAATGACAAGTCTACTACTGATATGGGATGTCTTATGCACATAAAATGTTAATCATATTCCTGGACATCATGTCCTCATGAGTAGCCTAAAGCGAGCCCACACACACTAAAGACAACAAGCTTAATCAAATCCAACGGGCCCGAGATGGGCTTACATGACACTAACGTGGCCTGAACCTACATGATAATGTAATATGCATGTTAATAAAGAGGCATCTAGTGTAAAGGATCAAAATAATGTGAGAAACTCATTATGAATCACTGGCTCTGGAACCTCTAGAAGACACAGTGGCTTTTGAAGCCATCTTTTGATGAAATAACTTGTGTGGCTGTGCGTGTATGTGTGCGTGTCCATCTGTGGGGGTGTTTTAATCTATGTACACCTTGCGACTTTCGCTCACGGCAGTGATGCATTACATTACATTTTCTCATACAGCAGTCAAAAAAGACATTCCCTGCATCAATTGACTGCGGCACATTTCTTGTTATTCCTCTCATCTTTCTATCCTACAGTGCACGGTTGGTACATTCAAAAAGGGGGGGGGGGGGGGGGCCGTATCAAACTTTGATCAGACTAGCTGGGGCTCTCCCACGGACGCATGCTTTACAGTGAGCCCTGCTAGTCAGACATAAAAGACAAAATGCAGAGAAGGAACGTAATCGGAGGGAGATCACAGCATCAGGTTGCGGCTGCGAAGTAAGCTACAAAGATCAGAGGGATAACCCCGTCCATTCGCAGCTTTACAGCGGTCAAGCCAACAGGAAGCACACGACATCCCACCATGCAACGCTGCCTGCTTGTATTAAGATTCATCAATTAGCTACAGCACTTGTAAACAATCAGTCCGCTCTAATATGTGGAAACACGTTGCCCTTTCAAAGCTCAAGGGCCACAGCGTTGTTTAGCTTGGCCTGATGCTGAGATGAATTAGCAAATCTCAGAGTGTTCCCTGAATAACATTATGCAAATTAAACATGCGGCCCATCTGCAAGGAACATCAAATAGGATGTATTTCTGTTCAATTGAGCTATTTCCATCCACCCAAACACGCTTTTAACCACCTGTCTGCATATTTTAATAGAACACGATTTTTTTTTTATAGAAGCACTGTGGCCACAACTGGAGAAATACTCTGTAATAGGATTTGGCATATTCACTGAAATGTAAAAAGAAGTGCATTTGGCGCCCAGTGACCCAAAGGGCCCTGCCATCTCTGGGTTAAAAGCTGATTGAGACCGATGACTTTGACTCTTACAGTAAGAGGGAACAAAAAGTTATGCCTCCATTTCAAATCAGCCTGAGTTTCAACCCACACAAAGGACATGCTTCAGTGATCTGAGAAATTACAGGATACCACCCTTTCCAATTTCGCCATCACTGGACCAGACTGTTGCAGGCTTTTGAAACAATTACCCCAAGGGGACCAGAGTAACCTTGTTTATAGCTCATTGAGCATCCACAGTTCCAATTTCGCACAGGTAATTACAACATCGTTATCTTCTCCTAAATCTTCACCAGAGGTGCTATCCCAAAACGCTACCTTTGGCTGAGCTGTTTGCCTTTTGGACACTGATCGAAACAAACACAGCATCAGTACCTGTTTTCGGACGGTTTGTGTTCTTTCTCCAGGTGCCGGTGACCCCAGCGCAGCCTGCTCACCCAGAACACATCAGTCACACTAACACACATCTGTCGCACCGGTCCGCCCACTCCATCACAGCCATGGCTGGTCTTTCTCCTTGAATGTCCCACACCCCACTTGGAGGGGATAAACAAATCTTCTGATTTGCTTCTAATCTGCAGTCTACCCTCAGTGTGGGCCACCGTCCACACAGCACATCAAGGACACACACTCCACAGGGGGGGGTATCCATTAGCACAGCATCCTGCTTCCACCATGGTGTGATAGGGACAGGGCAGAGGGATATGCTCCAATTAGAGATGGAGACATGGGGACTTTGGCCCTGACACATCCCTGCTGCTCCACAAAGGCATTGCGAGCACACCTTTCTCATATAGAGAAAGGTTTTCCTCCCCTGTCATGTCCCCTGCTTCAGGCAGTTGATGTTCAAACTGGCTGAACATTTCGCATCACGCTGTTTTCTTTTCACGTGAGGTGCTGCCGGGGTGTGTGGTTGTAAATGTTAATGGCTGGTCAAGCTTGAGTGCGTGTGTGTATATGTCTATACAATGTGTCAGATCTTGTGTATGTGTGCTTGCTATTTGGCACGAGGGTGAAAATGCTATCTTGGGGTGTTCTTTGGCATTCACCTCTCCTCTGAGGTCTCCATCAACAGAAATACATCCCTCTATATAATGTAGCATGTTCAGCCTGACTGGATTGTGTTGAAGTAGGTTGAACCAGCTTCATGCTTCAAGCATTTGCATGCTGCATGAACACAATCTGCTGGTGCGCAGTGGGACCAGCACCCTCTGTCCATTTGCATTGTTTTCACGCTCCTACGCAAAGTGAACCAATTTTTGGTCATAGTCCGTCTGATTCTTAATTAGGATTTGTGTATAGAGGTAAGAGACAGAGAAGAAAGAATAGCAACACCGCTCTGGTATGAATATTTCATCTTTTGTTCGACATGAATAAAACACAACATGTTCCTGATTCAATCACGGGACAGCATACCTTGCACTGGTCCCGTGGTATCTGTCTATTCTTAAGGGGAGATATGGGCAACAGATATGAGCTTTTCCATTACAAGACATCTTCCATTGAATCTAAACTTCATCAATGGCCTGCGAGTGTAGCCTTCTACATAAACACAGGGAAAAAAAATCGAGTTTATTTGGTTGATTATGCAGTGTATCAACTATGCATGAAGCAATTACATACCAGGGCCTTGGGGCTCGGATGGAAACCGAATGGATGAATTCCTACAACGTTTCCTCGATCCGCTCTTTCTACACGTCCATTCATTAATCCAGCAGTTTGTTTATGCAAACATTTGTTCAGTTGTTTGTTTGTCTCCACGCTCGGTCGTGGACGTTTTCCACAAGGATTTCCATCTGAGTTGCAGAGACTGGCTGCATTGATAAATAAAGGTCGACGGTAAAAGAAGCAGGTCGGGGAACGAGACTTGTGGTGGCAGAAGAAGTGAGAGAGAATAAAACCACTGCAGAGACTTAGATTGATTGGAATTTAGTGAGAGGGAGGAAAAATTAAATTGAAGGATGTGAGGGAGGGATGGAGGGAGGGGCTGGATCAGAGTAGATGGAAGAGCAGGAGTCAGCATGATAGGGGGCGAGCCAGAGAATGAGATTTTTGCCCTGAGAGCACCAACTTCAAAAGCTTTTGGGGGCATGCCTTAACACAATTTTACTCTTAACATAATCCCGATTTCTGAGAGTGTGTGTGTATGTGTGTGTGTGTGAGACAGAGAGAGAGTGCAGATGGACATGAGAAAGATGTAATAGAGACAGAAGCATCGCCGTGGAACCCCCCCCCCCATTGATCCTCCTTAGAGCAGAATTAATAAGTCATCACCCATTTCACTAAGTCCAACATTTATGATTGCTTTGAAGGTTAAGCTATACACTGCTTTACCATGTTCTAAATGAATCTGGAGCAGGAATTGACTCAGTGTGTGTGTTTAGGTTGTCTCAAATGTGATTTTTTTGCTCGTTTGTTTCTGGGTTTTTGTGAGCATCTGTGTGCCTGTCTGTCTTGCTTTCTTCCATCAGGATTCTTTAATCCTATTCTCTTCCTCTAATCCATCGTTCTCCCTCTCTTCCTCCCACACTCTCTTTGCCCTCTCCTCCCTCCCCCCCCCCCCCCCCCCCCCCCCCCCCCCCCCCCCCCCCCCCCCCCCCCCCCCCCCCCCCCCCCCCCCCCCCACTCCTTTATCTCCACCTCTCTCTCGCTCTGCTTACTCTATGCCGTCTGCATAGCGAGGAACTGTATCTTCCACGCGGTTGTGATTCACTTGGCAGCTACTTGAGATAAACATGTTGCGGTGGACAGACGCCTGGGTCCCGGTCCGGAGGAGCAGGCTGACGTGGGCGGGCCCTGCCCAGGTCCCAACGTCAGCACTCTGGCCAGCCACTTGGCCAGATGGTCTGATGAACAGTCGAGCTCTCGCCACTGTTCATCAAATGCACACGCTCGCTCTGTCTTGCCTCACTATGGCCCCCAGCATCATGTCACAGTGGAACCAGAGAAAATTAGCACCTAATTATAGGCTCCTCTCTGTGAAGAATGGTGCTGGTGGTATGTGTCAGCGTGTGGAGGCTGGGTGGTTGACTCACTGTGGGACTGTGGGGCTTGTAGACCGCGCAGAGGACACACAGAACACATGCAGAGGCCATGGAGGAGACCCAGCTGATGACACACACACACACACATATGCACTGGAACCCACACAAGCAAAAGACTGAAACTCCCTTCGTTCTGGTTGATTTGTGCCACAGCAGGGTCTCCCTCCACCCCACAATGATGCCACAACAGAAACCACTTGTGTTCCATCCATCTCTGATCCAACAGGATTAATTACACACACAATGGAAGCTGATGCCTCTGGTTTCCATGCTCCGCAGGCTCCCTTGTGTTCAGGCTGAAGTAGTTAATCTTTACTGGGAACAATGGAGATTTCTGCTCTGGTGCATTTGGTTGAGACTTAGATGTAGAGGAGAGTTTGACTATGCTGCCATCTTGTGATTGCATCTGGACAAGTACAGGATGTAAATGAGAGGACTGGATGAATATCCTTGATTGCTTTTTCAGTGCACCGCTAAGTAATGTTGCATTGACGTCAAAGGTATTATGATCCCCAAATGTGTGAGAAATATTAAAAGCCTCTAAATCTACTATCTATTGGATTCTGGCCAGATACCCAGTTGACAGACTCTGAGATCAAGCGACAATATCCTGACGGCTGCTCAGACGGAAGAACCAATAGCGGTCAGAAAATAGCTGCATAATGAAACTCTGAAAATCGAAGAAACGCCTTCTGCTGAAGTTGCGAGGGTCTGCCAGCACTGTGAGAAATCAAAGAAATTCAATCACTTTGTCTGGAAAGTTAGCCATTAAATCTTTATTAGGTCTGCAAAGACTTACCAAAAATAGGTTAATATAACAAAAACAAGTATCTCATTCTTAAACCATACAAAACCATATTACATCACACTTTAATACTGTTGATTACTCCAGCGTCTCTGAACATTCATATGATGCCATTCTTTTACAACACAGAGAGATTTGTATGGACAGAGTAAAACATCACTCAAAGACTCACTTAAACCACACCGTTTGCTCCTGAATGTGGACGCAAACTTGAAAAATGTCATTCCGGGAGTTAATTCAAAACTTTGGCACAGTAGATATTCTGTCATCAAGAAAACTGTAAGCAAATGTCCTGGCAGGTTTTAGTGCATGTTGAGTATTGTAATCCACTGAAGAGCGAGGAACAGCGAGAAGAAGGTGGAGGGTCGGTGGAGGGGAAGGGACGTGGGCACTGGTTTTAGGACACGACCACCTTGTAAGGACTGCCGGGGATGTTGTCGTCGCCCCATTTGACGATGACGGTGTAGTTGCCCTTATCCTTGACGGTGTAGGTGACGTTGTAGAGCTTGTTGCCCATGTGCTTAACATAAACCTCATCGCAAGGAGTATGGGGTCCATGCACGCCCACCATTAACATGTTGGTACCTGAAAGGAGAAGTAAGAGGGGGATTTAATGTGGTCTACAAACAATGCATAGGTGTATTGGCTTTAAATGGCACTAATCATAATGTATCTACAACCAATGGATGAATAGATGAAGTATAATGTAAGAGAGACTAGCCCAGAGATAATTATCATCCAATTCTTCAGTTCTCCTAAACATTTTAGTCTAGACCTTTTCTTTTGGTGTTTAAGGAACCACCGTTTTTATGTTTTGTTCACTTTCATACATCAACCTTATTTTCAGTTAAAAGAAACAGCTCTCATAAAATGTCTGCACCAAATTTAGAGTCAGATATTTCCCTCAGGACTTGGTGTAGGCCAAAGAGAACGACATAACTCAATTGAATGAATGTTACATTTCTTTCCGTGTCTGCTGCAGGCAAGTTTTTGCTAACGCATTCACTCTAACTTTATATGGTGCTAATGTGTCAGCGTTGTGTTTACAGCTTGTTCCTCTGCCAAAAAGTGTCCGAGAATCTTGTGTTTTTACTGTCTGTGTCTTTTGTCTTTATCCAGATGATCATCTCACCTGCTTTGCTGCAGTCAACTGTAAAATTGTTTTTCTGTCCGACGGCAGCCTTCGACAGACCCGTTCCCAGACAAACCACCATGCTGGCATCCGATGTCAGTTTTGTTGAGGTGGTGGAAGAGGATGAGCTGGAGCTGTAGGCACCACCCACTTTGGAGGTCTTGGTAACTGTTTCGACCAAGACGGACGAGGTCTCATGAAGGCTGTGTCCCCCTGACAGCCGGGCTCCTGTAGGTTATCAGAAGCCAGTTATGCCTGAGCTCAAACAGGACTTCTTGCTGTAGTGACAGCAGGAATATATTCATGCAGTGCCAGAAAGAGGCAGCTTTTATGCAAGATGTACACTGAGCAGTATGAACGAAGATGACATAACATTTTCCTGACTTCCACACATTTTTCATCGCAAAGTGTGTTACATAATCGAGACACTTGTCATGTGAGATCCACAGATCAGATGGGAGAGTGACTGTCAAGCAGACCTGTGATTTTAGCTTTGAACGGGCTGCCCACTATGTGCTGCTGTCCTCCGTATTTAATGGTGATGAGATAGTTGCCGGGTGCCATGGGTGTGTAGTTGATCTTGTATCCTTCAGGACACTCCCGACAGTCCATCTTGACCTTGGAGGGCCCGTCGATGTTGACTGACAGAGTGGCAGAGCCTGCGTTACACGTGTTGACCACAAACTCTGAGGATGCACCTGGAAGAAAGAGAGAAATGCAGAAATAAGATGCTGTCAGGCTGCACAACCAGTAGACCACAAAACTCGTCAAACCTGTGCAATATAAATACACACAATAAGTTATTCTGTCTGTATATATAATATTTAAGTTACTATAGATTCTTTTTTGGTATTTTCTATAACTGTTTTATTTTTTTTATTATTGCTTATTGCTTATTTATAATACTTTCTGTTTTACTGTGTCTTGTTTGCACTTTAGCCTATGCTGCTGTAATCCCGTAAATGTTCCCCACTGCAGGACCAATAAAGGATTATCTTATTTTATCTTATATAAAAGACTTAGACTTAATGATTTAAAATAAAAACTAATAAAAAATCACAAGGAATCCATGCTGAATTATCTTCAAATGTGGTACATATCAGTAGTGGTGGTGTTGACATCTACCTGTGGTTCCTCCCTGCAGTCCAGGGCCATGTGCTGTCACCATGCCTGGATCTCCAGCCAGCCCAGGGTCACCCACCCGAATGTTAAACGGGCTTCCAGGGATGTGGCATCCGTTAAACTTGACATCAATGGCGTGAACTCCATTCTCCCGCGGAATGAAGTGGATTGCATTCTTGTCTGAACACGACACCAAAACACAAGAGGATTTATTAATCCTAAATGGTGGTTACAGAATAAAAAAAGTTGAGGTCTTTGCCTTATGGAGACACAAAGTGACACAAAGTGAGGTCGGTGCGTACCGCTGTCAAGCTCGGTGACGTAGCATTCCTCTGAAGAGCCAGCGGGCGTGTGGACTTTGGCGTCGACCACACCTCGAGCCCCATTGCGCTGCACCATAAAGGATGCCTCTTGGTTTACCTTCAAGTCCTTCTCCTACAAACGACAGGGAAGAATACGATCAGAATATGAGTGAGTGTGTGAGTGTGTGTGCGAATGTGTGTGTCCGCACTTCGAGGGACACAAAGTGTGTGACTCATCACGCCTGAACGAGAATAGACCGAGTGGTTTAGTGTGAGAGGCAGAAAAGGTCAGAGTTCACAGCGAGGCGTTTAGTGTTTTTGCCCTACGAGCGGTCCTACCAGACATAAGAGGCAGTGTGACATTTTAAACGCCGGTCTGATATTGCACTTCACCTGGCTTCTAGTGGTAGAAAAGCACTGTAAAGTGGCATTTCAGTCAACCAAAAATACATGTTTTTAGCATTGTTGTCAGTTGTGATGGAAACTGTAAAAGCAAATAAAAGAAGCATCTGTGAAGTGAGGAGAGCAAGATTGAGAGCTGCCACATGTGTCCTTAAAGCAGTCTTTATAGTCTGCTCAATGTTTTCTTGCTGACTGCCCACACATAGCACAGCTTGTGTTGTACCACTTTAGCAAGGGACAGTTAATCCAGCCCTTCATCACTGGCCAGCATCACAGTATTAAAGTTGCAGATACTGCTCCAACACTGGCATTCAATTACAGTTCAAGGGCAGAGTGCTATCAGAGAGCAATATATCTACAGCCACTCAAACATTATCTTACAATCTTTTATCCAACCCTGATATTTTTGTGGCTGCGCATATGTTGTGTCTGCAGGTTGTTTTGTGCAACAAATGAATGGGGCTTTTGTAAGCACTGTGTGGGAATGTGTGTGTGATCCTACCTGAAGGCTTGTTACAGTGAGCCTGCGGGCTTCGTCTGACAGCGTAGCAATCGGAACAATGAATGGGCTGTCAGGGACGTGCTCGTTGTTAAACTTAATTGACACTTCGTAGTCACCTGGGGAGGCAGACAGGTTATTTACTTTCACCATCAAATAAACTTGAGGAAGTGTGGAAGAATGACTGGAATGTAGAGCAATTTGTAGACAAAAAACCCCTTTGAGGAAACCTTCCAATGGAGGAACTGCTGCATTTGTGTTCGACAAAGGTTTTACCTGGTTCTTTCACTATGTAGGAGACGCCACAGGAACCGTCCTTCCTGTCCTCAAAGGAGATTTCAGCCTTGCTGGGGCCCTCTACAGCGATAGACAGACCGCCAGCACCTGCCTCTCTTGTCCAGATGCTAAATTCAGCTAGAGTAGATGAAACAAAGGGATCCACATGTAATGAGACATTTCAAATCATGTCTTGAATCGTATTGGGAGAAACAGGTTAAAGTCCAAAAGGTGAACTTACAAGGTGCTGCAGCCACGCCTCTTTCCAGACCAGGTCCGCCTGCACGGACCTTGTGTGATCCTCCCTCCCCCATGGGCCCGACAGTAAACTGGAAGGGGCTTCCAGGGACATGCTGTTCTCTGTACTTGACGTTGACAGTGTGGGGTCCCATCTCCTGGGGGATAAAGCGCACGCTGTAGGTGCTGCTTCCTCCATCCACGATGTCAGCATCCACTGTTTTCCCACTGGGGCTGGTCACCTGAGCCGTCATGGCCTGAGAGCCACTCTCAACTGGTTGAGGCAGAGCAAGACGTGTTTAGATACAGCCAATACATTTACATAGGATATATAACTTTAAATTTGTCATCATTGAAAGGACAATTAAAGCCAAAGCATTCAAGTTTTCATGTTTCACATATTTTATTTGGACTCTCACCTTCAGGTCTAGCAGTGATGCCAGCAAAGCTGCTGAGGCTTTCTCTGCCCAAAAAGTCTCCAAACACATCTCTGAAGGGGCTTCCTCCTCCGCCCATCTGGGTGCTCTCCTCCACCCGTACCTCCCGCTTGGTCTCTCCACCACGGGTTTTGCTGATCTCTGTGCGCTCCGTGCGGGTGTAGGTGTGGCTGCTGCGGGTGAATGTCCTGGTCAGCCTCTCCTGAGCTGAAACCATCTGGAACCAGTTTCCTACACAGGGAGGGGGGGGCCAGTGAGAATACAAATGTGAGAGCATTCGTTTTAAGACGGTTGACCGCTGCCCTCTAACCACCTTTGACTGGCTCCTGTACTCACCTGGGATCTTGAGGTTAAGACCACAGGTGCTGCCAACCGAGGCAATCGAAGAGGCCTGTCTCTTTCTAGTGATACTCTCCTTCATCCTTCCTTCTCCAGTCACCTTCACTGTGAAAGGACTTCCTGGAAGGCACAAACACATTTACAGTGAACAAGATATTAACACATTTATATCATTTTTAGATGTTTTTTTTATTTTAGGAGTTCCTTAAAGATTCTAACCTGGGATGTGTTTTTCAGCAAACTTGATGTTAACAATGTAACTCCCAGGTTCTGTTGGACAATAGGTGACTCTGCACGTCCCGTCCTCCACATCTTCACAGTTGATGTCCACTTTGCTCGGACCTTCGATTGACAATGCGAGACCTCCATAACCTAAAGGAAGAAGACAAGTAGAGAGTTGAAAAAATAAGCGTTGCATTTGTATTTTTTTCGACCGTATTCGCCATAAAGCTGAAACTAACCGTCTCTCAATCTCACCTGCGTTCCTTGTATCCACAAAGAATTCAGCCATTACTAAAGTGTGCGCCTCCGTCAGGCCTTTACCGAAAGCCTTCACTCTGCTGGCCTCGCCGATCTCTGACTGTCCAACCATGATTTTAAACGGGCTGTTGGCTACGTGCACCCCGTTCTTCCTCACACTCACTTCGTGCTCGCCGACCTCCTTAGGTGTGAAAGAAATACCTGCAAACATAAAACATTTAGAGGAAAATTAAGACAGCAGAAAAAAGGAAATCTAAATGCATTCAATAAATCCGACAACGTCTTATCTATGTTTCACTCTTCCTGTTATATCCTGTGAATATCTCACCAAGGTGTCTGTTGGGCAGCCTCTTGAGCAGGCAGGGCTCCTCGTTGCCGGATGGGGCTCTGATACTGGCAGTCAGAGAGCTCAGATCAGTCTCTGCGATCTTCAAGGACACGTCAGCCGCTGTGCCGACATTCAGCTGTGATGTCCTGGTTATGGTGTCATCCCCTTGACATAAAGAAAAAGTGGTTGAGATATTTGATATAACAGCATAAAAAGGTTTACGGGAGAAATTATTAATGTCCTCACCAGTGATCTTCGCAGTAAATGGACTGCCAGAAATGTGCTTGTTGTCAAACTTGACAATGATGTTGTAGTCTCCAGGAGCTGTGGGCAGGTAGGACACCGTGCAGGTGCCATCTTTGTTGTCCTTACACGTGATCTCGGCCTTAGAGGGACCCTCCACTGCCAGAGACAGACCACCTGAGAGGGAGAAAATCAACACCCAGATGTTCACTTTTCTGCAGTGTAGTAATGGTTTACTGCATCACCACAGATCCACTGTGAAATAGCAAATATCACGGTGGAAGTAAGGTTTAGTACCTTCTCCTGCGTTCTTGGTAACCACAGTGAAAGTGGCAGCCTTGTTGACCATGCCGAAACTCAGACCTGAACCATAAGCAGTCACCACTCCACTGTTCACAGCATCCACAAAGAACTGCAGGGGGCTTCCTAAAGGGAAATAATCGTTGCCAAACAATGAGAGTGAGAAGTGTGAAATGTATCTATTGCATTCAAATATGAGAAAGAAATCCTTAAATAAATCAAGGTCCCTTCCCATCGCTCCAAAGAGCTGTGTTTCTCACCTGGAATGTGGTTGCCGTCATATTTGATGTCCATCTCGTGCAGACCTCTCTCTGTGGGCTGGTACTTTATTGTGATGGTGCCATCCTTATTGTCAGTGATATGCGGGCGGCCAGTCTTTCCTGAAGGCATCCGCACCTCACCTAGAAATGACAGCAGTTTGGTGAAATGTCAGTGACCTAAAAGAGATGTTTTTCAGGTGTGCGTGAGCAGGACTTTTTGTTTCTGTTTAAGTGGTGTTTGCCACACCTGTGATTTCCCCTTGCTGTGGCATGAAGGGGACGAGGAAGTTAACAGGTCGGAAGAGAGGATCCACAGTATCGCGGGGAACAACTGGCTCATTTGTTGCCTGTCGATACAGAGAGCATACAAATGGTTTGCATACATACAAAACATCAGAACAAGAGTGCATCTAGCACACAATTGGAGCAGCTGTTTAAATACTCCTTTACTCACCACCACATGGAAGGGGCTCTTGGGGATGTTCTGTCCCCCAAATCGGATAGTAATAACATATTTCCCAGGTTCAGGGGCGGTGTAGTAAATGTCAAAGGTCCCATCATGATTTTCCACCACATCCATGTCCAGCTCCATCCCTTGTGGGGTCTGCACCTTGCAGGTCACCTTGCCTTTCCCAGCAGCTTTGGCATCCACTGTGATTACCGTATCCTCGGAGGTCTGCAGCTTCTGCAGATTTGCTGTTCAGGACAGAGATGGAATACAAATAAAGGGAAGAGCTGCTGCATAAATGCACAGATTCTATGATTTTCAAGCAATGTGTCACGTAAATAAAAAAGAAGGCATCTGTTACTCACACACGCCATGTCCTCCAATAGAAACTGGAGGGGAAAAAATAAAGATTTTGAATATAAATAATGCTATAAATGCTACAACTATAATGCATTATCTGTATTTATTTTTAAAATGTATGAATCCACAGTGGTTTTTTCACCTGTGAGGCAACATTTGCTGGCGTCTCCTGTGGGCAGGGACTGGATGCGGTAAGGGGAGTAAGGGATCTCATCTCCTCCATATTTAATGGTGATAGTGTAGGGGCCTGTGGAGTCTGGTACATAGGAGACAGTGTAGGTGCCGTCCCTGTTGTCCTGGATGGTTGCATTCTTTGGCTTGCCCTCCGGGTCCTGTCAATAGTATATTATTATTATCATTTTAAATGGTGGCTTATAATTAAAAAAAGTATTGTGTGAAAGGTAGCTGAACCCACCAGAATCTGCACAGTGAGCAGTCCCTCTCCAGCATCTCGAGCATCAATGGTGAACTCAACTGGCAGGCTCGCAGGCACACCTTTTGTGTCTAGACCAGGGCCGCTAGCGCGTACCTTACTGGCGTCATGCCCAGGCTGAGACATTACCTTGAATGGACTGTGGAATAAGGAGAGAAGTGTAATTAATAACTCCAGACCTATAAAAGACAGAAATGAAAATTTGCAGAACTGCACTATTCTTTTTTAAATCCAGCCAGGCAGAGCAGAACTTTAATTAACACATTTCTGCAAATACTGCTATGCATCGTTATATTTTTTCACCCAACACATTCTGTACCTGTGTGGGACTTCCTGATCTGCGTATTTAACAGCTACAGTGTAAGGGCCATCCTGGGCTGGGGTGTAATGAACTGTGTGGGTGCCGTCGCCGTTGTTCTTCACACCAACTGGCTCCACAGTACCTGGAAATGAGACAATATGGAAACAATCACACACCGCCAACTTGCTGTTATTTGTCAGCTTTGAGCAGGCGAGGGGGCTTTCATAGTCAAACAGCATGTTCTCACCTGTTGGGCCGTAGAGTTTGACATCCAGTGGCGCCTGTCCGGCCTGAGTACAATCTACTGTGAAAGCCTGAGGAACATGGGCTCTCACTCCGGTGCCCAGACCGGGACCTGAGCACTTGACCTTGCTTGGGTCCACGGGGTCCTTCACTGGAACACGGAACGGGCTGCCAGGGATCGGGTGACCTCCGTAGTTGATGTTGACGTCATAGTCTCCAGTAGTGAAGGGGATGTACTCCACACTGCAGCTGCCATCTTTATTGTCCTTGCAGGATATTTTTGCCTCTGAGGCTCCCTCGATGGTCAGGCCCAGGCCTCCCGTGCCAGCCCCCTGAGAGAGAACACTTTTATTTTATTTCTCATTTGAGATACGTTCCCACACAAATCTCCTCTAGATGTGATCCAACAGTACCTGGTCTCCACAGTGAAGCAGTTGGGCTTGTTGGTGATTCCTCCCTCCAGACCTGGTCCAAAGGCACGGACCCGGGTGGGATCACATCCCTCCACCACAGACACTCTGAAGGGACTCTTGGGCACTGGGGCGTCGTCATACTGCACCTCAATCATATGCATTCCTGCACACAAGCAGATGTCAGTACAATGTCTGATGTCTCTGTAACGCTGTTCATCTGTACACATGACATCTATTGCTTCTGTCCATCTGGGGAGAGGGATCCTCCTCTGTTGCTCTCCTGAAGGTTTCTTTCCTTTTTTCCCCATGAGAGTTTTTTAGCTGTTTTTATGGGAGTTGTTCCTGGTCCGATGTGATGTCAAAGGTCAGGGATGTCGTATGAGTACAGATTGTAAAGCCCTCTGAGGCAAATTTGTAATTTGTGATTCTGGGCTATACAAAATAAACTGAATTGAATTGAATACCTCTCTGCCTGAATGGTCTCCAGGCAAGCACATGTGTTCTGTTATTGCTGCTTGCTTTTAATTATGAGTCAGACCATTTCCCTTTTAGGGAGATAAACATCTGTTTATTTATAAAAGATGCCATTGAGAGCGCAGACGCTCTGGTGAACGTACAAGGCATTACATCTGTTCCCTATTCATTATTCTGTTACAACATTTTTCTGACAGAGCTCTCTCAGTAGGACTATATGCCAGATTCCCAGCAGCACGACTATGATATTAGAGCATGTCTGTTACTGGAGAAGTGCACTGTGATCTCTTTGCTTTGTTTTATAGGTCTCTATTAATATCCCCTGTCATTCCCCTGCTGTATAGCTGTGTGCAGCACACATACCTGCCTTGTTAAGAGCTTCTGTTCCTCAGCACACTATTTATAAAACAGAGTCTGTCTGCCTCTCTGCCTCCCTGCTCTCTGCCCCTCACATCATTGCTCCACTGCATCATTTTGTATTTATACCCCTCTCTTTCTCTTTATTTATATTCCCACTCTCCTGCTTTATTCCCGAATGGCGCCCAACACGAGCACCTGTTAGTGATTCCTCAGTCTGTCTTCATGCTCTCTTTCAGACAGCCTCCTGTGATCCTCTATCTGTCTGCAGCAGGTTATGTTTGTTAATGTCCCAAATTTGACATGGATCTTACTTTCCTCATTGTTGTTCGGTCCGTCTCCACCATATGATCCTTTAATTGACACTGTAAAATGACATCAGGCAATATTTTGTCCCTTACCATCCTCGAATGCTGTGTATTCCACTCTGTAGGTGCCATCTCCCTTGTCAGTGACGTAGCTGTCTGTGGCGGTGCCAGAAGGGCTGATAATGTGAACCTTCACATGATTTCCTCCAGCCTTGTTGAGGGCGCGAGCATCAACAATGAAGTGGGTTGTCACTTCTCTGAGGACTCCTAGAAACAGAAAAGCCCTTCAGGTGATTTGTTACTGATGAGGAGCAAGACCAAGTGGACTCAGTCCTTTTAAGACTTAAGACATTGTAAATCCTTATAACAGATTTGTGAGCTGTTCAAATACTACCTATTCAGGCTATAACTAACAATTAGAAATATCCTAATAGCTTGTGTCTTGGAATTATGATGATATTCAGACAGAGAAAAGTAACCTGCAAATAAATGACTTCAATTGCTTTTCTAACAAGTAACAAATCAATTTTTCAAAAACCTAACATGGATTGCAACTTGTTATAAGTTTAGGTTCTTGGCTTTGTTACCTCTGGGCTCCACTCCTGGCCCATAGACATGCACCCCGCTGGTGTCCACAGAGGGCTCAACCTGCAGGACTTTGGGAAACTGGGGAATCATCTGGCCTCCGTACTTGATCGTGATGGTGTGCGTGCCATGGAAGGGTGGGATGTATGTAACAGAGAAGGTCCCCTCTGCAGTTTTCTGGATGTGCACTTCAGCCTTTGTCCCGGTCTCTGACACAATCTCAATGGTGAGCTCAGCGTCGCCTGCCCGGGTGCAGTCCACAGTGAAGGTCGCTGGTTCGCCTGCCTTGGCCTTCTCTAAGCCCGGCCCGCTAGCAGTCACCTTGCTGGGGTCCAATGCTTGAGCGCACTGCCGCCTTGAAGGGAGAGCCGGGGATGTGCTGCTCAAGCAAACTAAGATGTTGATGGGCGTACTCCCCATGCTCAGTGGGCAGGTAGAACACTGAGCATGTGCCGTCACCATTGTCCTGGCACTCAATCTTCGCCTCGCAGGGGCCCTCCACAGTCAGGCCCAGCCCACCTGCCCCAGCTCCCTTTGTGTCAATAGTGAATGGAGCTGGTTTACCCACAATGCCACCCTTCAGGCCAGGGCCAAAGGCTCGCACCTGCGAAAGCAACAGTCGGGTCAGTTTTTGAGATGTGGTATACAAAACATCAAATATTTGTATGTTCGGTTTCATGAGCCTCAAGTAAGTAAAAGAAGTGTTGAACTACATGCAACTTTCAGAAACTTTTACCTTTGAAGGATCAGCAGGCATCACTGCTTCAACCCCAAAGGGGCTTCCCATCACCGGGTTGCCATCATAGCTGACTTCAACCTTGTACTGGCCCTCCTCTGGGGGAATATACTTCACACTGTGAGCGCCTTTGGCTTTGTCTGATTCCAGCTTGCATGGAATTGGTCGGCCAGAGGGTGAGGTCATCTTCACACCCACATTGCCCTGCCCACCAGCGCCCTTTGTGTTAACGGAGAACTCCTGATCCTTTCCAACCTCCACTTCTGCAAGAGAGATTAAAAGGAAACATTTGATGTTGCAGTGATCTATTATTTCAAGGTGCACGCAAGAATATAGTATTTGTGTTGGTAACTTACTGGTGTCTAATCCCTCCACTTTCACCTTTCCAATATCCAGAGTTGGCGCCACTGTGATGTGGAACGGGCTCTTGGGAATGGGATCTCCTCCATGAGTGACTGAAACAGCCATGTTACCCTGAAAAAAACCCAAGAGGAAGAATTAATATTGATTGACTGATGTTAAGAGCATGTTATTGTGAATAATCTCTGCATCCTGTTCTAATGTTAATGTGCTTCAAGCAGAAGCCTACTGTACTGTACCTGTTGAAGAGCCGTGTACTTGACAGTGTAGGAGTAATCGTGGTTATCAATGATCTCAAAGTCACGAACTGCCTCTCCTGGGCCTGATGCTGCGAAATTCACTTCAGGCTTGGCCTTTGCCAGCTCCCTTGTGTAGATGGTGAAGTGGGTAGGAGTTCCCACCTCCACTCCTGAAACACACAGGGTTTTTTGTCAGTTCTAACATTCCAAGTCAAATGAAATGATCTCTATGACATTAAAGTATTGTAGTGACTGACTTCTACTAATTAAAACGTTACATGTGTTGCGTTTGGTATGTATACTAATTATGGTTCTTGATGTCGGTGGATCTCACCTGTCTTGTTGAGTCCAGGGCCCTCTGCTCTCACCTTACCGGCATCGTGGGAAGGATCCACTTTGACTTTGAAAGGACTGATGGGAATTTCCTGACAAAGCCAATCATAAAGTCATCATAATAAATCCGGACTAAATCAAATTTAATTAAAAACATTTTGACAAAACTCATCCGTCCCTCTTGTACTGGAAACTGTATTCTTACCTGGTCAGCAAACAGCACCATGATGGTATATCGGCCTGCACCGGGGGGAGTGTACTTGACAGTGAAGGTGTCCATTGTCATTCTTGATGATATCAAATTCAATGTCTGCCTCGGCCGGGCCAACCACCCCTGGGGCACACTTGATTCCAATGCTGATGTCCCCTAATGGTGCATAGCAATGAGCACAGTTCAATAAGGTCATTCAAAAATAGAGGCTCTGAATAATGCTCCACTGCCAAGAGCATTATCTGAAGTACAATTCAATTAAACTTTGCTAGTTAGGCTGCACAGCTTTACTTATTCTGTTCATTCTGTGCTTTATATTGTTCAACATCCACATGATGAAGCACTTATTTTCATTGAGAGTTTAGGAGGGTTTTTGAAACCACTCACATCATCTCGTAATACATGCTCACCTTGCCCGGCTTCACCACAGTCCACTGTGAAGTAGGTTGGCTCATTAGCCTTGAGCCCCGTCTTCTCCACTCCAGGCCCATAGACCTTTACTTTGTCTGGATGACATCCCTCTCCCACCAGCACCTAATGAAGTCACAGTGTACTTGAGACAAAAATACATCTGCCACAGTCCTCTTACTTTATCCATATTTGATGGAGTATCATTATATTAAATTAACAGAATTTGAAGTGTAGCACAGTTATGTGTGTGTACGTCATCATGTGTCTTACCCTAAAGGGGCTGTTGGGGACATTGACGTCTCCCCAGGTGACGATGATGGTGTGTTTGAGGGGCTTGACAGGGGTGTACACACACAGAAATGTGCCGTCTCCCTTGTCAGTGATCTTGATGTCGATGGAGCAGCCTTCAGCGTCCTTAGTGGAAACAAAAGCATGTCAGCTTCAGTCTCTGCATGCATTATCAATGATGTGTTCCTGTGAATAAGCAATGAAGGTTTCACAAACTGGAGCTCTCCGTACCTGTGCGTAAATCTTGAGGTGACTCTTCCCAGCCATGCGAGCATCAATGGTGAATTCAGTAGCTTTGTTCACAATGACACCAGTTGGTCGCAGGCCCGGACCATGAGCTTTCACCTGTAACATTTTGTTGTTTTAATGAATTTTGTTGAGAATATGATAATTTCACCATTGCAACCTGCTTTTATATACTATTATATACTTGTATATAGTACAGTGAGTGGGAATAACCTTCTCAGGGAAGACGTCATTGGCGGCAGGAAGGATGTGGGCCATGAAAGGGCTGTCCTTGATGTCCTCGTCATCACAGACGACATGGACAGCATAGTCACCGGCCTCAGTGGGCCAGTAGCGCACATCACAGGAGCCATCACCCTTATCGTCACACTCAATTTTAGCCTGTGATGGGCCTTCGATGGAAAAGCTCTAAACATCAAAAGAATGAAGACATTCAAATGTCACACCCGGAATACTATTTTTAATTCACTTTACCTCTGTAAAAGGTTGTATCACTTGAACTTGACTCACCTAGAGTTCCAACTTCAGTGCCGATGGCTTCGACACAAAGTCAGCAGATTTTTCCCACCATGCCAGTCTTCAGACCAGGTCCCCAGGCCCTCACCTTCTGAAAACCTGCCTCCTTGCCCACCTCCACTTCAAAGGGGCTGTGGCACGGAAGGTTACACAATATTACCGTGTGTCAATGTGGATGTGCATTGTTAATGAATAGCCAAAGTAGCAATTAAATCCTACCTGCGTGGGATGGGCTGGCCTCCCCAGGTGATGCTGACTGTGTATTTACCGGCTTAAGGGGGTAATATTCACATTCATACACACCATTTTCTGCATCTCGCACTTTTGACTTGCTCCTCTACTCCAGCTGAGTAAGAATAATAAAGTCAATATGTATTCTTATCAAATGGCTAGACATTTTATGCACTTTGTTATCATTTTGTTATGTGAATAGCCTTCAGACAAACCCATAGTGAATAATCTTAAAAGTGTATGAGCAGTGAGGACTGATGCAGAGAAGAGAGAGCTGTCTGACTCACTTGGTCCTTTGACTGAGACGCTCAGCGATCCACTCCCAGCTCCCTTGGTGAAAACTTTGAAGTCTGCAACCTCCTTTACTCTCACGCCTTTAGGCTGAAGGCCTCTGCCTGTAGCCTCTGCAGGCATTTGGATTATTGCTGAAAGGAATAACATCAAGTGTGAAAGAGGGACATATTTAGCATGGCAAACAGCAACTGAGAGTAGCCAGCAGTTGACAGCAATGTTAGTAGCAAAGACATTAAATATCCAATTCAAGAGGGATTCCTTAAAGCTGACTGACAGGACCTGCAAATGAGAACGATGCTTTTTGCAGCACAGATAACACAAGTGCAGAATGTTTGAAGGTTATTGGATATTGACACATTTGAGAGCATCGAGAGGGGGCATCTCACAACATTTCAGTCAGTCAAATGTTGACTGCAGGCTTAACTGAATGTTGGCTGATGCAAATTTTAAATGTGATAAACACAAACATGTCAACGCACAAGCAAAGATATCTTAACAGAGAAGAACAAAGTGCACAGAGATGCAAAGACAATCTGTACGCTATTTGTACAGCATTGCATCTCATCCCTCTCTGAACGGAACAAAACCATCAAGCTGCAGGACGCAGGACGCAAGAAGATGGCGCAGGCGACCAAGCACGACATTGAGCCGCGTCACCCTAATTCTTAAAGAAAGCACAGAGGAGCATCCTGCAGGGCACGGCGTAGGAAAAGTTTTGGGGGGGATCTGGCTGAGCAATGGGCGCAGGTTCCTCCCAGCAAACCATACTAACTTGGGCGGCCAGGTTTTTGGGGGGGTACCCCCTTTCCACCCTTTGCTCCGGGAAGTGTGCGCACTGACTGAGGGACTATCTGCAGTGGAGCTCCAGTGAGAGGAGCAACGGGCGGAGCTAGAAATGACAGATAGGAAGGGTTATGGTCTACACTGGGTGGCTGTTCCCAGGGAAGATACAGATGAGTGTAGATTGTGATGGATTAGATCACCCTGACACTAACAGCATGGGAAGAAATCAGATTTGTCTGACAGTAATTTACAACACCGACAGATGGCTCACCCTCTGCAATGTTGACAGTAAAAGGGCTCTTGGGTATCTCCTGGCCTGCAAACAGCACGTGGATGGTGTGAGGCCCTTCCAGCATGGGACGATAGGTGCAACGGAAAACACTATCGCCCTTATTCTCCAGGAGGAGCTCCACTGTGTCCTTTTTGCCCTGAGGATCAACGATTACCACACTGACGTCGCCATTTCCAGCACCTGAGTGTGACAGGAAAATGATCGGTTATCGCAGTAGATGCTGCAGCTTTAGTCTTCTAGTGATTTATTTGACAATACTGCCAGCCTTTCATCAGATCATATTCCTGTTGTATGCGCAGTGGTTGAATTTTCCAGACTAACCAGCTGTGTAGATGTCAAAGTAGGTGGGTTTGTTAGCCACATTCCCTGTAGGATCCAGACCTGGTCCCCCTCGCATGGACTTTGCTGGGGTCGCCCATATCCCTCGCCACATTCACTGTGTAGGGGCTCTTGTCAATGTCCTGACCAGCAAACAGCACTTTCACCTAAAGAGAAAAAAGCAAGATAAGGTGAGAATAGAGTGGTTTGCTGATGTTGTTCTGATTGACGTGTGGACTTAATGTGTTACCTTGTGAACACCTTCAACTTTTGGAACATAGGTGACAGTGTAGGTTTTGTTTTTGTCCTTGTTGGGTTTAACTTTAGCCTGGAGTATAAGGTGACAAAGTAAATTAGGGTTGGACTAAATGAGATGCTACACTTTGCAAAGCTGATACTGGGCAGGATTATCTGCATTAGCCAGAGATCACTTGTGTATCAGGTATAACTTGCCTCCTCTTTGTGTCCCTCGGGATCCCCCACATAGACCAGGACCTCACCACTGCCAGCTTCCAGAGTTTCCACAGTGAACACAGCTGGTTGCAGCACTTTGTTGCCTTGAGGCTCAATACCTGTAAAGCAAGACAAAGAGCATGGTGATATATTCTGCGAGGTTTGGAGAAATGTAACATTATCAGCAACAGGCAAACACATTGGTACTGTTCATATGAACTGTTGTAAACCGTGCAGCTGTTCATGGCTACTGTTGGGCTACCCACCAGGCCCATAGGCTTTGGCCTTGTTCGGGAAAAGCTGTTTGGGCTTGAGAGAAGCACCAGGCTTCAGCTTTGCCTTGGGGAACTGAGACAGGTAGGTCATCACTGAGTGCTCGTCCACATCTGGGTCCACAATTTCCTCAGGGGCAATCACCTACAGCACAGAAAGACAACCAGCAAAAACAAAGGTAAATAACGTGTGTAATAAAGTTTGTATGCAACATCACAGACACCATAGCCTAATTTATGTTACCATGTTTATATTGATTGTATTGTCATTCGTAAGAAATGTGTGGTTGACTCTTTATACATATTTACCTTATTAAGCATAGTGGAATGGAATTGAACAAATTATTTATCCCTCTCTCCCTGCCAGCACTTGTTTTTCTGTCTATCACATTGTGGCACAAAGCATGCTGGTTATATTTAACCCCAGGACAGCAGGGTTAAGGATTGTTGCCCTCAATAAGACAGCCCGGGGATTTACCCTGAGCCAGACCTTTTCCCACATGTCCTTAACACCAGCACACCAGCCTCCAGGGCTACAGAGCCATGGCATACGTCTCACCAATGCTAAGCCTCATGGAAAACAGCTACCCCATGTCTGAGACAAACAAGTAAACAATTTGCATAGAGCACATTGCAATACGGAGACACAGAGCCGTACAAACAGGACTGGAAATATTGCACTCTGGCTCGGTTCCCATTGTTATTCTGATAAGCGTTTGCATATTTACACCTCCGTTTCAGGGAGTGGCTCGGAAAATAGTCAGAAATCTCACACCTCCACAAATTCACGGATCTACTGAATAAAACTCGTACAAACTCACTTACCGAGAGCTACAATAAAGTAAATGGAACTATTATAAGTGAGATGGGTAATAAATATTTTATGATACCCTCCAGCATGATCGCCTTGGAAAAACACTGAGCTCCATCTCATACAGGGAACTGCTTTTTTTCAGTTCTGGGTTGCCTCACAGGAGTGTGTCCATGTGGTGAGGCATGTTAACATTTGCATATGTGCCTTGGTGCTTGCTTCAAACTGCTTGGAAATAATTGGTGCTTACTGAATGTCTATCCACTGACTATAAACTACGTTGCAACCTAAAAACACATCTTTACCGACGATACATTGAATTAAGGAAGTAGCACTTTAGTAGCACTTAGACGGCACTTACTTATAGCACTTTGTAGTTTGGCTTTCTTCGAGAAATTCTTTCTTGATTCTTGTTGTCCTGAGTTTCTACTCATGGTTGAATGCACTTATTGTAAGTAGCTTTGGATAAAAGCGTCAGCTAAATGAAATGTAATGTAATCCTCTACGAAATACCAAAAAAAGACACCTCCTTATCTTGTTGTATTGTCTTATGAGATCAACCAACCCCATCTGAGCTAAAGCAAGCTAAAAAGCGCGTTGTGAGTGACATCTATCATGCATCTTACCTGAGGCACACCCAGCCAGTCGTCAGCCTGTTGCATGGCTTCTTTGGCATTCTGCACGGGCTTGTTTGGATCCCACTCAGACCAATCAGGACACAAACCTGACCGAAAGCAAACAGGACAATTAGACAATTATGCACAGGCAAATGCAGTCGTATGCTGCTGTCGCTATGATAAGGCCACTTGGGCTGCCACTACTATCTGCCTAACACCTCCAACTACAACGTTGCATGACCTTACCCACGCTGCTGTGCTCCTGTGAACCGGCAATGTCTAACAATGAAGGTCTCTCAACTGTTCAAAGGCTCGAGGCGCTCTGGCACTTTCACTGTGGCTAAAGCTACGCGCTTCCGTGCTGCTAATGCCTAAATTGGATTAGTGTTGGTGATGGAGTGGCAACTTGCTCAAACAGCTAATACAGGCACACCACAGAATACTATTATCCGATTAAAATAGACACGGGCCCACGGTATTAACAGGGTTGAGTTTACGTGCATCTGCAAGGGAGGAGTGTGCAGATAAGAACCTTGTAGAGCTGTCAATTGGAAGGCACCAGGGTGGGCCTTCCGCCATGTTTCTAAAGGAAATCGGTGCTCTTCAATATTATGTCAGCACTGTACCACCACAGCTACGTGGTTCATGATGCAACATTACTGTTATACCAAAGGAGACGGACGTATGCTGTAGACCAGGTTTCTTCCTGGTCTGGCATATGAACTTATTTTGTACATTTGTATCAGCAGAGCTTCTGTGTTTCAGCACAGAGTGAGTTTCGTCAGTAACCCTGCAGTTTGGTATTAGCTGATGAAACAACAGAACCTTGTATGGCCAGTGCTGCAGCACAGTGTTTGAAAGATGCGTCTCGGCAGATCAATGGCTCATATAAACACAGTTAAACACAGTTGCTACTCCTCCACCTTTTCGCTCTGTGAAGCACAGCTAGGAGAGGACTCGCATGTTCAGTGCTGGAAGCTGCAGCCTGAACTGGCAGTGACTCAAGCTGTGGCCTTGTGCTCCTTGGCTGTGTGGCTTATAGGCACCTCCCTGTGACAGATAACTCTGCATGTTGATGCAGAGCCAAGCATCCCCCTTGACAGAAGGAAGGAGGAATGGTGCCCAAATTTGGGAGTGTTGTGTAGCAGCGAGGCTATAAACACTAAAGCCGGCCCTGTGCCTCAGGGCCAGAGACAGTGAGACTGAAAGCTTCAGTCATTGTGGGACAGCTGGCAGGGACATCCCCCCCAGCCATCAGCAACCCCTCTTCCTCCGAGTGACCCCACCTGCTCTACAGAGACAGATTACACTGGCTGAAATATGAATCTGGATGTGTGTGCGTGCGTGCGTGAGTGTGCGTGCGTGTGTGCGTGTGTGCGTGTGTGTGTGTGATATGCATCCCTAATTTCTAGATGAGGAGCAAAGGAGACAAAATCTCCTGAGAAGGTGATACTGTTACAAATACACTGACTCACACATGCCTGACCCCAACCTCCATAGCAACCAAGGAAAACTGCTATATACAACACAATACAGCCACGGCACTGTATTCTGACTCAGCACTTACACTGCCGTGCCTGTGGACTCAGCTGATGCTACTACACACTTCTTACCAGGGGCACAGTTGTCAACCAGAGCTCCCAGAGCTTTGCCATCCCGCCAGTCACGGTTGAAGTTGCGGATGGGCAGCTGGGGCACCTTGTTCTGTATCCAGCCCAACAGGCGCTGTTTGGGGGTCAGCTTTTTACTCTCCTCTTCATCCTCGTCATCCCACATGGGCATGGAGATAGAGTAGTGGAGGATGAGAGTCCAGATAAGACCCAGGATCAGCTTTAGATTCCCATCCACAATGGCTTTGCTATCTGTAGTGAGACATTAGAGACAACAGTGTTCATGAGGATTTATGACTTCCAATGAGTTTAGATAATGCACCATGTCCTACAGCATTTGAGGGTTTACTAGTTAACTGCATCTTCCAGCTGTATTTCCATTGTCCCTTGTGGGGAGATTTGTGCAATCTACAAGTATATTGCTTTTCCTTCTTTATGTTGTCATCACAAAACAAGGGACCCCAAAGCTAAACCAAAAGAAATCAAGACCTAAGATCTGTACATAAATATATTATATGACAATAGTCTTTCCTTGCTGTTCTGCACAGTTGACCAGAAATATAAACAACGATGATTGACTGCTGAGGAGACAAGAATCTAATGCTCCTTGCTGCTTCCCCCAAGCCCTTTTCTCTGAGACAGCTGTCTGGCTGAGGACCCCTGACAATCTGTCATCCAGTCACAATGGCACTCTGAAGACAGTGACAGCTGAGGACATGTGGAAGTGGATCCCACTCTGCATAAACACCACTTGGATTTCAATCACGTCCAAAACTTGTAGCGCTAGAGCGCGACAAATCAAATCGGTGGGGTTTAGATTCATTGACAGCGAGCACGCAGCTCATTTCCCAAAGTTCTCTCAGGAAAAGTTTGCAGAATAAGCCGTTTCAAATCCAGCTCAATTTAGAAATTCAGCCATTTAAAAGAACCTCTGAGGAGCGCTTGACTTTAATGTTTCATCGACTAATCTCGTGTGATACACTTCACTTAATTCAGTAAGACTTTAATAACGAAGGGACATTGATGCCAACTGTTTAACACATGACTGTTTTATTGAGACTATTTATCTTTTCATAGATGAGAGGGTAATGTTTGATGTGTCGCCGTTTGACTGGCACAGGCAGGTGGCACGGCACAGTGTGCATGGTTTTGAGCTGGCCGTGTCTGGGTTTAAGGGCAACTGTGAGCTTAAAGAGACATCAATCAATCGGGATCTATTTACACACCGTGACACATGTGCTACTAAGCCTGTGGTGAATTCTTTTTTTTTTTGTCTCTGGATCACTGTAATGAGACTGAGACATTGTCTTAAGAGCGCTGCATTGACCCACTTGAGCTGCTCGGAGGGAGAGGGTACTAAGAATTGAAATGCCAGGACTTTTAGTATCACTCCCTGTTTCTGTCAAAACAGTCTGACATGATGTGTGTCTGTACAGCTGGGACAACGGTGCCAGCCTCACACTGACATATTTAGTCCTAGACACACACACACCCTGCAGACTGTGAGTTGATATTTGAGATAGTGACCTTTGTCCTCCAGTGATTACCAGGAGATTTGAGCTTGCTATAATCCCCCCCCCTTCCAGTATCATCACACACACACTCAAACTTACACACTCAGTGTGTATCCAGGTGGACACACTGTGGCCTTCACAGTCCACCGGCCAAAGCTTCAGCCACGCCGGGAATTTCACTCAAGTGTGTGGCAGGATCATTAGTCACCAAAACAGAAAGATGCTGTCAGAGTTTTAATAACTTTTCTCCTGCATGAATTGTGGGGTTGTCTACAGGTGATTAAGCCGTAACTCTTCATCTTACGATATAGGTGCTTTTCATATTAGGCGGCTAGTTTATCCTCAGTTATTAAACATGTCTAAGAGGTAGTGGCATTCTGGTGGAGTCAAGTCTTTTTCTGGTGACATTGTGGGATGTGACACATAACCACAACAGTTTACTTCAGCTATCTGCACCACAGTTTGATCCCTAAATCCCTCCGGAGTTAATCCTCACCTCCCCGGAGCAGCTGATGGCTACCGACAGCAATGGGCTGTCATCAAAGAGCCCCAGTGAGTCGATCTGACCTCTGACCTGACACAGATGAGTGTGTGTGTGCCTGTTTGTGTACAGAGGGGTGCATGTGTGTGAGTGCTGTCCACATGTACATATAAATCGTGTCATTCTCATTAGCACGGGCCTCGTGAATTTCCTGCCCATTGTTTGCCGCATTACTGCAGCAGGAATATGCCTCAGCCTACTAGGCCTCGGCCCCTGACACAAGTAAATGACCTCAGTGGCACCGAGTCTGCACTATCTTTCCAATAAGCTGTTGACCTCAGCTCAATGCAGCTTTCCAGAGGAGAAGGTGCTGACGGAGCTGACAGTATTTACCTGAGGGGGAATCGGAGGGTGGCTGCTACGCTTCTGCCACGATGCTGTCGGTCGGGACGGCGTTATCAGCCGAAACCGCCATACGCGAGCAGCACAGAGCAGCAGCCGCAAGCTATAACCAGTGGGGCACGCTCACATGCAGTAATATGTTCTAGTTGCCTGGTTTTGTCCACCAATCACAGCAACGCTCGGATAATAACGGAGAGTGAGTAATTCTCTGCTCAGAGAGGCTCAAAATAATTTTTTTCTGCTATATTAATATTCTGAATGGTTTATGCAGCTCCTTTAAAATGATAACAAATATATTAAATGTTGTTGCTGTCATGATTCATCTTTTAAATGTCGAAGCCCAGCATATTATTAGTCACACTGTAAACTATCATAAATGCATCCTTTTTTACATAATAATAATAATAGCATCATACTTGTTGTTGTTTTATGTTTAGGCTACATTGCACCACTGTAATGTTTCCAGACGTCTTACCTATGGAGACCAGTTTGATGTGCTCTCTTTCCAGGAACTCGAGTGCCACGGACACATTCTCCAGTTTCATCTGACGGAAGTTGGGTCTGGAGTGGTGCTTTCTGTACATTTTCTTCTGGCTCAAAACTTCCATGAGTGAAATTAGCTTGAGGCCATCATTAAAATCCGTCTGCAGGTCGGTGACGGTCTTGTTGACGCACTTGAGGTGCTCGTTGCACCACCTGGTGAAGGTGTTCTGCTGGATCTTCTTCCATGGCGCGTCCTCGGCCAGGTCCTTCTCCGTGGCCGGCATCTCGTCGTCCTCCTCTTCCCCAAAGTCGGTGGCCTGGTAGTACTGTGGAGGCAGCTGGTCGTCGCCGTAGTTATTGCTCATCATGTTGGTGTTTTCCGAGTCCAGTTTTATACCTCGGTGACACTTGTGTGTTGAATTGTGCGCTCAGGAGCGCAGGAAAAACTTTAGCGGGTCGATGGCAAACGCGCTCTCTCGGAGGAAAGTTCAAGCTTGAGGGAGTTTAAAATGCAGCCTGGAGATTATTCAGAGGTACTTGCGAAGAAACCACTTAAATCAGGACAGTGATGGATTAAAATATCCGATTTACAATGTGCAAGGGCAGCTGGTCGTCCGCCTTTGTGTTTGTTGGCACCCTCTTGACAAGTAGTCCTTCTCGATGAACGGCCCCGAGAAGAATGTCGCCTGTTCTGTAAAATGTTGAGCTGGAGCAGCGCTGTTAAAGTTGAGTGTCGAGAGGGGAACGAGTTTGGTTTATAAAGGACCCGTGGACGCGTCACTCAGCCACTGTGATCATAGTCTATTTGCTTATCCATAAGGATAACGTGAGTCGGGGTCGGTTTACGGGGAGGATGGGGGGTCGCGATTGGTCAGGACACCAGGCAGCAGCGCAACAGTTGCGGCATGCTGTTTATTTTTAGGCGCTCCCTATTTGAGAGGCTGGGGGAGGGGGGGAGGGGGGGGGGGCACTTGCTGATTGTTGCGAATGTGTGTCATGCTCAGGTTCCAAATGGCTGAACAATGGAGCTAAGAAAAGAAAGTGAGAACGTGTACCGAGCGCCCCATGTCTCAATATGCGTCGCGTTTTCAGATGTTTGATTGTGCACGTTAGATTCTATCACTGAAGGCTTTGGAGATGAGACCGTTTCAAGGGCGAGATCATCCTGCTGGAGACTGAAGCCACCACATTACGTGTGTTTCACAGCTATCTGCCACCGCTGAGTGAAATGCATTTCTGTGTCGACAAGCAAAGGTCAATGGAAGCTCAGGGAAGGTCAAAGATGCTTAACACTGGATTTTGAGAGGCTCTTACAATAATTCATGTTTCTGAAACAGTAGGTACATATATTATATGAAATGTATTAATTTCAACGTCATACATTCAAAATGTTTCGCCCAATTTACACTCTTAAATGAAGCAATGACAACCTGTTTTCCCCACTAAACAAGAAAGGACAAACTCACTTCTCAAATTGCCAGAAAGCAAATTAGTGTCATCTCCAACTTTGTCAACATGACATCATTCATTGATTGAAGCTGAGGCGGTGAACAGAAATGCACTGAGACGGCTGACAGTGTGTTCGCATATTGAAATTGATCATCTGTAAACAAAACAAGTCATTTCCAATACATGTTGCGTTCGCTGTAGGTGCAGGGGCTGTCATGCGGTTGTGACTCAGCAGACATGGCAGTGACACCAGGCACCGTCGTTAACGAACTGGTGGGAGGCAAGAATATCCATGACACATGCAGAAGGCTTAGGATACTCAGTCTGGTGTGTCTCCCAACATGTAATGACATAAAAGAGTTTCTTTTTCTACCATTTTAGATATTTTCTGCTCACTTGACTCATGAGCCAGAATATTCTCCAATAAAAATAAATGTATGGAGTTCAACTTCAACACTTTTTTTTAAATCATGTTATTATCTCCAGGAGATTGGAAGCACATCTGGCAATAATTCAATAATACCATTAATCATCTCTCTGTAAAAATGTATTGTTATAATATTGACATTGTTTAAACAGTGACGGAAGAAGTATTCACACATTTACAGTAAGTAAAAGTGGTCAAATGTTAAGGTGAAACACAAGTAAAAGTCCTGTGCTATGTCCTGGGAAATGTGACTCAAGCACCTTAACCTCTAAAAATAATAATTGTGAGGTTTTGTACAGAAATGTAAATATCAGTCTATATGTTATATTAAATGAAGTTGGCAAACAGCACAAATTAAAACGTTTCAGGTTTGTCTGAAAAAAGCATTTTATAGGAAGAAAAATATTTAGGAATGATGCATCTGACTGTTTAAACCTTTCCTAAATCATCATACAATATGTGATATGTCACTCTGCAAAGGTTTACTGTAATAGTGAAGCAGAAAATAAATCAGAGTATTTAGTAAAGAAAATTCAGGCAAGAGCTGCCAAATCTGGCATTTTCTCTTCCTTTCCTTTCTCTAATCTTTTCTTTATTATTCAAGTTGTGCTTAGAGCATGTACAATTGGATGAAATATTATTCAATTATTCAATTTCTTTTAATTAATTTCTTTTTAATTACTTATTAATTGTACGGTCCCCTATATAGGGGACCTTTTAAGGTGATGTATCGTGATATTTTTTTTACTTTTATACTTTTAAACCGTTGATTTGTAGTAGTTTTTTTATTACATTTGTCAAATAATTCAAAGAAATGTACAATATTTGGCAGTGAATGCAGCAGAGTTATTGTTTATTAAATAGCATAACATGAAAATATTTCATCACAATACAAGAACCTCAATAATGTACTTGAATACAGTATTTGAGTAAACACCATTGTGTGTAAATGAACGCTAGAAAAGTGAAATTGCACCAAAAGTGAAACGATTATTTTTTATTAACACAAACAAAACAAAAAACACATTTGACTCAATGTGTCTCAAGTTTTATAATATTATTTTGAATACTTTGGTATATTTGTCTCATAATAATAATAATAAGTTTAAGAATCATAATGATCATAATACAATATAATGTGTGAACTAAACCAAAAACCTAATCAGAGGTACTGTTAACTGGACACCGTTCACTTGACATTATATCCCCAGTGACTGCTCATTAATGCTCTCACAGTCAGCATTCCTCCTTTTTTAATTAGCTCAGGTGAATATATTAAATATTTTAAAAGGGATTTGGGACTAATTTGCTTAGGCCCGGGGCCAAGGCCTGACTAAATACATCCCACCGGTGATCTGGATCTGACATTTCGACCGTTAAGCCGCTTTTTATTTTTTCCTTAGCCACAACTCCGACACAGAATGAGACAGAAACCTGATTCATAGTCTGTTGGGAATTATTTGCAGACTCCAGAAACTAATTCAACTTAAACCTCCAGTGACAGAAGCTTGCTCGGTGAGGGATACGCACATCCACAGTACTTTTAGATCATTTGAACTTAAGAGAACCATGAGTCGTGGAAACCGAGTAACGCGTGTAGTTTATGGGCCTCATCAACAACGTTGACACACCAGTTACTGCCATTGGAGAGAGGAATCTGTGAGCCTATGACACGCCTCTGGAGTGACGGTTATTAATATCCATACAAGCAATCCCAGCAGAGTCAGTTCTCAGTTGGTTTGACTGCTGATGATTTCATGAATGGGACTCCTTACACCCTGTGACCGATGGTGAGGCCACCTTCCAGGAAAAGAAAGCTGTCATACATCATGGGGGGTAGATATATATTTATTTTCTCAAGTCATTTGCAGTACAAAATAGACCTCCAGGTAACAAAATAGCCACAACTATATTGAAAACAAGCAACGAGCAACAACAAGCTGAGAAACACTGAGCAATATAGAAGCTTGTGGAACTATGATGTCGTTGACAGTCATGAAATAGGGAAGAATAATGAAAATCAGAGGAGTCATATGTACCATTGTGGTCAATGGTAATCTAATTTCTATTGCAAACTAATCATTTTGGTAATAGGCAACAACAGTCCAGCGGCACAGGATTTCCTAAGTATGTTTTCAGATACAGACATAACAGGGCAGGCATTGCTTATAAAGGTTGTTTAATAATAAATGTTTCAGAAATTAATTTCTTAAATTAATGAGTCGTATTGCTCATAGCAACTAGTCAAATGCAATTCATAAATGCATGCAATGACAACGCCACCTTCGAAACACAGAGGTACTGAAAAGTATTCGCAATGCTAGCAGTTCTTGTGAGTAATGTCACCATAAATAAACATGTCCACGGCATATCATTTGGCTATCAAATATACGATGCTCTGTCAAAATAGAATAGACTTTCTACAAAGCTAGTACAAATGGATTTAAGAAACATCTCTTCCATAGTACTATATGTCAACTATTTACATGAAATACAAACATAATAATAATAACATAATCAACGCAAATTATATACTGTGCTTCTATATGTTTTCTGACATGCTTCTTTCAGTTCTAAAATGTTTTCACACAAAAGAAAAATACGTTTCACAAATGTAAACATTAATCCTTCCACAGATACATATATATATTTTTTTGTAATTAATGCTAAATCTTTTCTGACACCTTCCTATTTACACATTTTGGAACCATATCAATTTCTAAAATGCCCTCACAACTAATAAACCCTGAACCTTCACTTCAGATGCATCAGTGTTTCAACGTAAGTGTGACCGGATGTCAACCGGTGTTATCAGATCTGCAGCTTGTTACATAAAGTCAGTAAACAAGGAAGCGCTGGCAGTCGACATGCTCACACTTGTAGTACCTGGAACAACCTGCGATCACCATAAATCTAAACAACAAATACTACGACGCTAGCCATTTTAAATCCTGATGGAGAGGAAACAAAAGCTTATTTCTGCACACTGGAAATGTTAAGACATAAAACATAATCCCATCGCTTGATCGGTTTTGGCCCCCAAAGTTGCTGAGATATCTTTTCCGAGCACCCACTGTCACAAAACCTTCAGCAAACCATAACGTGCGCGCGTGTGTGTGTGTGTGTGTGTGTGTGTGTGTGTGTGTGTGTGTGTGTGTGTAACGACGTCGCTGTGGGTGTAAGATTTCTGAATTTCAAAGTGAGCTGTGGGCAGGTAAGATGAATCAGAAATACTGCACAGACTTCTGGCATCGGGACCCAACATGATAATTAATGAGGAAAGTGGGAGTTGTTTGATTTCAGAGACAGACACAAGACAATTCATTGTAAGGCGGGCGGAAGCCTGCACACTGTGAAGAAGAGTTGGCTCCACCAACTGGGGGTTTAAAATAAGCCTTACAAGCTGGCTTTGGTTGCAATAGCATATCATTGGTGCTTAACATATTCCATGTGTGGGTTCAGTTATACAGCGGCAGCAGGTAATGCTAAGATGATGTTCATTCGTGGAAATCTTTTGACATTTAATTCCAGTTTTGTAGAATGTTTTGCTTTCAGTATTTTGGGGGGAAAGCAACAAATAATGAATAGTCAACTTATTTGACAAAAAAAACATTTACATTTAAAGGGCATGTGTACATTTCAGTGCGTTACATGTCCAGACTCCATGTTTGTCAATATTATTCAGAGACAACTATGAACAGTACTTCAACAAACAAATAAATAAATAATGGTTAAATAAATTGAAAACTATTAGGCGCACGTTAATAATTAAAACCGTAATTCTTTTTTTCTTTTTCTTTTTTTAATCACATCGTTTGCTAAAAGAGAGAAAAAATGACATTCACGGACACAGAGGAGGAGTGACACAGCACTAGCATACATTTAGTGGAGTGGAATCAGTCCTCATGTGGGCTCTCTGCAGATCAAGTCATGCTCGTCTTCAGTCTCCGATGAGACTGAGCGCAGTCGTTCCCGGTGCGTGGAGTACCTTCTCATCAGCGGAATACTTTTCCATACATTTTCCACCACACAGCTGTCAGCCCGAGCACATTTAGAGGATTACAGTCCAGTCTGTAGACATGGCAGGAGAAGAACGAGAGCTAAGTCTGAATGAAGCAGACCTCTGTCCCTGTGCAGTTGTTGCCCATCCAATCAACATCGGACGAGAGCTCTCAACAAGCTCGTCATCATCAGGAGAACCGCTGCGGCTGCAGTGATCGTCAAAATGGAGTTCCAACCTACCTCACTCCCCTGAGGGGAGACAGGGAAAGAGTGGCGTTAAGAGCCGGTACAGGCTATCCATCAGCCAGTATCGGGCTGTCGACGAAATAGTTTGACATTTTAGGAAACCTAACTCTCGCAAGAAAGCACATTTACCCAAAATGTTGAACTATTCCTGCAAATGGCTATTCAGTTCCATCAAGGTAATATTTGTTGCTCTAATTTGCCAAACTGCCCACCCGTCCCACGTCCACCTTCCATAAATGTTTTTATATCATTATCTACCTTCATTGCATCTTGCAGTAGTGAGCCATGCAGATGCCATAACCAAGTTGTGATATATTTCTGCCTCCACCCAAATACAACTAAGATTCTTTTTTTTTTTTAAACACTTCTTTTCTTAAATTGGGTCCTGAATACTCTGGATAATCCACAGAATACACTATCTATAGCTCCTTTGAAAACGTTCTAATTATCCGGAGGAAACGACACCTATTGTATCGAGGGAAGACAGATTTCTCCCAAACACTAAAAACCTGAAAACCTGAGCAAATATAACCAAAACTATTTGCATTGCTAGAAACGGGATGCAAGAAAATGTCATGTAATTTGGGTGTACTGACTCTTTATTCAGTGTTTAATTAAGAACCATATATAGCATTATGCATCAGATAGAGATAAGCTCCTCCCATACCTTGCCCTCTGGGACACCAGCTCCGACAACCAGCACCAGACCACAGCCAATATTACAATCATTCCTATGAAGGGGATGGAGAGAACAGGGTGCTCAGACGGATGGATGAATCTCTGAGGAGGGAATAAAAACAACACAAGGACCATGGGAATGAAAGGAAATGAATGAACGGATGGATTAAAGTATCCAAAGGATACACAACACAGATAAAAAATAAAAAAAAGGGAGTGACAACAGCACAAGATGGACGACCACTACACATCGCTAAAAGAAAAGTGTGACATGGTCTATGGCCGTGAAATACGGGGGAAAGGTTGTGATGCAGTGATTTACATTTCCTGTTAAATAAACAATGCATAACTTTCAGGTGACATACACATCAACTCAACTTGAGTATGTGTGAGCAGTCCTGTGTGGCATGTATTGGCTGCGTGTGATGTTATGGTGACAGACACAGAAAGACATGATTGTTGGAACTTGCATATGGTGGTATTTTGTTTTGTCTCTCTATCCTCATAGTTTGTTTTTGATGTTTTTTTGCTAAATTTGTTATCGTACAGGACTTAGTGGTCATGGACATTTAGAGCACAAGGACAGCATCAGAGACAGGCACGGGTAGACAGTTTGACACAACGCAGAGACATCTCATCACGGCTGTTGTAGACAGAACACAGAGGTTGAGCCCTGTTGGTTTCTCACTATGTAAAAGGACCATATTACTGTACAGGGCTTTGCATGCTTACAGCCAATAGATTTGTCTTTTTTTGGGGGATGCATATTTTCGTTCCTTACAGGTAGCCATTGGTATTCATTCCTTTTGACTGTGAGAACATCAACTTGATGAATATTGAGTCTGTCTCTGTGTGGTAATGCAGTTGGATCCACAGATTGTCCTCTGGTTGGTGCGTTCAAGCGTCATACTGTGCTGCGTTCACATACCGTGTCGTGGAAATTCAAACCCAGAGGACATCGGCAATTAAAGAAAATTAATTTGGTACTTTAGCTTCTTGCCTTTTTGGATTTTCCCGTGAGAACTTAAAAAAGCACATTAAAACTATCCATGCTTTCAAACATTTAACATGCGACATTAGTGTAACTGTGACTTTAGTAACTGTTTTAATTAGTGTTTCATTTCACGACAAGTTGACGTTCACACAGCACCTTATTGAAATGAGGAGACGGGAGCCTTGAGTTAGAAATTACACATCACAAAAAGTTACAGGTCCTTTTTAGTACTTTTTCTCTATAGAACAAGATCAATTAGCATTCTTGGCTTGAATGCCTGCATTTATTTGACCAGCATTTTGTGTTTTAGTCCAACAACAGCATAAAATAATTGCTGTCACAGAGAAGTTAGAACACAGAAACAGTGGTAGGGAAGGTTTCCCAGCCCAAAGCACACAATAGATATGGGCTGACAGGTCAGTTCATATCCAAACATATATTGCTACAGTATGAGACAGAGAAAGTGGGCTCAACAGACACAGGATACAGTGCGATGTGAGGCGTGAGGCGTGTTAGTTGACAGTGTGGGTGCGAAAAAGTGTCTTCAACCTCTGCGTAATGATAGCCGGGAATTCTCCAAACCACTTTGAGGACAAGTTCACGTTCATTTTGAAATAAAAGAATTGAGACAACCTGCTCTACAGATGCGTTTGGAATCTAAAGTGAGGAATGCAAAGCAAACCACACAAACCAACATTTATCACACCAGTTTCTCTTCTTCTGAAAGCAACTGTATATGGCTGTATTATTCATGGCTGTCCCTCACCTGAGCCCCCCCTGACAGCTTCTCCAGCTCTGCCTTGCAGCACTGCAGCTCCTCCTCCAGCTCTGCTCTTCCTTCTGACTGCTGTCATACAGTACCTGTAGCTCCTGCAGCTCCACCTTCAGACCGGTACACTGGAGGACCACAATGAGGTCACATTCTCAATTTTTTTTACAGCCCTGGACGGACTGATAGCAAATATTGAAACAAGTTTGAGTGTATTTGATTGTAATCTATTTGGCAAATCTGCCCATGATTTATTCATATTTCTAAGAAGCTCACAAGGCATGCCTTCGCCACTATTATGTGTCATACCTCCCTCTGAACCTGTGAGGCCTTCTCCTCTGCCTGTTTGAGCTGCTCCCTCAGGGAGAAAATCTCCCCGATGCCTCCGTTCCAGCCGGTTGATGTCATGGGCTTCCATCAAATGAAATATTCTTCTGGATGGAGGCGTCCACCAGGCGACAGTTCCCAGACTTGGCCATGGTCATGTAACTCTCTGTCATGACCTCATCCGAGCCAGTCTGCATCTCCTTCCCCTCTGTGCCTTCCTCTACGTCTTCCTCTTTCAGTGACAGGTAGACACTGGAGCTGGACCAAAGGAGTGATGGTGAAAATACAGCATTAACTTTCTGTTTTCAGCTGAAATAGCTGAAAGCTCAGAAATGGGCTGATAATCTCCACGATCAAAGGCTGAATGTGGTTGCTATTCTATTTGATGTGATAACCAGAGAGCTTGATGCATGCAGAGATTTGCTGGCGTACACTTAGTCTGATAACTGATGAAGACACTGTTTTTTTCTATTATTTGTTACAGACAAATGTATCCAGCCCTCCTTGCAATAGGACAAGAAGATTATTTTCCTTTTGACTAATCAAATGATGAGTTTTTTATTATCAGGTAATTGTGTAGTTTATAAAATGTCAGAAAACAATGAAAAAGGCCCATCACAGTATAATTGCTTGTTTTGTCGGACCAACAGTCCCAAACTCTTTTTTTTAATAATAAATTGAAAAAGATGCAAAACAGAGAAAAGCATGGAACTATGTAAGATTAATTACATTTGATTAATCATCATTTTAAATTGTTGTCCCACCACATGGTCCAGTAACTGTTATGGTCATCGTGCTTATGCTGTCAGGACTTCTCATCTCTATTTCTGGATTTTATACTTTTTAAGTTATTTCTCCATGTTGTACATGTTGTCTTCTCTTTTTCTTCTGACTCTCCTTTTCCCTTCTCTTCTTCCTGTAAAGCACTCTGTAGCTTCTGTTTAGAAAAGGGCTATAAATAAAGTTGGCTTTTGCATTCGATGTATCACAAGATCTTCCTCAGCAGATGGAGTATGCCCAGTTCCCCGTCTGCTGAGGAAGAAAAGACACAACAGCTACTAAATAGATCCTGTGTGGAAATTTGGCCTCAATAATTAATATCATCCTATGTTTTTTTAATAAGTGTTGTTGAAAAAGATCCAAAGAAACGTCTACATCAGACTCATAATGTGTTTTTTTGCACCTTTGTTCTTATAATAATGAATCCCATAGTAGACGCCCTGCCAATAACCCATGAGTCCGCAGGCCGTGAG